>NC_060139.1:890410192-890725942 GCF_021461385.2 Schistocerca piceifrons
GATGGACGAAGTAGAGAGGAAATAAAATGTAGAGTGGCAATGGCAAGGAAAGCGTTTCTGAAGAAGAGAAATTTGTTAACATCGAGTGTAGATTTAAGTGTCAGGAAGTTATTTCTGAAAGTATTTGTATGGAGTGTAGCCATGTATGGAAGTGAAACATGGACGGTAAATAGATTGGACAAGAAGAGAATAGAAGCTTTCGAAATGTGGTGCTACAGAAGAATGCTGAAGATTAGATGGGTAGATCACATAACTAATGAGGAAGTATTGAATAGGATTGGGGAGAAGAGAAGTTTGTGGCACAACTTGACCAGAAGAAGGGATCGGTTGGTAGGACATGTTCTGAGGCATCAAGGGATCACCAATTTAGTATTGGAGGGCAGCGTGGAGGGTAAAAATCATAGGGGGAGACCAAGAGATGAATACACTAAGCAGATTCAGAAGGATGTAAGTTGCAGTAGGTACTGGGAGATGAAGAAGCTTGCACAGGATAGAGTAGCGTGGAGAGCTGCATCAAACCAGTGTCAGGACTGAAGACCACAACAACAACAACAACAACAACAACATCTGTAGTCTTGGATGAATTATCTCGCAATATTCAATTTTTGGAGGGTAGTCAACTTAGATTGCAAGCATGTTGGTTCCATTGATGTAGTCGCGTTACTGCTTTAAATTACCTTGCTGTCACTGACCACTAAATGGAGACAGTTACACAGTTGTTAGGGTGGAGGAATTACAGATTAGTGTTGGCTCTCTGGCTTTAGATAATGAAGTCGGTAGCATAGAACAGGGTAATTTAGCTCTTAGTCAGTCGCATAATTTGAATTATGTGGAGACTCAAAGCAGTGGTCGGTTAGTCACTGATTCGTTTTGCCGGCCGGTGTGGCCTAGCGGTTCTAGGCGCTACAGTCTGGAACCGAGCGTCCGCTACGGTCGCAGGTTCAAATACCGCTTCGGGCTTGGATGTGTGTGATGTCCTTAGGGTAGTTAGGTTTACGTAGTTCTAAGTTCTAGGGGCCTGATGATCTGAGAAGTTAAGTCCCAGAGTGCTCAGAGCCATTTGAACCATTTGAACTGATTCGTTTGCCAAGTTTCCCAACCCAATTATGTGTTTGCTCAGAGAAGTTTCCGAGTTGCCTGTTGTTCAATTAAATCAAGTTCGTGAAATGTTGGGGTTACTTTTTCGATTTGAGCTTAATGCCAATGCTTTGCAAGTTTAACATTCTGTGGTACTTCCTTTCCTTTGTCGTTTGTCAGAAGGACTGTTGAGAGATCTGTTGTCTGACATGCTTCGGAGTCAGATCTCCTTGGGCCAGCTCAGAGCTCGGATAATGCAAAGTTACCACCACGCATTCATAACGAACTTGAGAGTGCGTACTATCGACAGGTGCAAGCATCAAATGAGACCTTAAGTCAATATATTGAGCAGGTTCGCATGGCCGCGTCCACCTTGAATGTGAACGTTACCGAATGTGATAGTCTCTTAAATATTCTGGAAGACAAGGGACCAGAGGATCACTCGCGTTTTATATTTGTCCACAGACGTACTACCTTTTCTGAACTGAATGATGATAGAAGCTTTTAAACTTGTGGATAAGCATCGGATAAGCATAGGGTGTTTCAATCTGTTCCTTTTATTTCAAAGGATAGTTGTCATCAGTCACCACTTACTTCACTAGTTTGTAAACGTTGTTTCTGTGTGGGTCACGTAATCACAAGGAGCGTGAGTGTCCGGTTAGTCCTGGGCCAACGCTTAACAGCTGACGCCACAGAGTGCAGAGTAAAAAGCTTGCTGGCAAGACTCCCGCCTCAATAGAACTGTTCTTCCATAACTTTGTGCTCGTCACAACCGAGAACCTCTTTCTGAGCTTGTGGATTCCAAAGTTCATTTTCGCCACTTGGTATCTCGAGATTCACATTTTATGTGAGTTGTCTCCTGTACACCACTCCTCCCAGAGACGTCGTATCGTCAACGGGCAAGAGTGGCCTCTGGTGGGTGAGGTGCAGGAAGTTTATCCATCTGTAATTTTTCTTTGCCTGTTGAGCTCAATATGTTAAAAATTTATCCGTCACCTAGTTGCTTGGGTGTTATTTCATTCAACGGAGAGGTTATATTCTAGAATTTGCTATTAATACCTTTCTTTAAATTTTGTTCGCCATAGAAAAGTGACAATTTATCTTGTCATCTCAGCAGTAACACTAATTCCTTAAGCAGGTCAGACGGAATTCGAACTTAGTCACTTAGATGATGGTCTGGCTAGACAGTTAAGGGGTATCTAAGAACAGGCCCGACGTACTTGCTAATCAATTGGGTGTAACCGGTAAAATTCAATACCGTGTCCGTTTCGTCGATGATATTCTGGTGTGTCAAGCTCCTTATCGTCTTCTGCTTCCTAAGACGAGAATACTGAAGCAGAAAATTAACAATATGCTGTGGAATGAAGTCATTAGACAATCAACTCCTCCATAAGCTTCAGTCATATTTCTAGTACCTGAGGGATGGGGCGAGGATTATAGGACAGTTATTGATTATAGAGTCCTTAATCAGAAAGTAATTTTAGAGTCAGTTCTCTTGCCTGATCTCCATTACCGTTTTACTTGGTTTGCTAGTGCTTGCTATTACTATTCGAAACTTAATTTAAATCAAACCTACTACCAGACACCAGTGAGTGAGGAATCCAAGCAAGTTGTCGCATTTTGTACGGTTTGGAGCCTGTATGAATTTAATTGGGTAACATTTAGATAGGCTACAAGTCTTCAGTGCTTCCACGACTGTTACATCATGTTTTAGGAAATTCGTTAGTGTATTTAATTATCTTGATGATGCTGTTGTTTATAGTCGCTCCTTTCATGAACATCTTTCTCATCTTTAACAGGTATTGATGAAGCTCCGTTCAGAAGGATTAACGATTAAACCATCGCAAGTTACTCTCCCTAGGCAGCAGATTTCTTTGTTGTGTCTCCTGGTTTCGAGGGACTGTATTACCACTGGTTAAGAGCATACTTCCGATTTAAGAAGTTCCCTCCTCCCAAGAATAGTCGGTATGGCCAGTTACTTTAGAAAGTTCGTTCCTAATTTTGATGATGTTTCTGCCTACATTAACAATCTTCGTAAAAAAGGGGAAGATTTTACTTCGGGAGAGAGTCAGCAAATCTGCTTTTGAAGCAATTAAGACTGCTCTCACTTACCCTCCTGTATTGGCCATTCCATCTTTCGGAAGAGGTAAGAGGTTCAATGCTTCCAATGCTGGATTTGCCACTGTTCTCTTATAAGAAGGTTCTGGGAAGAGGCGTCCTGTAGCTTGTGCGCCCAGGAGGTTAGTTGGTCTTCACCTTAAAGGGAGCCGGAGGTGTCTATGCTGCCTATGTTAAAATCACTAAGTTTGAGGAACATTTATGAATAAACTAACAAATAGAAAAATTTGAATTTTTTTTACATATAGAGCGGTTTAGTATTGCAGTTATGACTGAGGAATTTTGGAGTATCTTTTCTAGTTTCCTTCCAATTTTTTTTTATTAATGACCCAAATTTTTTTACAAATAATTGCTTTATAATTAAACTGAAATGAAACTACTGAACATTTTGCCAAATGGCTGTGTTACAATTTAAGTTTGACCACTAGGAGTGCTGTATAAAAATTTCATCTCCCTAGCTTGAGTGGATTTTGAGAAAATGTTCCTTATATTCGAAAAATTCTAATTTATGGGAAATGGCTATCAAAGTTTCTCAATACATTCCTGCACTATAGGATGGATTATCAGGGTCTTCTTCTTCATCCTCCAAAAGCTTCCTCTTCTGTCTTCTTTTCTGGCCTGTTGTTCCATCATACTTCATATGCCTTTCTCTTCTTCCTGCTCCTCTTATCCTTTCTCTGTCAATATTTCTTAGTGCTCGTACAGTGTTCACCCCAGCTGTAAATCCTAATGCCTTCAGAACTTCACACTTCACACTGTTCCCTTGGTTGTAGGTTGCTGTTGCATCATAAATGCCAAAGTGCAGTGTTTTTATGCTTACAAACACCCTTTTAGGAGTCACTTTCCAATCAAATTATTTACGCTCTCATTAGGATTCTGCGTCTTTCCGTGTAGACATTTGTGTAACAATTCTGGCTGTGCTAAGTCATGAAAAAGTGGTTTTATTACATTTATCACAGCTGCTGGCAAACCATGTTTGTGATCATAGTCCTTTTTTGCATTATATTTGCACCAGGAATCTTTTGGGCACAGGATGTGTTGAGGGTATTCATTGGAAGAGGCAGTATGAAGAAACAAATCCCACACTGCTTTTCACATGTCACTAACACTACTAGTATTTTGCCTTATAGCATACCCATAGTATCTCTGTAGACGTTCAATCACCTCATCAGTAAGCCTGCCTCTACCTCCTATTGTCTTTCCATCACTGTGCTTACTTGAACCCAAAGCTTGTTTGAGCCTTCGAAGCCGTGCACCCATACGCTTTTGCACATGCCCAATACATTCCAACTTTTCAACTACAACCCTTGCACACTCGCTGTATGCGTAACATAAGGCGCTGTATGCGTAACAGGCCGAGAAAATCCCAAGCAGTTCGCCAGGAAGTCACGAGAGGGTGTTAGATGCATTCAGCGGCCGCCCATTTCCTCTGCAGGCGTGGGGAAAAATGGTAATAACTCCACTTCTAGGGCGAGTAGAACAATAATTCAAAGTTTACATTAAATAGGAATGTTCCAATTAATTTTCGGTAGCAAAAAAAGAAATCGTAGATTTTTGGATTTGACCACCTCCGGCTTCCCTTAAATACTCGGTTTACGAGTGTGAGGCTTTGGCTATCTTATTTTCTCTTGACAAATTAATATTTTATCTCTAGAATAGAGAATTTGATTTAGAGACCGACAACCAAGCCTCAAGTTGGGTTTTAGCACATCCTAGGAACACCGATAGGAATGCAAAGTAGGCTATCGGTATGTCTGTCTGCCGTTTCAGAGTTCGTCTGGATAGTTTCGTCGTTGGTAACAGAAAAAATGGGGTGCTTTCGGTTTGAGTGGAGAAAGTTAAGCCGTGGAGGCTTCATTTAATCTCTTCATCCCCATTCATTTGCAGGCGCCGCTCTTGGTAGCATTAATTACCATAAGCTCCCTGTGTGTTATCACTGGCGTGGAGCCTTTAGAACACTCCAAACCATGTCGACAGGAGGGTATCTGTGCACATGGCGAGAGGGCAACATGGACGACGGTCGGTCCGTCGGGTGTGTGGGTCGTGGGCTCTGTTTGTGCAGAGACCAGTTGGTTGCAAGTGTACCGTTAGTGGCTGTAACAAAAACGCCCTTCTGTCTGATTCATCTGAATTGTCTTCCTTCATGTCCATGCTGTGCGCTCCGGTTGCTGACGTTTTGCACTGGGCTGTAATTGTGGGCCGGCCGGAGTGGCCGTGCGGTTCTAGGCGCTACAGTCTGGAACGGAACGACCGCTCCGGTCGCAGGTTCGAATCCTGCCTCGGGCATGGATGTGTGTGGTGTCCTTAGGTTAGTTAGGTTTAATTAGTTCTAAGTTCTAGGCGACTGATGACCTCAGAAGTTAAGTCACATAGTGCTCAGAGCCATTTGAACCATTTTTGTGATTGTGGAATAACAACATCTTGTTGTAGCAGCTATTAGTATCTCTCGAATTGTGATATGCACACCTCTGTGACTCTCCCTTTATGCATCTCAAAAAAATTTTCACTCGTTGTAATTATTGCTAACCAAATGGCTCAAATGGCTCTGAGCACTATGGGACTTAACTTCTGAGGTCATCAGTCCCCTAGAACATAGAACTACTTAAACCTAACTAACCTAAGGACAGCACACACACCCATGCCCGAGGCAGGATTCGAACCTGCAACAGTAGCTGTCGTGCGGTTCCAGACTGTAGCGCCTAGAACCGCTCGGCCACTACAGTCGGCGTTTGAGTTTCATCTATTTAATGTTTAGTGTTTTCTCCTGTATGTCACAGTGGCTGCTTGCCATTATAACTGTTACTTGAGTTTTGCTTTACTGTTACTTGTCTACGCCACAAGCTGTCTGGCTGCCTAGATCTGGTGGCTTTCATATTACTGTTGTTTTCCTGTGAACCGGCAAGGCATTTGTCGTTAGCCTAACGATTAATAAAACCAAGCTCTGTGGTAGATCTGTTTTATTAAGTGGTTGTTTTTAACGCCTTGGTATATTTTCTTGGATTTATTGTTATTTAACCTTTTAATTGCTTTGCCACGTGGGATTAGCCGAGCGGTCTAATTCGCTACAGTAATGGGACTCTGCAGCTGGTGCCGGCTGAGGTTCAGTCCTCCCTCGGGCATGGGTGTGTGTGTTTGTCCTTAGGAGAATGTAGGTTAAGTAGTGTGTAAGCTTAGGGACTGGTGACCTTGGCAGTTAAGTCCCATAAGATTAAAAAAAATTAATTGCGTTAAGGAAATTTGTCGAACTAATGTATGGTGCTCAAGTTGTGTTTTAGATCGTCCTGAAACCTGAGTACCATGGAAGACAGCCTTACTTGCAAATCCTTGCAATTAAGTACGACCTCCTAGAGGTAAACTCCTGTTTCTCAAAGAAATTTCAGTTTGGTGCGAAAGAGTCTGTGGCTGTGTAGGCTGCGTGACTTATGGACTGTTTTCCTATTTCAAATAACTTTCTGAGGTTCATGATTTCACTCGGTTCAGATGTTTTGGGGGAGACGTTTATCATGCCATCACTTTACAGTTTTATGTTATTAAGCTGTGTTGGCTCTGTGCAGGTTTCAGTAACATTATTGTTTGATTATTATAGCAGACTGGAAGGCTTTATGCCATTAAGTTATTAAAGCATGGGCGAATTACATTTTCTTAACTTGTATCTTTTAGCTCATGTTCCACCTGAATGGTGTTTGTTAACAACTCTTAGCCCACTGTCTGGGGCTGCGCTGGGCGACGGGGACCCGTTAATGTTACGAACTGGCATGGTGTTTTTCGGGATTGTTTGTGACTGCTTGACTTTATTATATCATAGTGGAGGTGTTGGCGCTAGCAGCGTATGTATTAGGTTTGTTTTGCTACGCTCTTACACAAAATCTTGTGTTAATATTTCTCACCAAATATTTAGCGTGTCCAAATGATTCTAATGGCTCTAAGCACTATGGGACTTAACATGTGAGGTCATCGGTCCCTTAGACTTAGAACTACTTAAACCTAACTAACCTAAGGACAATACACACATCCATACCCGAGGCAGGATTCAAACCTGCGACCGTAGCAGCAGCGCGGCTCCTGACTGAAGCGCCTAGAAGCGCTCGTCCACAGCGGCCTGCTTTTGCGTGTCTCCTGAAATGGGTCATATTGTCCGATATATGATTAACCTTTAGTTTTTCTGCATCAGCCCATTCACACTATACTTATTTTGTTAATATTCGGAAACATTTAGCTTACTTTCTCTACAGCTCAATGTTTGAGACGTTTTTTGCATGATTTGCCATAATTTCCGTATTGTATTCATTCCACGCATATAAAAGGTAATCTTGCTGGATTGTAGCTGTCGGCCCTTAACTTTCGTCGTTGGTCTGTTCTGAAGACTGAATGTTTGGACTTGTGAATTAGTATTGTGAATTAGTAGTCGCAGCTACACCTGTTCTTGCTTTGGCTTCTGCCTCTTCATTGGTGGGTTAAACCAAGTATTTGTAAAAAAGAAAAAGTGCTGTGGCTCGTTCTTTGACACGGTTAATATTGTGTATTAATGTAATGTGTTCTGTAAATAATTGTGAACTGTCAAAGGAAAAATCATACCATTATCGTGGGTCCGCCCTTCCATGTGTCTCTTTTCTTTCCATCTTATGTAAGGGGATTTCAAGTTGAATTTCCATTTTAACTCTCGACAGGGCTGTGCTGACGAAAAGTCGAGAGATTGAATTCTCATGAAACGCGAAACTTTATTGTTTAGGAATAACTGACTTGGCTTCTTATTTTCGTGACCGTAAAAGTTTTGAATGTCTCCAGTGCTCCAATTTTATTCGCACTGAGTAACCGGCCTTCGTGAACTGAATTACAGGCATGTCCTAAGTAGTTACCGCAATTCGTAGTTATATCAATGAGATTGTCGAATGGGTGCTAAGCTAAAATATCACCCGCACTTCCACTAAAATCTTGTCAATAGCATCTCAAGTGTATTAGAGGCACAAAATAACATTCGACAATGGGTGATTATTCTCATCTGAAAAAACTTTCTTTAGTATATGTGTCTTAACAGATTATGACTAGGAGGAGCAAAGATAAAATAGAAAGTTAGAAGAGAGGTTTGTGAAACAAAAGAAGATATTCCTTTACAATGATAAATTTCTCACTGAATCCATTCTTAGAAACTTTAGGTGTTATGATTTTATCTTTCATATACATGTGTCTTTTCCTAATTACAAATAACGCATTCCATTGTCAGACTGTTACATTTGCTCTAAAAACATAATTTTACTTAAATACGGAAGAAAAGAAAAATATTAAGTCGTTATATCATGCATTTAACATAGTTAACGCCAACTTGACATTTGTGTGTACAGTCTTCAAGGTGGTGTAACTTTAATCGCCAGCCCACGAAACCGTTGTAATATCTTCTTTTAAGAAATGTATTCGTTAACATAGTTAATGCCAACTTGACATTTGTGTGTACAGTCTTCAAGGTGGTGTAATTTTAATCGCCAGCCCACGAAACCGTTGTAATATCTTCTTTTAAGAAATGTATTCGTTAGTAACCATCATCACAATATAATGGTTGATGTATTATTTACGTATCGTGTCATGTAATGTCTTTATGGCAATGCGATACTCATTCTTCAACTCTACAACAGAGTGAAACTAGTGATCTATTCTTGTAATCATATGCATCTGATAACGGCCCTTCGTGAATATGGAAATGACTTGCACCTGATTTTCCAATGCATGTAACTCTTTGTTGTTCCAGCGCCGTACGCCAAATTGCCCTTACACATCGGGCACGTCCTTTCGTATATTCTCTATAGGGTCGTATAAAATCGGTTCCACATACCATTCTCCTGCTGAACGATTTACGTCGATTATTTGTTGCGCGACTACTTATCTCATCTGCCATTTATTCCTGCGATGATCGAAAGATGGAAAATTGTTAGGTCTTCTCCAGAGAAACAGTTTCCTAAAACCGAAATCGGTATGTCTGGTACGCCTCTATCACCTTCCGTTTACATGCCTTTACACTGAGGTGGCAAAATTCATGGGAAACCTTGTAATGACATGTTGAGGCTCCTTTTTCCCGGCGTAGCGCAGCAGCTTGACGTGGCATGGAATCACCATATAATGGGAAGTCGCCTGCAGAAATATTCAGCTATGCATAATTGCAAAAATGTTGTCGGTGTAGGATTTTGTGCACGAACTGACCTCTTAATTATGTCCCATAAATGTTCGATGGAATTCATGTAGGCACTCGCGTCGGTCTTCTGCTGCCATATCCCATTAACACCAAATTTCGCAGCGCTGTCCTAGCGGAGAACTTCGTCGTACGTTCCACATTGATTTCTGCGGTTACTTCACAGTGTCGCATGTCTGTTAGTAGTGATAACTTTTTGCAGACGTCGCTGCTCTTGCTCGTTAGGTAAGGGCTGTCTGCCACTAAACTGTCCGTGGTCAGAGGTATTTTCCGTACGGTACGCTCTTGTCGCTGTGGATCTCGGCATATTTCCCTAACGATTTGCGGAATGCAATGTCCTATGCGTCTAGCTCCAACTACCATTCCGCATTGAAACTCTGCCAATTCCTGTCGTGCGATCGTAATCTCCTTGGAAACGTTTGTCACACGAATCACCTGAGCACAGACAGGTCTGCCAATGCGCTGCATTTTTATGCCTGGTGTACGCGATACTATCGCCATCTACATAAGTCTATCGTTTTGCCATGACTTTGTCACCTCAGTGACTACACAGATAATTTTGATCCATTTGATAACTGTACGTAAGATTAGAACTTTTTTGAGATCCTCATTAGGTTGGCAATACGACTGTAGGTGCTATACTTGAGAATGAATGGACATTACTAAAGAAAGGGAAATTATGGAATTAGAACCGACAAAAGAGGGTCTACAGAAGGTAACTTCAAATAAATACTTTAATTCATCGACAAAAGATGTAAGTAGACAATGTAATACAGTGATGTAGGTCACACAGCAATGATATCAGCAGCAAATTCAAGGAAGGTAATACGAAACGGGTGCAAGAAAATTTTGAGAACGGAAAAAAAGGTTCAATGTGTACAAGGGCCGCTGCAAAGTAGTGACTCCAAACATCTTGTATGAAAACTGTTACATCTTTCTAAAATAAGAAACATTGTTACCATTCTACATCCTTATTCTTCATGTCTACGTATCTATTTGTCGGTGTAGTCCCCTCGGCGACGAACACATTTCTCTGAATGAGTGACCAGTTTGTTGCTGCCATAATTGTAGAACATTTGACTTTGTTGACGAGCCACAACCTTATCTGTGCTTGTGCCGCTTCATTAGTATCAAAGTGAACTCGTTGAAGGTGTTTTTTAAGTTTTGCAAACAGATAAAAGCCGGATGGGACCACGTGGGGACTGTACAGAAGGTGATCGACCACAGTGAACCCAAGGCGTCGTATTGTTGCAGATATCGCAGCGTTCGTGTACGGCCTGGCATTTTCATGCTGAAGGAGAAGGTGCTCCACGTGTGGACACAGTTTCGTGGGGTTAGAAACTCGAACAAAGCACGCTGTTTCTCACGCACCAACATAGTTACGTTACACACCGCCATCTTACACGCTACGGTTTGAAGCGCTCCATCGGCAGAGGGTAGGAACTTGCGTCAGTGAAGCGGAAACGTCGACTGAGAATTATGAATAGCATGCAATACCCCAACCAATACCGAGAACAGAATAAAAAATTCGGATGCATTACTTATCAGCACACATTATCACAAAAATCAAAATACCTTCAGAATAACTTAGTAACAAGAGCGTCAAAACTGAATGCATAACGAGTAACACAATTAAACGCAGAGGAGAGAATGAGTTGGTAAAAGGTGTAAATATGGGGCTTCTCCTATGTCTGCAGGAGTGAAAGACCAAAAGAAATGCGGACGATCTGGAGGACATAGGTATTAAGGTGATGTCGTTGACTGCGGGAGTGAAGTAATACTTTTGATGTGGTACTCTAGTGGGTGACTGTTTGAAGATTGTCACTGCCGAGTACATCAGTTCTAACCATAACTACCCTTGTCGAGAAACCTTCTTGCCGTAAATGTGGGATACTTGCACGGTCTAAGCTTGAAAGTATCCTTGATTGCATGTTAACAGACTGCACTGCACAGGGTACATAAATCGCATCGCCTCGTTAACTGGTCGTGGGGGGTGGGGGGGGGGGGATGCAGATTTTATGAGCTTAGGACATTGAACATTAACCTCTGCTTAGAAAGGTGTGAAGCACAAATGGATAAAAATTAAATGTTTTGGAAGTGTCTATGACGATCGTGGTTGTGAGTGATTTGAAAGATCCGTCGTTGTTCAACGGACGTGATTATAGAAGATGCTACTGAGCTATGGACCCTTTATCAATCACTCAGACTTGAAACTGTGCTGGATGAAACCAAATACATTTGCTGGAAATGTACAAATCTCTTTCTTCCCCTAAAAATATTTCTCTCTACGGCTTTAATCTCAGAGAAGCAATACGCCCTTTCATCCTGCCCCCTCTTCCAACAGTATGTCAAACATATTCCTTACCTTTCCGATTCTGCGGCGAGCCTCCTCAATCACTGCTTCATCAGTAAACTGTGTGTTAATATTCTCTGACATCACATGTCAAACGCTCCGCTTTTCCTCATGTTTTTCCACAGCCCGTGATTCATTTCTATAGAACACTGTGCTCCAGAATGTACTTTGTCAAAAATTTCGTTGCCCTTGTACGTATCACGTTTTATCAGCATTCCCCATTTCAAACTTCTTACAGTATTTTAAGTTGTGGAACGCTTTTTCTGGTCGACGAATCTTAAGAAAGTTTCTTGACGTTTCTCGAGCCTCGCTTCCATTGTCAACCGCAATGTCAGAACTTCCTCTTTTAAGACTTAATCTATACTGTCTGATGAGCAATGACAAAAAGCAACCATACTAATGTAATTTTTTATCTCGACTTCGAAGTCCACTGGTACTATAAAGTATATGGAATAACATAGTGTCAGAAATTATAAAAGTAAACCATGTGTTTCGGAGCAGCAAATTACTACAGATCCTGTAAACCAGTTAACACAAAACAAAGATCTTCAGTGGTACTAGGAAGAAAGAATCTAAGTAACACTATCCTTTTATCTGTGACATATTATATCTCATCACGTCACTTTCAAAGATATCTCAAGACAGCAGTTCAATACCCAAATCTGCATTTTTTATATATTTCACAGCGATTAAGGGGGGTAACGAAATAATGATTATAGTGGTACTGTATCTTCTAAATTTACTGTGCCAACGTTTACGCAAAAATCTAAACCACCTACCAATTTACACGCATGACGTGGTCTGGCCAGATTATTTTTACCGTACTCTATCAAAGCGATGTGTATGACCACATTCTCGCAATTATAAAGCCTGGTGGTGGTTCACTAACGCTATGGAAGGCACATAAATACCGTTTCTTATACACAAACATTTTGCATTTTTGGTTTGCAACATATGTCCCAGCAGCAAATTTATAACAATGAATATAGCAAGCGACCATGCCGCCGTTCTGGCCAAGGGTTTCGAGAGGTCTCTCTTGGTTGTGTGGATAATGCTGCAACCGTAAATTGTTTCCTAAATAATTCGAACTGCCCCACTATCAGCTCGCCTGGTACTTGGCTGAATATCATTGACTCTCCAAAAAATCTTCAATCGAACAGGCAGCTCTGATTTCAGAGGCAGGGATTACAACAGTAAAAAATGGACAACGACGTTTTAAGTTCCATGTTTGGCTGGTACAAAGGTCTGAATATAAGTTTACTGTATTATGAATGTAGGTTGCACACAGTTACAAATTTCATTCCAGTCCTTAAGAAATATTGGAAGTAAATATCATTAGATTTCAATGGTCCTGTATTTGCGCTGAAAGGGATACTAACTTATAATATGCTGAAATTTAGAAAAAAAAACATTTTATTCATTATAATGAATTGCTCTTGCTGTCTGTAGAATGTTTCGTCTGTCGAAATAACTGTATTTCAACTCAGTCTTGTTACGACGAGAATTTTTTGATGAGTGCAAGGACAAAATATAATTTTTCTTCTCACCTACAAAACTATGAACGATTTACTAGGATATTATAGACTGAGCACATCCATGTATCCGAGAAATTACATTCACGGTCTCGTGGTTATTGCACAGAATAAATTTTACTATTTCTCTGTAGAACAAAGTTTGTGCTGGAGAACGATTATGATCCCATGCCTGACAGACAAGGCAAAACACATCACTCTGTATATTACACCCACGATGTATGTACTTCCTGATGACATTTGTTGTGCACAGCTCCCACAGTCCATCAAGTCACCTACACATATGGCCCACATCTTGCACTCAGATCCAATACCTAGACTACATAATAAAGACATAACTTAGCACAAAGCAGCGGCATAATGTATTAGTTACACTTTACAACTAACACAAAATTTTTCCCGATAATCACTGTATTACCCATAGACACTTTAAACAGTTACTACATTCGTAGCGCAATATCCATCCCATTGTATTCATATATGCATGCAGAAACCATGCAGAGTCTTTTCTTTCTTATACCCAAGAAACCCGCAATACTACAGCCTTTCTATCAAAACACAAGTCACTAACAACATCAGCTCCTATATTATGTTTAGTCAAAGCGTCATACCTTGTTTTTGACCATAATGCAGTTAGGAGTTTCACCTTCATTAATGTTTCCTTTTATCTAGATTTGTAAACGAAAGTAAAAGTTCTAAAGCAGGGTACAACCATCATTTAAATACTTAGAAAACTGAAAGTATTATGACATTGGAAATCATCTCTGCATTTTAAAATGATTTTGGATGAGGAGCGGAAAATGTGGCGCATTCAGGCCACATTTCCCCGTCAGGGAGTGCGAATTAAAATTGATCTGTGAGCACTGGTTACTAACTGCGGTTGGTCACGCATTGCACCTGTGGGACGAGTATTTTGGTCGAGTCCGTGACCGGTTCACAGTTTTAACATTTTCTTCCCAAAAGCGGAGTGAAAACTAATGTTTACGTCATCGGTTTCAGACTGGTTTGATACTGTCAACATGTATCTATTATGCGGTAATCTCCACTCGATAAAATCTGTTTTAAGTAGTCTGCTTTCAGTTTGCTACTACTATTTTGCCTCGTTCACTAGTGCTTCCACTGGCAAGTAAACTGCTCCTTGATCCCGTAGTAGATCATCCGCTTCCACACAAATCTTCCCTCACCTATGCATCTTAGTACTTGTTCACTTTGTACTTAAATGTCAATTTAATTTTTGACATTATTCAGTTATTCAACTGTACCGTATTTAAAATGGCTCCAATAGTTTCAGCTCCGGATTTGCGATTGTACGGCTATCCAACACACGCTCCAGACTTTGTTATTCATTATTGTCATATTAGATTTGTAGGGCTGTTTGATTGAAAAACGTCATTTATAGCTGTGTTATTCTACTTCCGATATCTTTCTTGGTTGGGCCAACTCGTGTAATCTCAAAATGTCAGGCACCTTGTTACTTCTTCTTCACCTTTGTTTTTTCTTCGATTATACTTCACATTAAGTATGCTATGCATTCTTTTCTGGTCTTCCTTACATCCGCTGTGAATAACTGTGTTGTCTGCCAACCCCCTACATCTGTCTTCGTGTTTCAAAATTTTCTTTAATTTTTTTGGTTCATTCTTTGACATATAACTTGAACTGTGGTGATAAGCTACCACCCTTTATTAAACATTCCACGACACAAATTTGTGTTTCTTGACCCTCCACTTTATTAATGCCACTTCTTGTTTATGTGTTGTACATTATTCTTGTCTTTGCACTTCATTTTAAATTTTCGCAGAGTTGTGAAAGTCTTATTCCACACATTATCGTAGACATCCTATAGGTCAGAACATGCCAGGAAGCTGTATCGATGTTCTATGATCTGCCTTCCATTACCAATCGGAATGTTAAAAAAAAAAGTCTCTGGTAGCTTTTCCCTTCCTAAAAGCAACCTTACCTTCTTTTTTCTTAGAGTAAGCCTTCCTCAAGTTGTCTTTGTTGTTGTAATCTTGAGTCCAAAGACTGGCTCCCGGTAGCTATCCAACCCAATCTTTCCTGTGCCATTCCAGCCTCCATCCACTCGTACCTGCTTACTGCAGTCAAGTACCCCCTATAATTTCCTCCATCCCTACACTTCCGTTCGTTACCAAATACAAGTCTCAGGACGTGATCTACCAGCCAGTACCTTGACAGTGATGCCATAATATCTTTTCGCCCTTATTCCATTCAGTACGAAAAAGAAAACACTTTAGTCTGCAATCGGACATTTCTTTTACCTACTGGCTTCCCGTTTTGGTAGCCCCCGCCATCATCAAGCCTGCAACACTCGTGACGCTCGCTCCCAAGTACGCGTGTACAGGAAATGGCCTGATGATTGTACTAGGTATCGGTAACCATTACGGAAAATAAAAATTGTGACTATGTATTAAACTAAATAATTTCTCTTGTGTTCGTTGCTCTTCCACACGACAGTACATCAGGAATGTGTAATGTGTGACCTATTCAGTACTTCTTCATTACTTATCCGGTCTACTCATCTATTACTCGGGTTTCTTCTAGAGCCTAATTCAGAAGACCATATTTTCTTTTTGTCTAAGCCACGTACCGTCGACGTTTCACGTCCATACAAGGTAGACACCTGACAAATACCTGCAGAAAGCACTTCCTTAACACATTTATAGCCGATGTTAACAAATCACTATTTCCTTGCTTGCTGTGTACATTTTATATTCTCTTTACCCCTCAGATGCAAGCATTATCGAAGTAATGTGAAAGTGTAAAAAAATGGCCATACGCTTTCACAAGTTCTCAATTTATACGTCGTACAGAGAGCTGATTTGTGATAACTTTAACAAGAAGCAGCAAGAATTTGTACTTAATAATGCCAAGATAATAAACGATTGAGGCAAGCCTTCCAGCAGAAAATATGCCAAGGTTTGCTTTTGGTGCAATTATACATACACACATGACATGGCAATAGGTACAACAACATAAGTGATTCACTTAGAAGTACGGCAGAATGGCACTGAATAAACAACATAGCCGGCCTGAGTGGCTGAGCGGTTCTAGGCGCTACAGACTGGAGCCACGTGACCGCTACGGTCGCAGGTTCGAATCCTGCCTCGGGCATGGATGGGTGTGATGTCCTTAGGTTAATCGGTTTAAGTAGTTCTAAGTTCTGGGGGACTGATGACCTCAGAAGTTAAGTCCCATAGTGCTCAGAGCCATTTGAACCTATAAACAACATACCATGCTCAGACACAACAGTAATTCTATAAGAACTGAGCACGCACGCAATAATTATTAATTTCTCTACCACTGAGAAGATCTTTATGTACAAAGAAATAAATCTGTTCTTTCCTTTGAGCACACCACCCCTGGGGAAATAGTTAGCAACCACATGTATCAAGAGTTTAGGAAAGCACTGTCTGGTCTCCCTCTCTCTCTCTCTCTCTCTCTCTCTCTCTCTCTCTCTCTCTTACACACACACACAGCTCAACATGCTAACCCAAATTGTGACTTCCAGAAAGAGGTAGGACAGGCAGGTCTACGACAAACAGAGTCCAGCGTGCCGTAGTTCCACTGCAACGACTACCCAGGCGTTCCGTCAAATCGATCCAGCTTGCTGATGTGCAGTCTTTCGCGGTGATCAACACTCCGCTCTGCCTTCCCATACTAGGGAAAATAGAGAGCTCTACAGCAAGCCGCAGCCAGCACACACTTCTTAACAGCTGTCCGCCCCGGTAGCTGAGTGGTCAGCGTGACAGACTGTCAATCCTAAGGGCCCGGGTTCGATTCCTGGCTGGGTCGGAGATTTTCTCCGCTCAGGGACTGGGTGTTGTGTTGTCCTAATCATCATCATTTCATCCCCATCGACGCGCAGGTCGTCGAAGTGGCGTCAAATCGAAAGACCCGCACCAGGCGAACGGTCTACCCGACGGGAGGCCCTAGCCACACGACATTTCCGTTTCCATTTCTTAACAGCTGTCGACTCAACCACGGCTGCCCAGGTGTGCGGGCAAATGTCCCCAGGCCGCTCGTCCGGCGGTGCTTCCAGGTTTCTCGGGATGCGCCGTCTTCTGCGATGTCGAGCATTGTCCCTTGCAGCACTCTGCGAGCCATCATTCCTTAAAGCCGTCCTCTCATGGTACGTGAAGATGCACACTGGCGAGGAGCTGGTGACGTCAGAGAGTGGAATTCCACGTTCCACTACACCGCGGAGGGAGAAATAAAGAGTCTGGTATGACAGGTTTTTGTTTTTTTTGGGAAGGAACGTGGCCAATGAGATGCGACATCGTTTTCATCGCAAGTAGAAGATAGGATTCGCCGTATCGTACAGCGTTCGACATTGTATTTGGTGGGTTTTCTTTCTCATGTAGTCCGTGGTATCAATATAAGCTGTTTCAAAGCAACAGAGAATTAAGAATCTCCCGAGAAAGCATCGTTTTAGCTACGATTTTTTATAATGAAAGACAGGAAGCTATGTATTGGTAGGTAAAGGCTTCCTGAGTACTACGTAAGTATTCCGATTCAGTGCTGCGGCACAACGATGATCTATTAAAATCGATTGCTTTTGGTACAGTTTGCATATTAAATATCTAATAATGACTTTGTAGATACTGTATTTAGACAGTGTATACCATATACGGAGGTGTGCTTGCTACGTCGATACTTTAGTCCCGTACTGAAAAATGTTATAGGTACCTTCAAATTATCAGCTAGTGGGTCGGACCTACTAAAGTCTGGGTGGGGCATGGTGACAGAAAATAGAGATGAAGAAGGATACCAGCAAATACAATTCGTGTCTTGCAAACTAAACTGCAATATATGTTTAAGAGAAGATTCTATACGACAAGAAAGTAATTGGAACCATTGGAGGAAGAAAAATGGCTCTGAGCACTATGGGACTTCTGATGTCATCAGTCACCCAGAACTTAAAACTACTTAAACCTAACTATTCTAAGGATATCACACACATCCATGGCCGAGGCAGGATTCAAACTTGCGACCGTAGCGTAGCGGTGGTTCCAGACTGTAGCGCCTAGAACCGCTCGGCCACGCCGGCGGGCTGGGGAAAGAATAACGAGGTGAAACACAAAGAGTTAAAACTGGAAGACGATGTTGTCAAATTATTTTGCAGACCCCGAAGTTCAATTTTGGGCTCAACTGCCTACATGTTTGTCAGTGATACGTTCGCGACAACTGCGCGACGCCCCAGAATATTACAACTAGTCATCCGTACTGCTAGTACTGTGGAATGGTTGACACTGCCATATACTGAACTGTAGATTGCTCCAGAACGACAGGTCTATGGAAATGGATAATTTTAAATCTGCAACTTTGCTGTTAAGGAAATAAACAGCAAGAAAATAATGTACATGGACTCGAAGCGTTTCGAGTATCCAAGATAAGAACACCCACGTTGTTGAAATTTTGTTTTATAAACTGCGTCTTCAGCGAGGGAGTAGAGAGTATATATGACTTGAAACAACACTTCAAGAACGAAGAACAAGCGATGTTCGACAATAAATGGAAAAGATAAAAGTTCTTGCCATTTATACATCTTATTAAAATGTTGTATTTAATTTCAGCGTAAAAGTTTTGTGATATCTGCTGCTGAAAAAAGAAGAAAATATCGCTGTTAATAGCGCCATGGGCTCATGAACTGAGAAAGTAGAAGGTTCACGTCTTCTTCACGTTTTGTTTTGTAAAAGATTCTGGGTCTTTTTTGTTCATTTAATAGAAGTATTATTTCATAAGCCGATGTTATTTATTATAAATAATGAACTAGCTACAACTCTCGTTGCAAAAGCCAACCGACTGGAGCGTCTCCCCCGAGGCCAGAAATCTTTACGTAATTCATAGTCTATGTTTGAAACTAAACACAAGTTACACACTGGAAGATTTTGGTATTATGGAACTTTCTATGAAATACCTCGCTTCTTCGACAAGCGATTACAGAGTTGACGTATCGGTTTTACACGTGCGTCCATTTTCCTAAAGAAACTGTGTGATTTTCGAGCCAAATAAAGCAACAATGGCCGCTGGGGAACCCTGACAACGCAAATCACGTTAACCGTCTTGTCCCGTGTGCCAACGGCGGTGAGGTCAAATGTCCCATCCGCGTCCACCGAAACGTTAGCTGCCTCGTCCCGTGAGAGGAAGGCTCTTCCGGATCTCACTGCCTGCGCGCTCATGTTACAGCTCTGGAACCGCCAATGCTCTAGTCGCGGGGCCTTTGAACTTGCTGCCGACGGTGACGTCTAGTGACGGCACAGAGTTCTTAGAGCGACTACTCATTAATGTGAAAAATTTTAAAACATGTATCATAAAGAGTGACAGAGTAAGACACGGAAATTTAAACTATTTTCAGCGAAAAGTTAAATGCTTGGGGTTCAGCAGTCGTCAATAATGAGTGAACATCTGTTACAATGCTATCACGGCTGGACCAGCAGTGAGCACACAATCTGTATTAAATTTTTAACTACCAAACACGTGTTTCAATTGCTATGATAAGTGTGCATGGTTTGGAACCCACGTTAGGCTGTAGCTTCCCATACATCTGGATAGGTAGGGGTTCCGAAGGTGGCAGGGATGCATCCACTTGGATAGTCCGAAAATCACAGTTAAGTGCCTGCCACAGGGTTCATCGAACGACCTTCACAATAATTTTTCTATTATTCCGCTTTCGAATAGCGCGTGAAAAAAACAATACCTGGATCTTTCCGTGCGAGCTCTTATTTCAGTTATTTTGTTATAATGATCGTTTCTCCCAGCGTAGATCGGTATCAACAAAATATTTTCGCTTTCGGAGGAGAAATGGTGATTGAAATTTCGGGAGAAGATTCCGTCGCAACAAGAAACGCACCTTTGTTTGATGATATCCACCCCAGATCCTGCATCATGTCAGTGAACTTTCTCGATGTTCTCAGTTAATCCTACAGTACTCCAACACAGAATGGCCAAGGTAGCGTCGGTAGTGTCTCTCTAGTGGAACTGTTGCATCTTATAAATGTTCTGCCAATGAATCACAGTCTTTGATTCGCCTTCCTCGCAACATATCGTATGTGTTTTTTTTTCCAGTTTAAGGTGTTCATAATTGTAATTACTAGGTATTTATTTGAATTTACGGCCTTTATGCCTGATCTGTAGTGTAACCGAAGTTTAACGGATTCTTTTAGCACTTATGTGGATAACTTCACACTGGTCATTATTTAGCGTCAATTGAAAACTTGCTTGCTATACAGATATCTTTTCTAAATCGCTTTGCACTTTGTTTCGATCTTCTGACGACTTTACTAGCCGGTAAAGAACTACATCATCGGCAGAAAAACTAAGGTGGGTGTGGTATACACCACTTCTAACTAACACCGAACAACGCGCTCCAGTACGCGGCCGCCAAATACACTCCTGGAAATGGAAAAAAGAACACATTGACACCGGTGTGTCAGACCCACCATACTTGCTCCGGACACTGCGAGAGGGCTGTACAAGCAATGATCACACGCACGGCACAGCGGACACACCAGGAACCGCGGTGTTGGCCGTCGAATGGTGCTAGCTGCGCAGCATTTGTGCACCGCCGCCGTCAGTGTCAGCCAGTTTGCCGTGGCATACGGAGCTCCATCGCAGTCTTTAACACTGGTAGCATGCCGCGACAGCGTGGACGTGAACCGTATGTGCAGTTGACGGACTTTGAGCGAGGGCGTATAGTGGGCATGCGGGAGGCCGGGTGGACGTACCGCCGAATTGCTCAACACATGGGGCGTGAGGTCTCCACAGTACATCGATGTTGTCGCCAGTGATCGGCGGAAGGTGCACGTGCCCGTCGACCTAGGACCGGACAGCAGCGACGCACGGATGCACGCCAAGACCGTAGGATCCTACGCAGTGCCGTAGGGGACCGCACCGCCACTTCCCAGCAAATTAGGGACACTGTTGCTTCTGGGGTATCGGCGAGGACCATTCGCAACCGTCTCCATGAAGCTGGGCTACGGTCCCGCACACCGTTAGGCCGTCTTCCGCTCACGCCCCAACATCGTGCAGCCCGCCTCCAGTGGTGTCGCGACAGGCGTGAATGGAGGGACGAATGGAGACGTGTCGTCTTCAGCGATGAGAGTCGCTTCTGCCTTGGTGCCAATGATGGTCGTATGCGTGTTTGGCGCCGTGCAGGTGAGCGCCACAATCAGGACTGCATACGACCGAGGCACACAGGGCCAACACCCGGCATCATGGTGTGGGGAGCGATCTCCTACACTGGCCGTACACCACTGGTGATCGTCGAGGGGACACTGAATAGTGCACGGTACATCCAAACCGTCATCGAACCCATCGTTCTACCATTCCTAGACCGGTAAGGGAACTTGCTGTTCCAACACGACAATGCACGTCCGCATGTATCGCGTGCCACCCAACGTGCTCTAGAAGGTGTAAGTCAACTACCCTGGCCAGCAAGATCTCCGGATCTGTCCCCCATTGAGCATGTTTGGGACTGGATGAAGCGTCGTCTCACGCGATCTGCACGTCCAGCACGAACGCTGGTCCAACTGAGGCGCCAGGTGGAAATGGCTTGGCAAGCCGTTCCACAGGACTACATCCAGCATCTCTACGATCGTCTCCATGGGAGAATAGCAGCCTGCATTGCTGCGAAAGGTGGATATACACTGTACTAGTGCCGACATTGTGCATGCTCTGTTGCCTGTGTCTATGTGCCTGTGGTTCTGTCAGTGTGATCATGTGATGTATCTGACCCCAGGAATGTGTCAATAAAGTTTCCCCTTCCTGGGACAATGAATTCGCGGTGTTATTATTTCAATTTCCAGGAGTGTACATCGCTGGCCGCACTTCTCTGGGCGGCCCGCTGCTTCCATCGCTGGCCGTCTTCACACGCACGCTCCCTGACGTGGCCGAGAAATACATAGCTGGCCGCACTTCTCCGGGCGGCTCGCGGCTACCATCGCTGGCAGCCTTCGCGCGCGCGCGTTTGTCAGCACACAGCAATTGGCTACGCCAGGAAACATTGGTTATCCCTGGAAAAGAGCGACCCCAGCCGATGGCTCCATTAACTAGCAAGCCTCATATAAACCCGGCCTCCGCCGCAAACCACAGTTCTCATCGGGAAGTGCAGTACGCCGTGTTCCAGCTGCTTGTGGATGACTCGCCGCCCACTCGAGGTTACCTGGCTGCTCGGCGGAAATCTTGCGACTTCACTCGGAGAGACTGAACTTCACTGGACTTGGGAATAATTACGGGACGTGCACCCCACCATGCCCATTTGGACATTGGTAAAACCAAATTTTAATTATGCATTACTTCTGAGTGTGAGCCTGGGTAGACGCTTGGCTAACATAATTGTTAAAGAGTGATTTGTGATTTAATAAACCAGACTGAAGAGGTTATTGTGTTATTCCTGGTTATAACAGTGGCTGCTCAAATTGTCTCATAAATCGTTTACACTGTGAAGCGCCAAAGAAACTGGTATAGGCATGCGTACTCAAATACAGAGATATATAAACTTACAAATACGTAACTGCGGTCGGCAACGCCTCTATAAGACAACAAGTATCTGGCGTAGCTGTTAGATCGGTTAAAGGTTATCAAGATTTAAGTGAGTTTGAACGAGGTGCTATAGTCAGCGCATGACCGGTGGGACACAGCACCTCCGAGATAGCAATGAAGTGGGGATTTTCTGGCACGATCATTTCACGAGTACATCGTGAACATCATGAATCCGGTAAAACATCAGATCTCCGACATTCGGGACCAACTTTTTGCTTTGGAGATGCATTAAAGACGTTGTCTATCGCAATATTTCAACAACTCCAGAGAACACGCAGGAACGTATCGTTGACATTCTCTTCAGCAGGCAACACTGGAAGCAATAAATAATTCTTTCATTCAACGAGTGCACCAGTGTATTGGTGTCCAGGGTAACCACTTTGAGCACCTTTGTATGTTCTTCTCCTGGGAAATGGTACAGGAGAGTGAAAGTCAATTTTGTGTTACGTTTTTACTTGGTTTTCATTTGTTTTCTGACAACACCAGCAAGTGGACGAGTTTGTGATCCCGGGCTCAAAGTCAATGTTGTGTTATATAATTAATAACGTTGTGTTTCAGTGAATGGTACACTGTAATACATTTTTGAGTAGGTCCTTAGGAGAGGAAATGAATTACCGAATAAAAAATACGGGGTGCCATTTAAAAAAGTCATACCGGTGTTCATACCTCTGTAAAAAACAAAGCTACAACGGAGGCAATCATGCTGATTGATGTATCGCGGACGGCTAAAGAACATTTGCTTGAAATATTTTGTAATTTGCATCTGGAAAATGCAGGTGGTCAAGATAAATGGGACACCCCGTGTACTTATATCAGGTAAAATACTGTATATAATATAACATTTCAAAGATAAAAATGAAATCTAGCCTTCCAAAGTGCATCTTAACCGAAATCAAGCATGTGATGGAGAGAGCCAGGTTTCTGAGTACACACCATTCATCATTTCACAAACTTTATTACTATTTAAAAACACAATGTATACTAAGGGAAACAATTTCTGAGATCAGCGAAGCATACATTAAACAGAAAAGGCAACAATAGTTCAGATAACAGTAACAGTTTGAAATGAAACAGGGCTTTTTACATAAAAGTGCGTAAAACTGGAAAGCTCTAATGCCAAATTACGACCAGATGTTATCATTTAAACCACAGATTGTATATACTTTACCGAAGGCGCAGCTTGGGAGCACAGTAACGGGCGCAAATAAGTCAAAAACAGTTTACCATAACCTTTGAAAAGGATTGTTACATACTTGTCTCACAGGGCTGACTCAACATTTAAACAACAGTGAAACTAAGGTGCAACGGCCAGAATTTTAGAAAAAAAGAAAACATAAAATTTGAAATGTCAGGACTAGGCGCTGCCCCAATATCTCCAGCGAGAAAAAAATTCTGTAGCAGTACCAAACTTTAGAATTAACAACGCGTGGCCAGAATATTCGGCAGGAATAAAACCCTTAGGCACAAGGTTTAAGCCATGCTATGCAGATTATATACTTTTCTTCTTACAAGATTTGAGTGGCAATTCCAAACACAATGAACAGAACCCAACAGGGCGACGACATGCCAAAATAAAAAAAAATACTAAAAACAATGTGTTTGCATCATGGCACCGCGCCGACGAAATACAGTCAATTGTGGTCAAACCAAACCCGAAGTGCCCAAAGTCAGAGCCGGCACCGCTCACATTTGCAAAGGTACCGGGAACGAGACAGGCGGGACGGTGAGACTATCATACGGCTGGAACAATCACGCTCACTTGCAATAGTTCAACCTACACTTTCAGACAAGAAGTCGGTTTTTCGAAGCCAAAATTCACACTACATGAACAAGCAACATGGAGGCTTAATTCGGCGGCCACGAATTAGTTGCCATGCATAACTGCACAAATTAAAAAAAGTTTTGCATCACTCCGGTTCCCAGAACTCCTGAACATAGATGCTGACTGTGGATATTGTAACAAAGTCCCTTTGACTGTTAAGAGATGTCACTCAACCCGCCCAACGATGTAAACAACCATGCATGAACAGCGCCTATTAGACGGAGGGGGTCCGACAGCTGATCAGTTCCAGTCATTCCTCCAGGAAGGAGGTACACGGTTCGTATTGTCTGTAGTTCAACCATGCCTAGACAGTACCACGGTTCGATCGCGTCCCCATTGTTACTTTGTAACATGAGGGGCTCTCAACAAGGGAAGTGTCCACGCGTCTCGGAGTGAATCAAAGAGATGTTGTTCGGACATGGAGGATATATAGAGAGACAGGAACTGTCGATGACTTTCCTCGCTCAGGCCACCCAAGGGCTACTACTGCAGTGGATGACCGCTACCTACGGATTATGGCTCGGAGGGACCCTGGGAGGAACGCCACCATGTTCAATAAGGTTTTTCGTGCAGCCACAGGACGTCGTGTTGCGACTCAAACTGTGCGCAATAGGCTGTATGATGCGTCCATGGCGAGGTCCATCTTTGCAACCACGACACCATGCATCGCGGTACAGATGTGCCGAACAACATGCCGAATGGAACGCTGGGGATTGGCGTCACGATCTCTTCACCGATGAGTGTCGCATATGCCTTCAATCAGGCAGTTGCCTTGTACCGCAAGTCTCTAGAGGAACGGAAGCTTCCCAATGATTGGAAAAGAACACAAGTGGTCCTAGTCTTCAAGAAGGGTCGTCGAGCAGATGCGCAAAACTATAGACCTATATCTCTGTCATCGATCTGTTGTAGAATTGTAGAACATGTTTTTTGCTCGCGTATGATGTCATTTCTGGAAAGACAGAATGTACTCTGTAGGAATCAACATGGATACCGGAAACAGGAATCGTGCGAGACCCAACTCGCTTTATTTGTTCATGAGACCAAGAAAATATTAGATACAGGCTCCCAGGTAGATACCACTTTCTTTGATTTCCGGAAGGCGTACGATACAGTTCCGCAATGTCGGCTGATACGCAAAGTAAGAGTCTACTGAATATCAGACCAGCTGTGTGGCTGTATTGAAGAGTTTTTAGCAAACAGAACACAGCATGTTATTCTCAATGGAGAGACGTCTACAGACGTTAAAGTAACCTCTGGCGTGCCACAGGGGAGTATTACGGGACCATTGCTCTTCACACTATATATAAATGACCCAGTAGATAGTGTCAGAAGTTCCATGCGGCTTTTCGCGGATGATGCTGTAGTCTACAGAGAAGTTGCAGCATTAGAAAATTGCAGCGAAATGCAGGAAGATCTGCAGCGGATGGGCACTTGGTGCAGGGAGTGGCAACTGACCCTTAACGTAGACACATGTAATGTATTGCGAATACATAGAAAGGAGGATCCTTTATTGTATGATTATATGATAGCGGAACAAACACTGGTAGCAGTTACTTCTGTAAAATATCTGGGAGTATGCGTGCGGAACGATTTTAAATGGAATGATCATATAAAATTAATTGTAGGTAAGGCGGGGTGCCAGGTTTAGATTCATTGGGAGAGTCCTTAGAAAATGTAGTCCATCAGCAAAGGAGGTGGGTTACAAAACACTCGTTCGATCTATACTTGAGTATTGCTCATCAGTGTGGGATCCGTACCGGGTCGGGTTGGCGGGGGAGATAGAGAGGATCCTGGGAAGAGCGGCGCGTTTCGTCACAGGGTTATTTGGTAAGCGTGATAGCGTTACGGTGATGTTTAGCAAACTCAAGTGGCAGAATCTGCAAGAGAGGCGCTCTACATCGCGATGTAGCTTACTGTCCAGGTTTCGAGAGGGCACGTTTCTGGATGAGGTATCGAATATATTGCTTCCCCCTACTTATACCTCCCGAGAAGGTAACGAATGTAAAAGTAGAGAGATTCGGGCGCGCAGTGAGGCTTTCCGGAGGCTTTCCGGCAGTCGTTCTTCCCACGAACCATACGCGACTGGAACAGGAAAGGGAGGTAATGACAGTGGCACATAATGTGTCCTCCGCCACACACCGTTGTGTGGCTTGCGGAGTGTAAATGTAGACGTAGTCATGTCTGGAGGCAACCCGGTCATGCTGAACGCCTTACACACACTGTTCAGCAAGGTGGAGGTTCCCTGCTGTTTTGGGAGGCATTATGTGGGGCCAAAGTACGCCGTCGGTGGTCATATAAGACGCCGTAACGGCTGTACGACACGTGAATGCCATCCTCCGACCGATAGTGCAGCCATATCGGCAGCATATTGGTGAGGCATTGGTCTTCATGGACGACAACTCTCACTCCCTTGGTGCACATCTTGGCCGGCCGGTGTGGCCGAGCGGTTCTAGGCGCTTCAGTCTGGACCCGCGTGACCCCTACGGTTGCATGTTCGAATCGTGCCTTGGGCATGGATGTGTGTGATGTCCTTAGGTTAGTTACGTTTAAGTAGTTCTACGTTGTAGGGGACTGATGACTTCAAATATTAAGTCCCATAGTGCTCAGAGCCATTTGAACCATTTTGCACATCTTGTGAATGACTTCCTACAGGATAAAGACATCGCTCGACTAGAGTGGCAAGCATGTTCTCCAGACATGAACCCTATCGAACATGCCTGGAATGGATTGAAAAGGGCTGTTTATGGACAACGTGACGCACCAACTACTGTAAAGGATCTACGCCGAATCGCGGTTGAGGAGTGGGACAATTTGGACCAAGGGTGCCTTGATGAACTTGTGGATAGCATGGCACGACGAATAGAGGCATGCATCAATACTGCTGGGTGTTAGAGGTACCGGTGTGTACAGCATTCTGGACCAGCGTCTCTGAAGGTCTCGCTGTACGGTGGTACTACATGCAATGTGTGGTTTTTATGAGAAGTGGCTGAAATGATGTTTATGTTGACCTCTAGTCCAGTTCTATTCTATTCCGTAACTCTCGGAACCGAGGTGATGCAAAACTTTTTTTGATGTGTGTGTTTTGTATCAGGCTCGACTTTCTGTAGTACTCATCGAGGCTTGCAATGTGATTTACGACCTTTCCGAATAGCCCTCGCAGTTCGCGAACTGTCGCTGTGGTCACTGGAAGTGCACTCGCGTCCCATGTTACGCATAAACAGGTGTTTGAGTAAAACGCTGCAGCTGCCAGTTTACGCAGGCACTGCGGTGATGGGATGCGTGACGGACGCCCACGTGCTGGAGACAGCAATACCGGTAAGCCGCAGTAAACCCACGCGAGCCGCTCCTCCCTGGCAGATCTGCCTGCGCGCCGGCAGCTGTCTCATCACGGCGGCGGGTCGCCTGCCGGCGGATTACCCGCGAATGCGCCGAGAGGCGGAGGCGCGCCGGGTGGCAGCTTAAGCGGCGGCGGCGCTAGCAGGCGCACGCATCGCTTCCAGCCGGCGCTTCCCATCCGTCAGCGTCTGCATTATTCCTGTCCCGCCGGCGCCGCTGCGACACGCGTTTTATTGTCCGTCGTTAGCGTCCGAGCCGATCCGTAATGAGGCCGGCCGGCCGCAGTGCGCGGGCGTTTCGCAGATTGACACATCGGCCATTCTGCGCCGCTGGCCTCCCGGCCGCCCGTTCATCTGCTGCCATTAATGGGAAATGACGCGCGGAATGGCACGCGGCGGCGTCACCGGGGCTGCCTGCAGCGCCGGGTGACACTGGCGGTGCAGGCGTGCGCTGGCAGCAGGTGTGCCGCTATAAAGAGACTGCGTGCACCAGTCCGAACGTGCGCAGTCATTATGTATTACACGGCCGGGCGAACCGGTTATCCTGCCATATCGGGTATCGTGTCTAGGGTCAGTCGCGTTCCAATTCGAAGTACTGCGCGTTGTTACCTCGCAATGCGACGACGAAAAGTGATGGCGCAAGATACAAGCGGCCTTCAGTAAGTAATGCAGCACTTTTTTATGACAGCAGGTTGGTTTTATTCACGATTCCAATACACCATATTATTCTGGTTACAAAACGCTAGCTTTCACAATATACCGGTTGATCAAAAAGTCAGTATAAATTGGAAAACTGTATAATTAGCATGGGAGCGGTTAATTAAAAGTTAGACTCAAATTTCCCTAATTCTGTGCTCCTCAAATGAAGTTCAACGAAGGTATTATTCATTTGGCTATAGTACATGATGTATATTTATCAAAGTCGTTACAAAGATTGACGACACATTCCTTAATTGTAAAAGTAAGAGTTCTGATAACAATTTAACTGCATTGAATAATTACTTTCGCAAACTCCTTGCGTTATGCACGCATAATTCAGAGTTACGACGCCTTTCGGTTCCCATTAGTTGGGAGCCAGACATACTTCGCCTCGATCACTTCTGCGATGCACCACGCATCGTCCTTAGTTATCCATATATCATTTTTTATCGGCTTTCGGGTTATGCCAGTTCAGTCATTTCGAAAGCAGTGTCAATTATGACGATACAAACGTAAGGACAGCACCATCCCATACGCGAACGAGGGAAGTCTCCGACACGCCAGGAATCGATCCGGGCCCCTTCGCTTAGAAGTCCGCCCCACTGACCGCACAGCTACCGGGGCAAACCTCCATGGGCCTTCATTGACGTATAAGACACGAGACGTACCGTGACTCCGGTCCTTTCGGACATAGACTCTGTTGGTGTCTTCGAGAAAGCCGAAGTATATATACTAGGTGATCAAAACGTCAGTATAAATTTGAAAACTGAATAAATCACAGAATAATGTAGGCAGAGAGGTACAAATTGACACACATGCTTGGAATGACATGGGGTCTTATAAGAACAAAAAAATAAATAAATAAATAAAATAAAAAAGTTAAAAAAGTGTCCGACAGATGGCGCTTCATCTGATCAGAATAGCAATAATTAGCATAACAAAGTAAGACAAAGCAAAGATGATGTTCCTTACAGGAAGTGCTCAATATGTCCTCCATCATTCCTCAACAATAGCTGTAGTCGAGGAATAATGTTGTGAACAGCACTGTAAAGCATGTCCGGAGTTATGGTGCGACATTGGCGTCGGATGTTGTCTTTCAGCATCTACATCTACATCCACATCCATACTCCGCAAGCCACCCGACGGTGTGTGGCGGAGGGTACCTTGAGTACCTCTATCGGTTCTCCCTTCTATTCCAGTCTCGTATTGTTCGTGGAAAGAAGGATTGTCGGTATGCTTCTGTGTGGGCTCTAATCTCTGATTTTATCCTCATTGTCTCTTCGCGAGATATACCTAGTAGGGAGCAATATACTGCTTGACTCTTCGGTGAGGGTATGTTCTAGAAACTCGGTCACGATACACTTGCGACTTCAGGTAACCCCAAAGCCAATAATCGCACGGACTGAGGTCTGAGCACACGATCATCACCAACGGACGCGCATCTGTCGGACATTTTGTGAACTTCGTTTTTTTTTTTTGTTCTAATAAAACCCCATGTCATTCCAAGCACGTGTGCCAATTTTTGCCTCTCTATCTACATTATTCAGTGGTTTGTTAAGTTTTCAAATTTATACTGACTTTTTGATCACCCAGTATATAAATGACCTAGTAGATAGTGTCGGAAGTTCCATGCCGCTCTTCGCGGATGATGCTGTAGTATACAGAGAAGTTGTAGCATTAGAAAATTGCAGCGAAATGCCGGAAGATCTGCAGCGGATAGGCACTTGGTACAGGAAGTGGCAACTGACCCTTAACATAGACAAATGTAATGTATTGCGAATACATAGAAAGGAGGATCCTTTATTGTATGATAATATGATAGCGGAACAAACTCTCGTAGCAGTTACTTCTGTAAAATATCTGGGAGTATGCGAGCGGAACGATTTGAAGTGAAATGATCATATAAAATTAATTGTTGGTAAGGCGGGTGCCAGGTTGAGATTCATTGGGAGAGTCCTTAGAAAATGTAGTCCGTCAACAAAGGAGGTGGCTTACAAAACAGTCGTTCGACCTATACTTGAGTACTGCTCATCAGTGTGGGATCCGTACCGGGTCGGGTTGGCGGGGGAGATAGAGAGGATCCAGGGAAGAGCGGCGCGTTTCGTCACAGGGTTATTTGGTAAGCGTGATAGCGTTACGGAGATGTTTAGCAAACTCAAGTGGCAGACTCTCCAAGAGAGGCGCTCTGCATCGCGGTGTAGCTTGCTGTTCAGGTTTCGAGAGGGTGCGTTTCCGGATGATGTATCGAATATATTGTTTCCCCCCACTTATACCTCCCGAGGAGATCACGAATGTAAAATTAGAGAGATTCGAGCGCGCACGGAGGCTTTCCGGCAGTCGTTCTTCCCTCGAACCATACGTGACTGGAACAGGAAAGGGAGGTAATGACAGTGGCATGTAAAGTGCCCTCCGCCACACACCGTTGGGTGACAACTCTACTGGTCGACGGCGGAGTAAAGGCCTTGCTGCATCAGCAACCGCCCCATCATCCATGTACTGCTTCCCGCGAAGTGCACCCCTCACTGGGCCAAGTCGGAAAGCCAGAGAGGTGTGTGACGTCACTCCATGAATAGTTGTTTTGTTTCCAGTTTCAAGTGATGAACACATGTCACAACGGCTGTGACGATGTTCGACAAAAAATTGTCACGGTCAGCCTCGTAACGTGTCAGAAAATCCGCACAGATGGTTTTCGCTGCTCTTTATGATATTTTGTTAGGTTGCGAAGAACCCAGCGTGCTTACACTTTTGAGTACCCCAAATGATGGACGAGTGTGTCAGCACTACCAACAGAGATGTCCAGTTGAGCAGCGATGTGTTTGATTGAGGTATGTCGACCATCTCGAATAAGTGTTGAAAGGTCTCTGTTGTATTCCTTTCATGTTAATTTCTTAAATCTGTTGTCATTTACGGCATAAATTCCACTTCTGAATTTACTGTGGTATTTCTGACTCCATCTGGGAGGAGACTGAGCAGTGGAACGTGTTACTTTTACACATAAACACCAACGATCTGTCACACTACTACACTTTAAAACACAGTTTACATGTAATTCATGGCACACAGTCTCATATGGAACCTACATGCGCTTTTTTTATAAAGTGTATATGACAAGATACTGTCATCCCCCTTCCCTTCTGTGTGAAAGGATGAATGAGCAAATGTATTTTTAGTTGCATGCTTGATGGTAGCAGACAAGCCTGTCTGCTAGAGAAGAGTAGGACAAACGTCGGAACACGTAGCAACGCTTTCTAAAAGCAAAGAGGTTTCTACTCTTAGTATGGTCCTGTCCGTCCCTTGTCATGTTGGTATAGGAAGCTGCCTCTCTGGTCACTTCCGTTTATATCTGTGGAAGCACCCTCCGTAGGGGCCCACGCCAGTCTGAAGTGCTAAGATCTCCGGCTAAGCGTCTGTAGGACAATGGATTTCTTTAGTTCAGCCTAACTGAAAATTTAATCACCTTTATTTCAGGTTTAGATCTAAAATATATAATGTTATCTTAAATTTCAATGCAGTGTAATTCGAGTGTGAAGTTCAGAATATCTTCCAGTAGTTGCTTTTTCACTACTTTGTGAGTAAAGTAGAACCACTCGTTGACGATCCTTAACTCTAACTAAGATCATCAATCTTAAATGCGAATGTGCGTGAGATTATAACGTCTCGTCTTGACAATATTTTTCAATATAGCAACTTTTCATTATGTTCAACCCACGTGGGGTGTACTTTGTGAGACCAGTACCACGTGCTTATACAATTGTTTGACCCATCAGGTTAATAGTAAGACGATAGTAACCAGTTCTAGGTTTTTCTTTTGTAAATAGCGTTTCGATGTAATTTATTTTAATTATCATAATTATTGTGGAGCTACACTCTTTGTGTAAACCAAGTTGACCACGTGAAACGTATGGTGTAATCCTCAAAGTAGTCCTCAGCTATTCTTTTCTGGAAGATTTCACAGAGAGTTAGTATGAATTTAGTGTACCAGTGTGTGGTAATTTCATGACGGACAGGATTGCGCTACCAACGTAACTTCTTTGGGTGAAAATTGAATCGGTTGGTTGTGGTTAATTTCCTCTTGCATATGTTTCAACGTTCTTCGTGTGTTATTTTATGAATGCAGTGTTGCATGCAGTCTCCCAATCTAGGCTCCATATTTGATGTGTTCCGTAAGATTACAAACTCACATTTTCACAATCCTAAATAAGGCACCAGTTTAGTTATGAATCAAGTTTAATATGCTGAAATTTTAACGGAACAATGATCAACGTTAAAACAAGTCCAAATATAAACTGATTTATTTCTTTCTATTTAAATTCTCTTTATATATATATCACCGGTTGTCGTAAGATGACTATTAAAAGATTATAATTAATGTTAGTCTGGTTGGGAATATGGTAAGCTAGACTGGATATCTGGTGAAACAGTTGCCCAGTAATGCAAGGTTAACTTCACCGGATAGCTCACAGCTTTTAACCCGCTTTTATTGTCTTGAATGTCAGCACCGCTTTCAGAACAACTTAATGCATCAACATTATAGTGTGTCCGAAAGTTCCAGGGCTGCAGGAGTCACAACTGTTTGCTGCAGACCGGCACGCGGGAGATCGTACATTTTCGAGCGACCTCAATGGCATGATGACCAATGCCTCCACCAATGACACACAGTGCTTTTCTTCACTGACAGGCCTACCCTTACATTCCGCAAATGCTTATGAATATCTACGATGTTCTGCATTTCTGCCAAAAGAATATTGATGACAGCTCTCCGCTTACAAAGAACCACCGTTGCTCAAGAAATTTTGAAGTCTACGCGGCCCCTTGTCGGAACATCATGAAACTATCGAGCTGAAGCGGGAATATTCCAGGATGCGCCACAACAAATTCCACATTTTTACAACCTAAATTGTCCGAATAATTTTGTTTGCTTATTGAATATCCCATGTACCTTCGTTGGAATCCACGGAAAGTTGCCGTTAACTTCAAAAGTTTTACTGATGTTGAGAACGAAAAAAGTGCGATAGGGCCGACAGAGAAGGCAACGGAAGGTATACGTAAATGTTTACAAGAAGGAGTTAAATATGGCAGTGGTGCGCAAATTATGCAACGAGAGGCACGGCGCCTAATCGAGCAGAATTCAGTTATCAGCCTCACAGGATAGTAAACAATATACGCGCAGTAAATAATTCATTGACGACATGTTTATAAAAGTGTTATTAGACAGCAATTTCTCTTGTCACAGAAATGTAGACTTCAGGGCTAGCAAACAAACAGCGAGAAAAACTATTCCATCTATGGGGTTTGATTTTAAAGGATGCCAGATGCAACGAATCATTATGTGCGGATGAGAGAACATAGGCTTACATGCAATACATTAATTTTTTAAAAGTTAGTTTATATTTTCTTTCTATCAGTGGATTTTTGTGGATTTAGTTCAATTTTTTTCTGTCAGCCACTGTTTCTTCTCTCTCTCTCTCTCTCTCTCTCTCTCTCTCTCTCTTGCCGCGCGTGATAGCAGCACGGTCTGAGGCACCTTGTCACGGTCCGTGCGGCTATCCCCGTCGGAGGTTCAAGCCCTCCCTCGGGCGTGGGTGTGTGTGTTGCTCATAGCCTAAGTTAGTTTAAGTTAGATTAAATAGTGTGTAGGCTTCGGGAGCGATGACCTCAGGAGTTTGATCCCGTAAGACCTTTCCACAAATTTCAATTTCTTTAAGTTTTCTTGTCGTGAGCAATTAACATATGTTTTACAGATGATTTATAGGCTTAATGACCTTTGAAACGTTAATTACTTTACTCCATTATCCTACTTATTGTTCATTAATTGTTACAGTAGCACCCGAAGATGGGATTAGTGTCCGGAAACACAGCCAGTGTAACGAATTCATCCAAATAAAGGGGATTTGAAAGTTCAACTGCTGCGGATTTTTTTTAACATTAGCAATCCGAGTAAAAATTGTCCGGGTCCCACTAACAATAATTTTTTTTTATGAAAAAGTTAAGCATCACTACTAAGTTGTCCTGTAGTTTATGCAAACGAACAGTTCATTCATACACATTACACTGTGAATAAAGTATTGTCAGACAACTGTGCCAGGCGAAGTTTCAGGTGCTGTCAATGCAGAATTTCATTTCGTTTCACTTCCCCTATACTACTACGTAACAGGGAAACACTAGAGTATCATATAGAAATTGCAAAAGATTAAAAATACGCGTAAACTAGGAAACCGAGTCTTTTAGCATTAACTAAGGAACACCAACCGTCTCCTCTTTTTCTACTGACAAAATTTTGCAAGAAAAATGGTTCCCCTACTGCAGCCGCCATATCTAGACCTTAATCTGATAGAATTTGTTTGGAATTTCGCAAAAGATAACATCTTTAGTCTTAATGTCAAATATTTCGCTCTATAGTCTGAAAAAATAATAGCTAATATATTTTGCTGCCAACAAATAAACGTCATGTTTTACCCAGCCCAATGAAATCATTTCAACGACACGTTATATTGGCGACTTGCTCGTCAGATTGGATGTTTTTTATTCTAAGCAGCTTTTTGGTTAGCCTCATGAGGCTGAGTGAACATTCTTTTTTTTTTAAAAAAAATAAAGACCTTTCCAGTAGCGACAAATTTGAGATTGTCATCAGCAATTAAACCCGGGACCTCAGCGCTTACAGCAAAAAAACTAAGCACTAGACTACGCAGTCATTTTGATTATGCTTTTGTGTCACTGGAAGACCAGAAAGACCGTGTATAACGCCAAAAAAGTGTATAATGGCTACTGGGAGAGAGACACTTCGAAGAATGGGAAAACTGAGAAAACTGAAATTTCCATACAATTATTGGGCATAGATTCGAACAAGGGGCTGGTATTATCATCCGAAACTGAAAGAGCTGATGTCGAACTAACAGATACAGCTACTGGAAATAGCGACATCTACAGGGAAGTCGGTTTTATAGATGCTGCCAGCGTCGTCAGCAGTCATGGTGAGATTTATTGTACATACTGTTTATTTTCTTGTTCTTTTCTTGTATTTCATTCAGTGGCATATGGAGATGTAGGTCATGTGACAGAACTCCACCTGTAAGAGTGCTGGAGTGTCACTATGTAATTTGTTAATATTCGACATTTGCATCTCTCACTTAACTAAATGATAAGTGTGCTGAGACTCAGTTATCTGAAACACTGTATCTAATGAAGGATCAGGTTGTTTCAAATTCCACCAACACAAATATTTTGAGTTATAGTGTCACGCTGCATGACATCACTGTATGATTTTCTACAACGACACAAAAATTTCTTTATTTTCTTGTATTTCATTCAATAGCATATGGAGCTGTAGACCATGTGACCACTTCACCTGTAAGAGTGCTGGATTGTACACCATTACAATCTCCCCTCACTGCTTGTAGGCCGTAAAAAAGGAGCTCCTGCCATCCTGATAAGATATAGTTCGCTTTACCGAGTAAAACACAGGATCCACTAGAATAAATGTCTTGTGCGATGATCCATGGAATGGGGATGGTGCTGGGAAATATGACCTGCCCCTTCCCGTTTCAAAGAAGGTTTTGCTAAGAGTATTTATATTTTACATAAATGAAATTCTATCTTATTCTACTAACATTTGGGAAATAGAGCAACACGAAAGCTAAGAGTCTGGAAAATGATAAGAAAGCTTAGACAGCTACAGGCTATGTATATTGTGCAGAGCTGCAGTAGCAAGAAGAACATTCCTGGGAGAAAGAAATTTGCTAACGTCGAATGTAACTTTAAGCCTTGAGGCGCCTTTCCTACCAGCGTGAAGTATAACCGCACACAGAAGTGAAACGTTGACGATAAACAATCCAGAGAAGAAGAGAACACAATATTTTAAAATATTGGAGAAAAATATTGAAGATTATGTAGGTAGATCGGACAACAGTGAAAAGACACTGGAGAATCGGGGATTAAAGAAATTTAGGGCAAAACTTCACTAAAAGAAGAGACAAGTTGGTAGGACAAATCCTGAAGCATTAAGGAATTATCAGTTTGGTAGTATGGCGAGGTTTGGGGGTAAGAATCATAGAGGGAGACCCAGGCTTCAATATAGCAAGCACGTTCAAATAGATATTGATAATATTCTTCTAGGATCTGCAGCCGGATCATGAAATCATCTTGATAATATTTTCGCGGTCCACCTGCCCTCCATATTCAGATAGTGCCGTTGCACGAAGTAGCCAGAACTGCAGACTGCAAGCGACGGCTCCTTTAGACGTCACGGGAGGCCAGCAGCGCATGCGCAAGAAATCGTCGTAGCTGCCATCCAGCGCAAATGCACGTTTAGCGATCCAGTGGTGGAAGCTAACAAAAACTACTCTGATGGCTAAATCAAAGACGGTTGATGTTTAATGTCTGATAAAACCGGGTTTCAAATCTTATTTAAAGGGTAACCCATTTCTCAATTTGTGAGATTGTCAGATAGTCAAGTTTCAGTGGAATCTTTCATAACGCATTTCCAATATCGAGACCCAGGGGCAACCATTTGTGTCTCTTAATACAACATTTTATGTCCCTCGGTAAGATAGTGCTCTGCGATCGCAGACTTCTCGGGGTGAAACAAACGTATGTGGCGGTTGTGCTGAACACATGGGTTCTGAATGACATGAATTGTTTCGCCAATATCAGCTTTCTCACAATGGCAGAAGATTTTGTCATCTTTTACAGAGACAAGTAGCATTTTCATCTTGATTGGTGGACGAAAAACGTTTGATTTCACATGTTTTTAAAATTCTTCCTATTTTCGAATATATGCTCTAAGCAAAATGTAGGAAAGCCACCGATTTACATGTAACGGTCCCGCGAAGATCCTAAATGGAAAGCACGGCGGAACTGTTTGTGTATTCATTCTACTTGAGCACGACTTTAAGATGATCCATCACTTATGTGTCTGGAATGGCATAAGCTCTTCTTGTCAAAGTCCGCAGGACCCTCGTCGATGGATGAAGGTAGCGGTCCACGTGCGCGGGTTTTCAATAAACACTGTGTCCGAGTGCCCCATCATCCTTTCTGTTAACCAAGACATCTAGAAAGGAGGCCTTTCGCCCTTTTCAACTTCCATCGTTATCTTGATCCTGCAGTAGAGGCACTGAAAATGGTCTAGGAAACAGTTAAGAGCGTACCGTACTATGAATGTATCATCGACGTACATCCAAGAAAAAGGAAGGTTTCAACGGGCCATCCTCAGCGCCGTGTCTTCAAAATTTTCCACAAATATAGACTTCTCACAGCTATTCCGTCAGTTGGTCCAAAAAATTTGTCATTAAATAAAAAGCACATCGACATGAACACATGGCGACAAAGCTTTGTCGTTCCGTCATCCAGTTTCTCATCAATTACCAGCCAGAGATGACTCAAAAAATGCAAGGATTCTTCAAGAGGAGCCCGGGTAAAAGACGACATTACATCAGACACGATAAGTGAATCTGAGGGACCAAGACACAAGGACTTCGATCCCTGTATAAAAACGATGGAACTAGAAGTATGATGTTCGCATTTTCCGACCTGAGGGCCAAGAACAGACGCTAAATACTTGGCCAAGTTGTAAGTAGGGGCATCCAATTTACTCACAACTGGCTGAAGCGGAACTCCTTGATTATGTAACTTGGGTACACCGCATAATCTCGGCGGAACGAAGTTTTTTAAGATAATGAATTCTTCTTTAAAATTGATAGCCTGTTTATATACGTTCACCTGAGTCGTTCTTTTAGTACACAGTTCGATATCACAAAGGTAAGCGTCCATTTCACTAATTTTTTCATTCAATACTCATATGAACGTCTACAATTGTCCTTTTCCCATTAATGCAAATATTTCAAGTGAGCTATCAAATAAACTGCGTTACATTTTTTACGGCCTTTTTATACCGCTCATGTTCCACACGTTTATTGTTCCTGATCCTTAATTATCATTATTCCCAAGAGAACTGAATTGTGTTTTTATTAACAAGAGTTAAAGTTTTCTGAAAATCTTTTTACACACTAGTTTCACAGTTATATTTACATTAAAATTTTAACATCTGTAAAGCCATTTCTTTGACTTTAGCATATGTCTAAGAGTCTGTGATCTCTGTCTTTTACTCAGATATTGGTGAGTTCACACCGCAGTACTGTTGATTATACATTATTAAGTTCCCCCGTATAATCTGAAATATGTGATACACAAAACAGTGTAAACAGTATTCCAATTACTTGTAGTTACTGTCCCTTTTGCACTAAGTTCATAACTTTTCATATACTTACATACTGAGATGTATCTTTATATTAAATTACGCAAGAAAACTATGGTTCCAAAATGGCTCTGAGCACTATGGGAGTTAACTTCTAAGGTCATCAGTCCCCTAGAACTTAGAACTACTTAAACCTAACTAACCTAAGGACATCACACACATCCGTGCCCGTGGCAGGATTCCAACCTGCGACCGTAGCGGTCGCGTGGTTCCAGACTGTAGCCCCTAGAACCGCTCGACCACCCCGTCCAGCTACTGTGCATAGATCTATAGGTCCTTATGACTATTCAGTCCTTTGATTTTTGGGTCTGGATATGCTTCTAAGAAAAACCCTGTGTGAGGAATTGTTATCACACTAAAAGATCAATATGCGTCTTATTTTTTCAATTTAAGGGAAGGTTTTGGATGTTCTGTAAAGATTACTTGCATCTTGTGTTAAATTCTTGTATTCTGTGTAGCTTCTCGTCGTACGATTCATTTCTTAAAATTTCCCTCCATCGATAAATTTTTTATGAGTTCCTGCCATAAGACTTCGCATTTTATCCATGGCGGGTAGGAGGAGGGGAAGGTACATAGTCGAGAAGAAACTCTTGTGAGCAGCTACCTATATGTGATATCGATAGCCCTCAACGATCCTTGACTTGTCAGGGGAGACATTAATGTATTTCATTAACAGATCAGCCAATTCGGCTTGCTGTATAGCAACGAGGCTTCGTAATAAGCCACTTCACTCTGAATGACATACAAATTATATTCCATACCCTTGTTTTTACTCTATGACTTTCAATCGTCAAAACAGTAGTACTGGTTATCACTGATATATAGTAATTCTCTCTGTATAATTTCGTGAAATGGAAAGAAGACAAGGACTTCTGGTCAAATGAGTATCGTGTAGTATCAACAGCACTCAAAAACGGTGTAACGGGAGTTGGATTCATTACACGTAGGAAGGTAGCGCAGAAAGTGTGTTAACAATTCAGTGACAAGTTGTTGTCGACAGAAACGACACCAAACCAGCACCGACGACTATAATCGATGTATAAATGCCGACGTCGCAAGCCCAGGATGAAGAAATGGAAAAAGTGTATGAGGATATTGAGTGGAGAATTCAATATGTAAAATTAGATGAAAAAGTCTAGAAGTCATGGAGAATGGGAATGCGGTGGTACGAGAAGGAGCGGAAGAAAGGATTACGGGAGAATATGAGCTTGGTACTTGGAATGAGAGAGAAGACAGGCTAACTGAGTTCTGCAATAAATTTCAGGTACTTACAGCGAATACTCAGTTCAAGAATCACAAGAGTGGGGATATACTTGGAAAAAGTCGGGAGATGTTGCAAGATTTCAGTTGGACGAAATCTTAGTCAGGCAGAGATTCCGAAGTCAGATACTGAATTGCAAGGTGTACTCAGAAGCAGATATAGACTCACACAACAGTTTAGCAGCGATGAAGAGTAGACTTAAGTTAAAGAAACTAGTCAGGAAAAGTCAATGCGCAAACAAGTAGGATACGGAAGTACTAAGGAATGGGGAGGTACGCTTGAAGTTCTCTAAGGCCATAAATAATGTGATAATGAACAACTCATTAGGCAGTTCAGTTGAACAGGAATGGACAGCTCTGAAATGAGCAACCACAGATGTTGGAGGGAAAAACATAGGTTCAAAGAAGGTAACGGTGAAAAAACCATCAGTAACACAAGAAATACTTGGTTCGATCGGTGAAAGAAGGAAGTACAAAAATATTCAGGGAAATTCAGGAATACAGAAATAAAAGTCGCATAGGAATGAAGTAATCAGGAAGTGCAGGGAGGCTGAGGTAAAGCTGCAGGAAAAATGTGAAGAAATCGAAAAAGAAATTATTGTCGGATGGACTGTCTCAGCATAAATAAATGTCAAAACAACCTTCTGTGAAATTAAAAGCAAGCGTGGTGACGTTAAGAATGCAATAGAAATTCCACTGTTGAATGTAGAGGAGAGAGCGGATAGATAGGAAGAGTACATTGAAGGCCTCTATGAGGGTCCAGACTTGTAACGGGTTAGAAGAAGATGCGGGGGTCGATGTAGAAGAGATAGAGTAATCAGTGTTAGAATCACAATATAAAATAGGTTTGGAAGACTTACTATCGAATAAAGCAGTAGGGAAAGATAACATTCCATTAGGATTTCTAAGATCGCTGGAGGAAGTGGCAACAAAACGCCTATTCACTTTGGTTTTTATAATGTATGAGTCTGGCGATACACCATCGGACTTTGGGCAAGACATCATCCACTCAATTCCGAGGACTTCAAGAGCCACACATGAGTGAGAATAATCTCACGATCAGCTTAGCATCTCGTGCATCCAACTTGCTGACAAGAATAGTATGTAGAAGAATGGAAAAGAAAAGTGAGTGTCTGTTAGATGAGGATAAGTTTTGCTTTAGGGAAGGTAATGGCACCAGAGAGACAGTTCTGACGTTGTGGTCGATAATGGAAGCAAGACTGAAGAAAAAATAAAGACAAGTTCATAGGATTTGTCGACCTGATAAAAACCTTCGGTAATATAAAATGGTGTAAGATTTTTGAAATTCTGAGAAAAATAGAGGTAAGCTATAGGAAAAGACGGGTAATATACAATATTTACAAGAGACGGAACAATAACAGTGGGAGACGAAGAACGAAGTGCTGTGATTAAAGGGGATGCAAGACAGGGATACAGTCTTTCGCAGCTGTTGTTCAATCCATACATCGATGAAGCAATAACGGAAATAAAAAGAAAGGTTCAAGAGCAGAATTAAAATTAAACGTGAGAGGATATCGGTGATAAGAGTGGTGGGTGACATCGCTATCCTCAGTTAAAATGATGAAGAATTACATGATCTGCTGCCTTGTATCGTACTTTTGACACAACCACAGGAGGGGATTTTACTCGTCGCCGCCCTCAGATATTCATAGTGCTCTTAGGGAAACACTGTGAGGGGATATCGAGGAGAACACTGAAACACTGTAGTGATTAGTGACAAGAACACACACAGTTTTTGCTTTATACAAATCGGCTCAGGCAGTATATCCGGAAGTTCAACTACTAATGCAGAAGCTGGATAATAAACCTTGTCCAATCTCCTCCTATGTTCACTGAAGACTGGCTGGTGTGGACTCGCTAGAAGAAGCCGATGCGGCGCGAATGACACTACTCTAGCAGTCGAGCTGGCTTGGATCTGCCTACTCTGCTGTGGTGGCGCCGCATGTCATTTACCTGGCGACGCCACCTCCGCGGCTTCTTGGTGCTGCAATCGCTGGGCTGTACGCAGTCTCTGGAGTCGGTTATCGACCTGTCGACGCCCATGGTGCTGCCTATTGGTGCGGGCTGTGCTTACGAAGCCACGCTCCTCCGCCCTCCCGCCTCCCCCCCCCCCCCCCAAAATCTTAAATCTCCACCTCCGGGCCGTGATCGCATATGGTTGCTGGACCACGGACCGCTCCGACTGTTGTGCCACGCCAGCTGTGCAGCGTGGCGTCATGTCTTCAAACTGGGCATCCATCCCTGGCCAGGGACAATGGGGTAGAACAGGCTACTTTGCCCTCACAATACCTCAGTGTCCCTGATGCAACAACCTTCAAACATGTTGCTGAAGGGTATGTAGGAAGATGACCCAGGCCTGGTCATTCTCAGTGCGTGACAGTAAAACACCACGCCGTACAGACAAGGCGTGACGGTGAGCGAAGTATTGACGTACATCCGCCCGAACAATGTATTTCACGCTCCTTGGCTGCCCTGTGTGAATGTAATTCAGCACAGTGCTTAAATCGGCGTCCGCAGCTGTCTCCTGTGCAATGCGACGAAGCTCAGCGCGAAAATTATGAAATGCCGAAGAGTCGGACTGATCATCCTTGTCCACCGGTAGCCTTGAAAACACGTCGGCATCGGAATGTTGAACCACAGGGCGGTACGAGATTTCGTAGTTGTAGTTCGACAGCAATAAAGCCCATCATTGTAATTTCTGGGCTGTGTCTGTGGCGGAATAGGCTTGGTTGTGTGGAAGAGTGAAGTGAGTGGCTTACGAACTCTGACCATGTAGATCTTCCTTCCACAGATGTAACGATGAAACTCGGTTGCACAATAAATGATCACCAATGCTTCTTTTCCAATCTGACTGTAATTTTCCTGAATCTCAATCAGACCTTTGGAGGCAAATGCTATTCGACGATCCGTTGATCCAACCTGATGCGACAGAACGGTGCGTACGCCAATAGGAGAAGCATCAACCGCTAACACCACTGGTTTAACTTGTTGTAGCTGGGATTCACAGTCATAAAAAACTTTTTGAAGGATATCATCTTTACGCCAGTGACTATTATAAGTTTTTATTTCACACTATTACTCACACTGTGTAACAACGACACAAATGTATTTAACAGGACTGACAACGATATACAAATGTGTCAGCTTACATTACGTTGACATCAGCACTTGATAATGGCCTAAGGCTGAAATTGCAATAGTGTGTAATAAAAACTTATAACAGTCCCTGGTGTAAAGATGTTCTTCAAAAACGACTGGTTTAGCTGGATCAAAATGTATGAGGCACATATTAATAAGTAGCGTCCATTTCAATTAATCAAAAACCAACTGACATTACTTGGTCCAAGCAAAAGGGACCTGCTCACGCCAAAACTTGTTAAGCGCAGCTGCAATCTGAGAGAAGTCAGGAATGAATTGGAAATAATACACTCCTGGAAATGGAAAAAAGAACACATTGACACCGGTGTGTCAGACCCACCATACTTGCTCCGGACACTGCGAGAGGGCTGTACAAGCAATGATCACACGCACGGCACAGCGGACACACCAGGAACCGCTGTGTTGGCCGTCGAATGGCGCTAGCTGCGCAGCATTTGTGCACCGCCGCCATCAGTGTCAGCCAGTTTGCCGTGGCATACGGAGCTCCATCGCAGTCTTTAACACTGGTAGCATGCCGCGACAGCGTGGACGTGAACCGTATGTGCAGTTGACGGACTTTGAGCGAGGGCGTATAGTGGGCATGCGGGAGGCCGGGTGGACGTACCGCCGAATTGCTCAACACGTGGGGCGTGAGGTCTTCACAGTACATCGATGTTGTCACCAGTGGTCGGCGGAAGGTGCACGTGCCCGTCGACCTGGGACCGGACCGCAGCGACGCACGGATGCACGCCAAGACCGTAGGATCCTACGCAGTGCCGTAGGGGACCGCACCGCCACTTCCCAGCAAATTAGAGACACTGTTGCTCCTGGGGTATCGGCGAGGACCATTCGCAACCGTCTCCATGAAGCTGGGCTACAGTCCCGCACACCGTTAGGCCGTCTTCCGCTCACGCCCCAACATCGTGCAGCCCGCCTCCAGTGGTGTCGCGACAGGCGTGAATGGAGGGACGAATGGAGACGTGTCGTCTTCAGCGATGAGAGTCGCTTCTGCCTTGGTGCCAATGATGGTCGTATGCGTGTTTGGCGCCGTGCAGGTGAGCGCCACAATCAGGACTGCATACGACCGAGGCACACAGGGCCAACACCTGGCATCATGGTGTGGGGAGCGATCTCCTACACTGGCCGTACACCACTGGTGATCGTCGAGGGGACACTGAATAGTGCACGGTACATCCAAACCGTCATCGAACCCATCGTTCTACCATTCCTAGACCGGCAAGGGAACTTGCTGTTCCAACAGGACAATGCACGTCCGCATGTATCCCGTGCCACCCAACGTGCTCTAGAAGGTGTAAGTCAACTACCCTGGCCAGCAAGATCTCCGGATCTGTCCCCCATTGAGCATGTTTGGGACTGGATGAAGCGTCGTCTCACGCGGTCTGCACGTCCAGCACGAACGCTGGTCCAACTGAGGCGCCAGGTGGAAATGGCATGGCAAGCTGTTCCACAGGACTACAGCCAGCATCTCTACGATCGTCTCCATGGGAGAATAGCAGCCTGCATTGCTGCGAAAGGTGGATATACACTGTACTAGTGCCGACATTGTGCATGCTCTGTTGCCTGTGTCTATGTGCCTGTGGTTCTGTCAGTGTGATCATGTGATGTATCTGACCCCAGGAATGTGTCAATAAAGTTTCCCCTTCCTGGGACAATGAATTCACGGTGTTCTTATTTCAATTTCCAGGAGTGTAGTTCAGTTTGTCTAACGCTGCTTGCAGTTCACTTAGATTTGCTGGGAGCAGCAAATCTTTGATGGTTTGCAAATGAGTGTGGGTGAGGTGAATACTGTGCACATTAATGACATGTCCCAGGTATTCTATTTGCATCTCGAAAAATGTGCACTTGTCTTTGTGACACTTGAAGCCTGACGATAACAGTACTTGAAAAAGGCACTCGCAACAGGTTGATGTTCTTGGGCAGGTAATTTGAGCAAGAAGTAATTTGTTCTGAAAAAAAGCGTTGAACGATCGCCGGTGCTGTGGCAATACAGAAGGGCAGGCATTCAGATTCAAGTAACCTGAGGTCAGTGTTAATAATCAAAATTTTCTTTCAGCAGCCATCCAAAGCAATTAGATATGAGCATCAACGTAGTCTATCTTGGAAAAATGAAGTTCTTCTCCTAATCAGTCCATCAGCTCCTCTTGTAAGGTGTCAAGCAAATCCAATACCTACCATGAAAACCCTGACATGATAGCAAATCCGGCCATATATGTCATTCCTTTCCACCGTGAAACAGACGCAGTTCCAAGGGGAGAAACGAGAACAGAAGCCGAGAGCAGAGCCGTGTAGGCTATAAGACCCTACAATAAGAGCAGGACAACGGGACACCCACATCGCTGGCCGACCGCCGGGAGGTCCATTCCCCAGCCCATGTTAAAAAATAGGACCCTCGAGAAGAACAATATAGATCTTACGATAACACTAAAAGGGCACACCAGCTGCAAGTTTTAGCGTCAGACTATACGCGTCTCTGTTACGTAGCAAACATTAAAAACATTGCCCCACCACGAGAAGTATAACGTTTCTCATTGGATGGACAGAATTTTTGTAGGCGGAGCTTAAGGTTAACATTAAGACGATGATTGGTCAGTTGAAAACACAGCCAGATACCGTTTTCTTAAGCCAACTTCGATAAACAATAATAAGGATAAGTTCGAGAGTGTTGCCACTGAGACAGCGAGGTGTGTGGAGCTGCACCGCCCACAGCCCCTGACGCTGCCTAACCACCGACAAGGTAATGAATGCATGCGATGCCGCATAAGAGTGCATAAGGCTTCACTCAGAACTGCAGAAGTCTCATCTGTTACATCCCCTTTTTTATGTAATACTAGTGTCGATCGTCAATTAAACTTCGTGGTATTCAAATTTTCTTCTTGATGTTAAAATCTGAAACCTGATGATTTTTCTGTTATATAATTATTGAGAAGCCACATCAGCCACTGTAATTTACGACAAGTTAAATAAGTAATTAAAGATAGTTGAAGGTCATTGTAGACCATTTTTGACAGTTTTCTCTTTCATTAAACTAAATTTAAACCTAGATTATAGGTGTGATACGGCATAGGTCATCCTTCGATCCATTATAGAACATGGAAACCCATTCAGGGAATATTTGTTCATTTTTTGTTGAACGCAGTTGGTTTTTATCATCCTGTAATAAAATATTTCCTTTTATCAATAGTGCAATTTATAAACAATGTTTTGTGAGTAGAATAAAAATTCCAATGGTAAACTTAACTGCTTTTTCGACGTTATTTTGCCAGCTAACTAAAAACAGGAAAGCCTTGAACCCCTTCCACTAAATTTAGTTAGTATTAAGATTGTTTTACAGGGAGTGCAGTGGAGCTGACGCTGAAATCATTAAGAATTTTATCATCGCTAGTCTCACTGAACTCTTCTGAACTCTACATGCCATGTGTGGTCTGGCGTCTCCTTACCAGCAACAGGTCCCAGGTTCAAACTAGTCAATTCCCTAATAAACACGCTCAGAGCGTCGTTGCGCGAAAGTGGTAGGGAGACACGACTTAGAAGAAACAGACACCACGCAGAATGTTAGACTCTGGGCGGGGCAAAGTGTACATGTTTATCATTGTCTGGGACGTAACAGTCCACTAAAAGTCAACACAAAATCGTAGGCGTCCTGAAAGTTTGCGACGGATGAAAAATGAGACAGACCACTGACTTGCACCGATCGGCTTGATGACCCCATCATATTCCCACTGCCGTAATTGTTCAGCGATCTGTTCCCTAAGGCCAATGGGCACTTGCCTAGCTCAACAGAACTTTGATTGTTCATTGTCTCTGAGTGACACAAGGCCTCAAAAAAGTGTTTGCACAACCGAGACCGTCGCTAAAATGTGCACTACATTTGTCACACAGAGCTTGAAGCTTGTCTGTGGGTGCTTCTGTTGAAAATTGCACCAATAACTTGTGGACTGACAATCCGAAAACGCTAAAAGAATCTAAGCCAAAAATATTCTGCGAAGATTTAGAAGAAGGGACTGTGAATACAACTGTATTCGCTATAACATGAAAAGTAGGTGGCATACTGAAAGTTCCTAAAACTGGAATTTCCTTTCCATTGTAACCTGATAACACCTGCGTAGCTAGTCTCAGTGTTGGTGAAACTAATCGCTCATAAGTAAGTTTGTTCAGAAGTGTAAATGAAGTACCAGTGTATAGTTGCAGTTTCGCATCTTTCTTAGCTACTGTCGAAGTAAAAGTTTGCCTGACTACGTTCCACAACTAAGAGAAAACTATCACTTCCTGCCTGTTGTTGTGAGCTACTACATGCGTGACAGGTGAAGTGGGCAAAGATTTAGTAGTGGTCATGTGTTTGCGTCGGCGTGTCTTGGTTGACACATGATAGTCACTCGATTGGTGTTTACAAAGTTTTGCACTTGGGCGACCTTTCACATTTACTACAGCCACCGGGTCCCACTGTTCTGTGGCTGGCTGTGTCGTGATTTGAGCTGGTTTAGTGGCATGTTGCTTGGGAATCACCGAGCAGTGATTTCATGCACACTGATTGAACATGACTTCTGTGTTGTAAAAAAAAAAAAAAAAATAGCGTCGCGACTTGGGTACTGAGCACCCTAATAGTGATTAAAGCACTTTGGGCAAGACTTTGCTATGTTTTTCTGTCTACCGGCGCTCTGCTGGCGCGGCATGGCACTTATGTCTGTGCACGCTACGCCACACGCTGTGTCACAGGGGTTGGGTGGGCACGGGACTGTTTACGTTCTACAGCACTACTCAAATGGTTCAAATGGCTCTGAGCACTATGGGACTCAACTGAGGTCATTAGTCCCCTAGAACTTAGAACTAATTAAACCTAACTAACCTAAGGACATAACACACATCCATGCCCGAGGCAGGATTCGAACCTGCGACCGTAGCGGTCTCGCTGTTCTAGACTGCAGCGCCTAGAACCGCACGGTCACTTCGGCCGGCCAGCACTACTGACACTGTCACTATGCAGTTCGTTAATATTTCACATTTGCAGCTCACACTTAGCTAAATTATAAGTGTACTGAGACTCAGTTATCTGACACACTGTATCTAATGAAGTTCAGGTTCTTTTAAATTCTATCAAGGCAAATATTTTGAGTTAGAGTGTCACGCAGCATGACATCGCTTTATGATTGTCCACAACGACACAAAAACTTTTGATGCCTAGTTAAATATTGTAATTCAGAGATCCACTGTTTATGAGTGTGAAATGCTGCCAGATGAAGGTGGAAGAACTTGAACTTTGCAGCAACCCCTAGTGCTTGTTCAGCAAAGTAAATAGTTTACTTACTAATAAAGTTCTCAAACTCTAACTGTTCTGGTTGTTTGTCAGGAAACAGTTTCACTATGAGCCTGTAAACTTCTATGCACGTACCTTGCCATTGGTGTGCCTTCATACGTTTCTGCAGCAGAGTTAAGTATTGCGACTGGTCCTCATGCTGTTTGTTGAAACCGCGGAAAGGAGGAATGGCTGATGGAGGTTGCTGCTGAGACTGCTGTGTTGCTTGCGGGTTCTGCTGGTGTTGTTGTTGTGTTACCTGCATCATGGTTTGCAGCAACTGCTGCATTTGTTCGCTCTGTAACTAAATAACATGCAGTAGAGAACCGTCTTGAGACACAGAAACGGTACCTGTAAGGAATTTGGATTTGACGCCGCACACGAAAGAATGCATTCATCTCAGTTGTAACGTCCGTCCTGATTCAAAAGTCCATACACTAATGTACTACACATATAAAAATGAACTCCTAAAAACAACGAGGATGGGTGGCTGTGAAGAAACGGGAACCCTATAACTTTCCCAAATTCCTTCCCTCACTGGCGCCAGCTGTTATATACAGAAAGAGGTCTTACTCGTCGCCACCCGCCACCCTCAACTATTCATAAGGCGTTGGGGGAAACACTATGTGCTGGGAAAGCGGTCTGCGTGGTGTCACCAGGGGGGGGGGGGGAGGGCGGAGGGGGGGCGGGAAGTGTGTTGCCTTCCTGTAACTCGGTTATTACCACCAGGAGACTCTCTGATTCCCGGAAATCTTCACATTCATTCCGAAGTGCTCTTGTGGCTCAAAAAAACCTGAGTGGGGAGGGGACCATAATTTCCTGTCCTGTGACCTTGTCGTGGCCCTTGCACTTTGTAGCCCTCTTGGATGGGGTGAAGCTAATATGGGAAGTGTTAAAAGGCTATCCCTCAAATGGGTGCAATCCTCACTGGACCACACTGGCCCACCGTGAATTATCAAAAGTGGAGGGTGAGACATGGTCGGTCATGAACCCCACTACGTGTGGAGGCTCTCCGAGGAACGTAACTCTGGTTTGAGTGCCGCACCGTCTCGTTGATGTCAAACTCCACGACATAAGATCTCTGCCAACACCCTTTTACATCTCCCGGCTTCGTTGAATGGTGAGAGCTGTTGTGTGTCCAGGAAGGACGTTAAACTCCCGTCATGGTAGGACGTTAAACGCCCCCAACCCGCGACGAAAGAAACAGGGTGCGTGGTGCAGGGGGAGCTGCGTTACGAGAGACACACCATCTGTCTCTCTTGACTTGAGTGGCGGCGGTCTGGGAGTTGAGGGAATGTCTAACGACCAGCCCAGGCTCCTGCAGCTTGGCTCCTCGCGTCCTGGACGACGTTTAAAGTCTCCCAACCCAAAGCGAAAGCCAAAGGTGCGTGGCGCAGGGGGAGCTGCGTCCAGGGGCTGAAGACCTGTCCCTTGGGTGAGGGTTGAGCAGGGCGCTAGACCGGGAGGTGTTGGTCACCTCATGAGCGACTCCTCTGCGCTGGGCAGCTGCTGTTCCCCTCCATCGTTGCACAGAGCACCAGGTGCTCTGCAGCTGGCGACCTAGTTCATTGGCGTGGGATCTCAGCGTGAGTCGGCAAGGATGCTTCGCTGCAACTGTGGGTAACTGAGGCGTGTTCTGCCAAACCTGGCAGGTTGTGATATTACCTGGGCCAGGTTAGCTGGGCCCAGATCGCTGAACAACTGGGTGACTGGCCACCATCTAAGTAGGAGTGGGTCCCTGACCGAGAGGTGATAGCTTGGGCTAGTAGGCAGTGAAGGGTGAGAAGTGCATCTGCCTCTCTGGACTGCGGGGTGTACTTAACTAGGAGCGCTGAGTGACAGGGCCATTGAGAGGGACCAGTATGTTGGTGATGGAGTGCTCAACCCACTTGCTCAGCTGTGCCCTTGGCCTAGAGTCGAGGTCAGTGGGCGAAGTGCAGAAATCCCCCCCCCCCCCCCTTCCACCATTGCAGAGGAGCTGGTCTGGGGCAAGAGGCGGGCTTATAATGATTTTCACTTGTCTTACTCAATATGGCTGTTGAAGAGACAAGCGATTCTTGTGCACCTGGAAGGGCTTCTATACTTTCTGCTCCCTCCCAACAAGGGGGCCTGGGGCAGACCGAGGAAAGTGTAACACAGAGAAATGCCAAGATTCCACAGTACCTGGAGTCCAATGTCAAGAACGGCACGGTAACCGAGTCTCCAATGCTGTCTATAGGAAATTAACTTGCTTCTTGGGCTATTGCTCATGCAAAGATCGAGGTACGAATAGAAGAGCTCGAAAACGAAAATGAAAGCTACGCAAGCAGCCAGTAAAATCGTGGGCAAGTATGGCCACTCAAGCGGCACCCAAACCACAAACTAGGCTATAGCCAAGGTGCCAAAGAGACTGGACACAGCTGCCTTCCTAAGACCCTTGCCCAGTCAGGTCACAAACAAGGTGCAAGAAATCTTCACAGCTATGATATATCCAGCTAATGAGAAGATAAGGATTAATAAAGTAAAGGCAACTCAAATGTTATTATAGTTGATGTAGCAACAGAAGAAGATAAGAAAAAAAAACGAAGCAACCAAAACTTTGTAAAGTGCGAACCACCAAAAAAAGAGGAATTCCCTAGTAATAATGTATGATGTTCCAGTCACCTTAGATCAAAACGAGATATATCAACAATTAGGTTACAGAATTTCGAAGACATGAGTACCAAAGACTTCAGGAACGTGTTTACATTAAGATTTAAGAGTGGGCCTAGGGAGCGCGACATTGTACAACACGTTGCCGAGGTTTTGGGGAACATGTGGAGAAAGCTTACATCTATGGGCAAACTGTACATCGGATTCCTTCCCATAAATGTGCAGGACTGTTTGGTGGTGCCTCGATGCCATAACTGTGGAGACATAGATCATGTACATAAGTACTGTGATCGGAAGCCGGCTTGCTCCATGTGCGGAGCGGAAGATCACATAAGAAAAAATTGTTCAAAACCTGGAATCCGTAATCCCCGTACCAAGAGGGGAAAGAAGAGATGCAACTCCACCGGAAGGAACTGCCCATGTACAGGATGTTAGAACTAAGATTAGTATCTAGGACTGATTACAGCTTAGACCATAACAGTACACAGGATGCCAAAGAGAAAATCCCCATGCAGAAGGAGAAGGGATGCAGAAATGGCCGAAAGGTATAAGCAATTTCTGGGAATGGACGCAGAAGGCCGAGCACAATGGGTGGAAACGGTGGACGCTTGCGTCCAGACTGACCCTTATGAACGAGAGGCCGTTCCCTCTCCATCGCCGGAGCTAAAGGTTGCCAGAAGATCGGGCACAGCGAGAAGGGCGTCCTGTAATAGTAGGCCGATTGGTGGTTGTGCAGAGGAATGTTGTACCAGAACAACCAGTACAGGTTAGTGTCGTTATTAGCACAATTGTCGACATAACAACACCAGGTCGATCAGTTGTTAGAAGATTAGAAACCGATGTCAGAATTTACCCGAATCTCGAAAACTCAATGCAGTTATCCCGCCTGGAGGAGCTGGCTGTCTTGGTCACAGCTCTAAGACATGTGGTGTGTGTAGGACACAAGTATGGTGACATATGTAATTAACATGTAATTTCAGTACGGAACAGAGATACACTTGTATCTTGACCAACTGATAGAGGTAACCATGGCATTGAGGGGGTGCAAGTTTATTATGGTGGCGGATGCAAATGCCAAATGCCCCCTGTGACACAGCGGCACTCGGGATAAAAAAGGTGTAAAAATGAAAAAAACCATCATGACCTTACAGTTCCTTATTGCCAATAGGCCAAGAAACACTCACACCTACACTGGTGGAGGACGTGAGGGCACTAACAATGACATCACACTAATGTCACTAAATATAGCGGAAAATGTTGAAAATTTTATGGTGAGGGACAGGGTCACCACAAGCGACTATAATTTAATCACTTTTGCTGTTTCCGATAGGGAGTGCCGTTCGGACATAGGGTGAGAAATGTAGCTGAACAACAACAGAACTAATTGGGAACGCCTGGCAAGGGAGTTTGACGCCCGGCTTGGCCGGAAGGTGGTAAATACGTCGACAGACAAGCCGAGGAACTGGTGAGTGTACTTACTGGGGCAGTGAGGGCAGCCATATCAACCCTCAAGAGGAGAGCAGTTGCGGCCTCTCTGTCGCCATGGTCTGCAGAACTAGGGCAGATGCGTCAGTCTGTCAGGAGGGCGAGTATGTATTACTAGCGAAGTGTCGTCTGGGAAGAAATACAGCACTGGCTACAAATATACTGCAAAGCCAAGGAGCAGTTACGAAAAGAGCTGAGGGCAGTTAGGCTCCAAAGCTGGGAGAAGTAAACTGAGCCAAATGTCTATCGATTCCTGGAGCGTCCCTTAAAAGCCTGTAAGGGAAAAACTTCGGTCACCCACGGTGCTGTCCACTGTCAGGGATGGGAACTTGATGACGGGATCGTGGTAGGAACTTGCTGAGGTCCTTCTCTGATCCCTGCTCCCTGACGAAAATGAGCAAGAGGACACAGAAGGGCAACGCCTAATTAGGCAGGAAAATCAGAGACAATATGTGAACAACGCCATGGGTACCCATTTTCAAAGGAAAAGGTGGCTGCCCGTATAAAACCTCTAAAGACGGTTAAGGCCCCAGGACCAGATGGCATTGTAGCGGAGGTGATACATTACATCGCTAACATACTAGTAACACCACTAACGCCCGCCCGGTTGGCTGTGCCATCTAACACACGGCTTTCCGGGCGGGAAGGAGCGCCTGGTACCCGCCACGAATCCGCCCAGCGGATTTGTATCGAGGTCCGGTGAACCGGCCAGTCTGTGGATGGTTTTTAGGCGGTTTTCCATCTGCCTCGGCGAATGCGGGCTGGTTCGCCTTATTCCGTCTCAGTTACACCATATCGGCGATTGCTGCGCAAACAAGTTCTCCACGTACGTGTACACCATCATTACTCTACCACGCAAACATAGGGGTTACACTTGTCTGCTGTGAGACGTTTCCTGGGGATCCACCGGGGGCCGAACCGCACAATAACCCTGGGTTCGGTGTGGGGCGGCGTGGGGGTTAAGTGGACTGCGGTAGTCGTCATGGGGTTGTGGACCACTGCGGCTGCGGCGGGACAGGGCCTCTCCGTCGTTTCTAGCTCCTCGGTTAACATACAATACAATACAATACAACACCACTTAAGAATATATAAGCAAGGCCAAGGTAGTCTTTATCAAGAAGAGCCATAGTAACGACCTAAATGAAGTTAAATCCTATGGCTAATTTGTCTCTTAGACCTGCTGGTTGTAAATTGCTAGAGTGGGTAGTGGCTCACAGACTGACAGCGCATCCATTCCTGTGTGGGATGAGCGACAGGCAGTTCGGCTACCGATCAGGGCGATCGGCGTCTGCCGCAATCACCCTGGCGGCCGAGATCTGTGGGTCACCCCCACACAAGTAAATAGTTGGCACCATGGTAGACATTAGTCGCTCCTTTGACAATCTGTGTGGCCTTCGCTCTTCTCCTGCTTGCAGGAGAAAGTGAGTCCAGGGCCTCTAAATGTCTGTCTTAGGAGCAATTGTATGGGTAGGGAGATCTGGATATCGTGCCCTAGAGTTGGTAAAAGGATTACGAAAGGGTATCCACAGGGCTCAGTCCTGGGGCCACTCTTTTGGGACATAAATATGGAGCCTCTCCTGGACAGCTTGGAGGGCAATGCAGACCTCGTCCTACCGGTTGGCTGCCGCAGCCGCGGAGTTCTCGAACCTAAGGTAGAGAGGGCAGTGACCATCATGACAGAATGGTGTAAAAATGAGGATAGCACCGAACAGATCACACTTTGTGTTACTAAAGGATCAGCTAGCCAGGAATCCACCAATTAAAATTGATGGCTCACCAGTTCTTCAGCGACAGGAGGCCGAATATTGGGGTGATGATGAGAGGTGGAATTTCACCCATCATATCGACACGGTGACCCAGAGGTCGTTAGAGGTACCAAACAAACTAATGGCGATTAGGCATAAGAGGTTTCACCTGAATCAGATTAAATAATGTTATATCACAACACCATTCTAGCTTCCATAGTGGGCTATGGATGAGGAGTATGGGTGCAGAGGGTGCAGAGTTTGGGCTGATAGAACATCTTCTGTGTATGGGGGGGGGGGGGGGCAAAGGGGGGCGGGCATTGTATAGGCTTATGGGACTCTGTCCCTTGGACATGAAGATAAGGGAACAGGCAGCTTGGTACTGGGTTAAGAAAGGTAAATTTTACAACACTGAACAAATTTCGGGAGTTCACGTCGGGGCACAAATCTGCTATAAAAAGAAGGGGGGGTGGTGGATAACTTTGGCAGGACTACAGGAACAGCGAGGACAGTGGACTAAGCGCTTACTAGCTTTTACCTAAAATTAGAGAAAGTTTGCAACTAAAACATTTCAAGCCAAGTAAAGGGTTACAGCACTTCCTCATGGGACATGGACTGTACGCGACATATCTTTGCAGGTTCAGGAAGTCGGTTACCTCCTCGTGTGACTGTAGTGCCGAGGAAGGCACTCCAGACCACGTGGTCTACGAATGCTCCCTGTTAGATGATGTGGCCGCCAATTATGACGCGTACAATCTGTTCTGAGAACGGGATACTTTTTACAAATATCGGCAGTCTCGCCAGCGAGGTTTCATCAAAGGTCCTGCCAGATTATCGAGGGGAGAACCAGTAATTAGTAGCAGATAGTGTAACATTCCACGCACGTATTCCATTCCACCGCGGCGCAGACTGGATGGGCCCTGTGACGGTTGTGATCCGCCACGTCCTGGAATAGGGGGAAGGTGCGACACCAAACCGGACATGACACTGCACACCGATCATGTAGTATTGGTTAGTTTTTAAATAGGAAGTATCTTTTTTCCGCAACGTCATAAGCAGTAACTGCAGAAATTTAAGTACATGGCCAGCCCTGTGCCAGGGGCACGCCTACTGAAGTTAACTCGGTGGGCATGGCCAGACAGAAGTAGGTTTATATTTTGTGGCACACCTGTAATGCTGCAGGTAGGGTAGTTTAGTACAGTATACCTAGTGATAAAGATGTTGTTGCCCATTGAATAACTAACACTTCCTGTAGTAGCAGAGTAGCCAACACCTTCCTGTAATAATAGATACGCTGCAAGCAACTGTATTGTACTCGTATGAAGATACGACCCACTAATGTATTAGGTGGTGGGTTCATGTAGCATTTGAAATCTTGTTATTGAAATAAATATTTTATTTTAAAAAAAGGAACACTGAGGGGGGATCGAGGACAACAAGAAAACACTGATAATGATTGGTGACAAGAACACACACATTTCATGACGAATACTCAGTTTTGTACAAATTAGCTGAGGCAGCAGATCCTGGAGCTCAACTACCATTCCAGAAGTTAAGGCTGGCTAGTAAACAGTTCTTGCACCAGTAGAATGTTCACTGAAGACGGGTTGGTGTGTACTCGCTAGAAGCAGATGATGCAGTGCATTGATCTGTTCGAATTGTCCATTTGCAACCTGACTGAGCAGTTTTTGGATTGGATCTGACTGTTCTTTAACAACTTTATTAGAATTCTCTTCCATTAGTTCGTCTAAACTTTTTGCAAAGTCATCAATATTCCATTTTGATTGTTTTGGCTCTTCCTAAGCGACTTGATCGAGCGTTGACTTAATTTGGTCGTATTGTCATTTAGATACCTGACATACTCTTGTTCTAATGTGGGATGCTGGTTCCTTCGCAGTATTGCTATTGCAGATGTTTGTTGAACTGTTTTGCTTGGAGGCGGATGTACTAGCACTTCTGTCTCAACGGTGGCCGCATCTGTATTTTCGATGGTCGGTTCTGCAGTATTACCGTTTCCGATATTTTCTTGACTCTGTATTTCTTCTACGTGACACAGATTTCCTACCTTTCCACTCTTCATCTTAATACAGTTAATAATTTTCACAAATAATTTTATTCACTTCACTTGCATTTGCGTATGTGCAAGTAATGCAGTTAGGAACGGTGAAATTCTTCCAGAACTTTCGAGAAGAGGCACGCTGCAATACAAGACAACAGATCATCGCACTACGCCGTATGGAGATGGGAGCGATCTTGATGCTACGATCCCTGAGAACCCTACCGTTATTATAATTAAAAGTCTTAAAATTGCAAATTAAGAAAAAGAATAGGATATGATAGGTACACTGCGGAAGCTCAAGATTCGTGACATTAGATAGCAAGAGATAAAACAAGGATATCTTTACGTGGTATGTTTGCCCTGATGACCAGAATGTGTTGATAATATATTTCACCTATTCTTCAAATAAATTCAAATTTATGTTCGCTATTTTATTTCTTCCTTTTCAGAAAAAATTAGTTAATTATTTAAATTAATAAATAATATACACTGCAGGAGTATAGATTTGCCTCGGGAAAGTCACATTAAAAATGCACCACGTCGTTAGTAATTTCACCCACATCTATACACAATTAATTTTTTAGACTACTGAAACATTATTATTTTTAAACCTTTAGGCCATCGCTGTTACATTCAATTAGACCCCCATCGTTTTTGAGCGTTATCATTGTTTGGAGGCTCATAGACCGTAAAAATACTATTGGGACTTTCGCGTAAAAAGTGGCAATAGATATTCGATTGTACTTCTTGGAAACATATCTTGAGGTTTCGATTTGTGGAGAACAAAGCACATAAACGACTCGGCGTGATAAGCACCCGGTCACTTTACCTTTAAAGAATGTAAGCGCAGCTTCCTGACATCTACAGGAAAAATATAAATCCATTAAAGTAATTTAATATGGTGATAGTAGATATTCCATAGAAAATCTATAACACAGTGATTTCGACAACGTACCACTTAGTACACAGAATGTCGAATGAGAACCGAATCAAAGAAGAGGAAATCCCCCCTAAACTCCACACTAATTTGTTTCTTTAGAAAAATGAATATAGTTTTTCTTACAGAGGTTTCCTTTTGCGTTTTGTACATACAGTCTTTACCTTCTTTAACATTTGTAGTTAATCATTGGCACCATTCATTACTGTAATAAAAGAGCTTTTACAATTTGAAAGTTTGTTTGTAAAACATAATAATGAAAGCGGAGAATTAGAGGAAAGAATGGTTCACCTGTAAAGGAGACAGCATATAGGTCGCTGGTGCGACCTATTCTTGAGTGCCGCTCGAGTGTTTGGGATCCGTACCAGGTCGGATTGAAGGAAGACATCGTAGCAATTCAGAGTGGGGCTGCTGAATTTGTTATCGATTGGTTCGAACAACACGTAAATGTTACGGAGATGCTTCGGGAACGCCGGCCTTTGTCGCCTTGTCGCCGAGCGGTTCTAGGCGCTTCAGTCTGGAACCGCGCGACCGCTACGTTCGCAGGTTAGAATCCTGCCTCGGGCATGGATGTGTGTGATGTCCTTAGGTTAGTTAGGTTTAAGTAGTTCTAAGTTCTAGGGGACTGATGACCTCAGATGTTAAGTCCCATAGTGCTCAGAGCCATGCTTCCAGAACTCATAAGGATATCCCTGGAGGGAAGACGACGTTCTTTTCGTGAAACACTACGGAGAAAGTTTAAAGAATCCGTGTTTGAAGCTGACTGCCAAACGATTGTACTGTCACCAACATACACTGCACGTAAGGACCACGAAGATAAGATACGAGAAATTAGGGGTCACACGGAGACAGATAGACAGTCGTTTTCCTTCCTTCTGTTTTCGAGTGGAACGGGAGACAAGACGACTAGTAGTGGTACAGGGTACCCTCCGCCACGCACCGTACGGTGGCTTGCGGAGTATCTGTGTAGATACAGGTGTAGAAGACACGCTATAACTTGAGTAGATTTTTCAGTCTCCTACTCCGCGTTCCAGTCACCTTTTGTCATGCCCTTGTCCTCAGAAATGGACTCAGGAATGCATCGCCCTCGTCTTCCTGTGGTCGTCTCGTCCTTAGCCAGTTGGTCGGCTTTTTCGTTCCCCACAATCCCTGCATGTCCCTTGATACCTAGAAATGAAACCCCTTTTCGATTCAGTACAACTCCGACAAAGCATCATATATTTGGTGTGTAATGTAACACATCCCTTTGTCCTTGCTAAGGTAAGTGATTTTTGACGCGGAGAACGAGTCCATATGACAAGATGGTCAGTCGTTCTGGTTATGCCTTAACTTAGTGCTCTGTCAATGGCTAGAAGCTCAGCCGTGTAAATAGACGGCTATTTCTGTAGACGAAATAGTTTCCTCTTGTTATCTTAATATCAACTTAGGCACGGCCATTATAGCCACACGTGGCACCTAGACATTGTTAAAGAAGGCTTTCTGAATTTCAGTTATTGTTTGCAGGGTTCTCACAGTAGTCCAGAATACTGCGTACGTATAGTACCTGCTTGATAAGTTCGTAATCTTGCTAGAAGTATTGTAGCAGTCCCATTCTTTGAACGAGGTGTTGGAATTTGCTTAGCGATGGAAATGCTTCCGAAAAGGGTGGTTTCGATTTATATATCCAGTAATGGTCGTTGTAGCAAGGCGCTGTAAGGTCGCAGATTTTATTTGCCAGCACATCTCCAAAGCGTTGTAGCTGATACAAAGTAAATTTTTTGCTGAGATATTGTCTACGTAGTGTTAAGCGTGCTTCCAAAGTTTCGACTGACAGTGCGGTCGTGGGAGTGAATTCAAGAGCTCCTGTATATAATCACAGAGCTTTCTATTGGTGCCTGTCCAATGCCTGCAGTGCAGCTGCCCAGAGGCCAAGGCATACAACATGCGGGCACTATCTACTCGTAGATAAGGTTGCAGCAGCGTGCAAAAGCGGCTACGGGATGTGTTTCCCATCGTGACACGCAGTATATTCAGAGCGCTTTCACAATGATCTTTATAATCATTTCCTGTACGCCGTGTCTTGCACCTCTCAATTATTAGAGATATTTCATTTTTAAATGTTTAACGCAAAAGCTGCTTTTTGTTTACTGGCTGTTTAGTTTAGGGCTTTATCCATTTCCACAAGTCGCCCATTACAGAGAACAAAATTTGTTACGAGCGGATGTCTCGAACGCGGATAATGAAGGTGTCAGTGGTGTGATGGTTCTTTGGGAACTGCTGACGTATTTCCTTTAACACTGACTTTTTTGATGTGGGCTATATGGCGGGGCCATTCAGGTTTAATGTCTGTATGAAGACCTCGATATTTAACACTTTCCTTAAATGGAATCAATACGTCACCTAGTCGTATGGCTACAATCGTTGTGAAAGTGTGTCGAGAGTATACACTGACTGCTGTCTTACTGGCTATAAGGGTAAATCCGTCCTGTAACGAGCGTCCGAAGTGGTGTATTGATTCGCTCAAGTTATTTTTAACAGTCTCCTGCGTAGATTCGATAGTATCATTACACCAATCTTTAGCGTATCGGAGTATCTTAATTCTGTCTGATGAGATACGTCGGAGATCACTGGTATGAAATTTAAAAAGCAAGGGGGAGAGAAGTGATCCTTGTGCCAGCCCCACAGTTGTTGTCCTCGGTCCGGTAGCGCCCTCATTCAAAACCAGTACTAACTTCCTTTTTTTATGGAGATGTGCAGCTGTAATGAAAGTTAAGAAATGAGTTATATAATACACAGTTGTAACAGTATATTTTATTACAAACTATCGATTTCTGTCTATGATAAGACCATCATCGGCACCAATAACTACTTCAGCTATGCATTTGCGTAAATGCCGGCCGGTGTGGCTTTGCGGTTCTAAGAGTGTCAGTTTGGAACCGCGTGACCGCTACGGTCGCAGGTTCGAATCCTGCCTCGGGCATGGATGTGTGTGATGTCCTTAGGTTAGTTAGGTTTACGTAGTTCTCAGTTCTAGGGGCTAATGACCTCAGTAGTTAAGTCCCATAGCGCTCAGAGCCATTTGCGTAAATGGAATAATTGTTTCCAGATGTATCTGTTCGTATCAAAAGGTTCGAAATCGTCACTCTCTAATATAACATACTTTTACAGCAGTGAATCGCATAATGAAGTTTTTAACATTTAGGCTTCCTTTCCTGAAACGGTGACAGAAGGCTGAAGAAGAAATTTTTTTCTAGCTACCAGTTTCATGCGGCAGTGGTAACACCGATTTCCGTCATATCACCGAAATTAAGCGCTGTCGGGCTGGGCTAGCACTTGGGTGGGTGACCATCCGGTCTGTCGAGCGCTCTTGGCAAGCGGAGTGCACTCAGCTCTTCTGAAGCACACTGAGGAGGTACTTGGGTGAGAAGTAGCGACTCCGGTCTCGTTAACTGGTGAGAGCGGTGTGCTGATCACATGCAATTCCGTATCCGCATCCAATGACGCCTGTAGGCTGAGCGCGACACGGCGGCCAGTCGGTGCCGCTGGGCCTTCATGGCCTCCTCTGGCGGAGTTCCTTGGATTTTGAACCAGGATAGGTAATGGGCTTCGCCATGTACATGATTTAAATCGATATAATGCTGCCCGTCATTGATGTTGGATTCTATTATTATTACATTGGACAGTATTATTATATTAATACTTTTTGCAAACGTTATTCTATTATTTTATCTATTAGTGTAAATAATGAATTGCTTGGCATGTGTACTTCAGCATTCAATATAATTTTCCCCTCTGCTTTGGTTTTATGTATATGGTAATTTTGTTGCATGGACCGGAGATGTTTTTTTATTGTTTATTCTAATTATTTTCATGTCATCTTCTCTTGTGGTTGGTTTGTGGTGTTCTGCAAATGTGGAGTGGTTTGTCCCATATTTCCAGGCTCTCGTGTGTTCCTTGTATTTGACAAACGTCTTAGTATACCAATGTTTACAGTTCACGATAGGGTGACGAGGCTAGAACAGGAATAAATTCATGTGCTGAAACATAAGAGAAACGGGGCTGTAGATGCCAAAAGTCTGAGGAAGGTTCACATGAGAGGAGATGGCGATAGACCTTACAGCAGATAACTTAGTTAGCAGCTGAGAGCTTGTCCGCGAAGAGTACACTTGGAAGAATACACCATTGAGAGCTCATCCTATTATATACAACACGTCCACGTGATTGGGCCAAATAATCTTGTTCTTTCAGTGGATACTGTAATAACGTATCAGTTAAGAATGTCATTGGTCCCTCTGAACAGTTGCTAAGAGTTGCTGACATACAGTATGAGTTATTTATACTAATGGAAATCCCAATATTCCTTATGTCTTACGACGCTTTTCAGGTTTCTCTAAGGTATGTATAATTATTGAGCTACGAATAAGTGAATTTGAATGAATATGAGGACAGATGTATGCAATTTGTGTTTTACTCTATCTCTCCTGTGTCCTAATAACAACAAGAAAACTCTTAATAGTGCTGGATACGGGAATTCCAAATAAGTTGTCATAGGGTGAAAGTAGGAACACCGAAAAATTCAGGTTTCGTATGAAAATAAAATTTTTCCTTCGATCACTGGATCATGCCTTCTCTTACAACGCCTAATAGCTGTCGACTATTAAACATCTCGTTTATTCATATCCTTTACATTTCCGCCGCTTCATTTGTTGCCCTTTTCGCTTTAAGTCGTTTGGCAACTTATTTTGCAGGATGTCTATAAAGTTCGGTTACCACTCCAGAAAATCGGAACTGTGAAACTATTAGTGTTGTGTTGGCAGAAGAGCCAACACCGTGTTACGAATGGAGGCCGAAATGCAAGCGTTTTAGCTCACGCAGGCTGGCGTGATGAGGGAAGAATTATACTGACGTGAGGTCTGGAACATCAAGGAATTAGAATTCAGAAAGCGGACGTAATTAGTTTGATACTTAACTTGAATCCATTAAAGATGAACGTCGCTCTTGATGGTACATGAGTCACAATATTATCTGTTCAGAAGACATAGTAACTGAATATGGCGCCTTGCTAGGTCGTAGCAAATGACGAAGCTGAAGGCTATGCTAAACTGTCTTCTCTGCAAATGAAAGCGTATGTAGTCAGTGAACCATCGCTAGAAAAGTCGGCTGTACAATTGGGCGAGTGCTAGGGAGTCTCTCCAGACATGCCGTGAGGCGGTGCTCTGTGTGCAATCACTGATAGTGGCGACACGCGGGTCCGACGTATACTAACGGACCGCGGCCGATTTAAAGGCTACCACCTAGCAAGTGTGGTGTCTGGCGGTGACACCACAATTAGAGACAGAGAATCGCTGTTGTTTTAAATCGTTTAGCAGCACTCAACGTATTTCCTCTGTCCTTTGTTGCATTTTTTTTTTTACTTTTCACGTTCCACATTTATGGAAAAATAAATCACGGCAACATAAGGATTTGGTGCTCCGAAAATCTCACTTGAACATAGCCGTTATATATCTAGAATGAAATTTTCACTCTACAGCGGAGTGCGCGCTGATATGAAACTTCCTGGCAGATTAAAACTGTGTGCCGGATCGAGACACGAACTCGGGAACTTTGCCTTTCGCGGGCAAGTGCTCTACCAACTGAGCTACCCAAGCACGACTCAAGCCCCGTCCTCACAGCTTTACTTCTGCCAGTACCTCGTCTCCTACCTTCCAAACTTTACAGAAGCTCTCCTGCGAACCTTGGAGAACTAGCACTCCTGAAAGAAAGGATATTGCGGAGACATGGCTTAGCCACAGCCTGGGGGATGTTTCTAGAATGAAATTTTCACTCTACAGCGGAGTGTGCGCTGATAGGTCCTGAGTTCGAGTCTCGGTCCGGCACACAGTTTTAGTCTGCTAGAAAGATTCATATCAGCGCACACTCCGCTGTAAAGTGAAAATTTCATTCTAGAAACATCCCCCAGGCTGTGGCTAAGCCATGTCTCCGCAATATCCTTTCCTTCAGGAGTGCTAGTTCTGCAAGGTTCGCACGAGAGCTTCTGTAAAGTTTGGAAGGTAGGAGACGAGGTACTCGCAGAAGTAAAGCTATGAGGACAGGGCGTGAGTCGTGCTTGGGTAGCACAGTTGGTAGAGCACTTGCCCGCGAAAGCCAAGGTCCCGAGTTCGAGTCTCGGTCTGGCACACAGTTTCAATCTGCCAGGAAGTTTCATAGCTGTTATAGCTCGACGATTAATGTCTGGTGTGGCCTAATGCACGACGGGGTGATAGGCTCGTTTTTCTTCGCAGAGAAATCCGTAACGGTATCTGCTTACCTGGACATCCTCGAACAGTTCCTGCTATCACAGATCGGAGAGCTTCAGCCGTCCATAACCTCCCAACAAGATGGTGCACTGAAACAGTGGAGTGTGAACATGTGGCATGTGCTGACTGACATATTTCCCGCAAGATGGAGGAGTCGTGAAGGTCTCACCGCATGGGCCCTGCATCCTCCCTGCGTGCGCCAACACCAGTCAACTGCATTGCTAGTCTTCGGGCACGAATTAATGAAGCACTCAAAATTGCTGATACCATAATGCTGAATCAAACATGGCCACAACTCGAATACCGCCTTCACGCTCTCTGAGCAACGAGCGGGGCGCTCAATGAACTTCTGCCATAACATAAAAGAAAGCTTTGAGAGCTGCTATACGTTTTACAACAAACCACGATGCTCTGTCTCTTATCTCTAATAGTTTCCAAGTTATGGTTTCTTGGAAATGATAGCGTGACTTTATGGGCATCCTGTATTTCTAGTTCCCTTTCATTCTCTTTGTCTCTGTCACTGTCTCTCATTCTCTCCCTCGCTAGGCTTCTGACCTCTCTCTCTCTCTCTCTCTCTCTCTATGTGTGTGTGTGTGTGTGTGTGTGTGTGTGTGTGTGTGTGTGTGTGTATGTATTGATACGTATGTGTGTGTGTGTGTGTGTGTGTGTGTGTGTGTGTGTGTGTGTGTGTGTGTGTGTATGTGTGAGGAAGAAAGAGAGAGAGAGGGTTGATGTTCTCTTCTAAGCCTTATCGTCTCAAGAGCCTGGAGCCCGTGTAGCAAAGTCTTAATAGCGAAGCAATAACGAGCTATAGCCGTGTTTTAAGACTCGCAGAACATACATTCTGCAGATAACGATCGCACATTTCTACTACAACTGTAACCCAGATCCGCTGCAGTAACGCTGAAGGAGATGAAATTCTACGGTGGTCGTACCTCGACACAGCAATAAACTCTTTAGGCTTTTAGAAATTTTGCAACAGATCATTACCCTGGATGAATGAGTTACGTTATTGCTGACGACAGTTTTAATTGGTTAATGTTTTACTGCACTTGAACCCTCTTCGTTCGTCCACTAAACACAATTACAGTTTATGACTAAGAGACAACTATCCGAATAATTAATGATGTACTTCCCAGTGTTCCGCCGAGTTGTTTCCATTTTATGCACAGTAACTCGATAACCGGCGCACCCATCGTCTTCAGGTGCTGTAAGTTGTGCTGTTGTGTGGGTTCGCTCCCTGGAGTGTGTTTGGAATCCACGCATCGAATAGATCCATGCATCGAATACGCATAATAGCACAACTTCCTGTGCCTGAATAGCACCGTCTGAATATTGCGCATGAAATAGCAGCCATCCGGAACACCCGGAAGCAGTGGACAAAGTTCAAAACCATCGTACAATACGCATTAGATGAGTATGTGCCAAGCAAGATTGTAAGAGATGGAAAAGAGCCACCGTGGTACGACAACCGAGTTAGAAAACTCTGCGGAAGCAAAGGGAACTTCACAGCAAACATAAACATGGCCAAAGCCTTGCAGACAAACAAACGTTACGCGAAGCGAAATGTAGTGTGAGGAGGGCTATGCGAGAGGCGTTCAATGAATTCGAAAGTAAAGTTCTACGTACTGACTTGACAGAAAATCCTAAGAAATTTTGGTCTTATGTCAAAGCGTAGGTCTCTAGAAGAGCTTAGCGTTCCAATGGATTGGAAAAGGGCACAGGTCATCACCGTTTTCAAGAAGGGACGTCGAACAGATGTGCAGAACTATAGACCTATATCTCTAACGTCGATCAGTTGTAGAATTTTGGAACACGTATTATGTTCGAGTATAATGACTTTTCTGGAAACTAGAAATCTACTCTGTAGGAATCAGCATGGGTTTCGAAAAAGACGGTCGTGTGAAACCCAGCTCGCGCTATTCGTCCACGAGAGTCAGAGGGCCATAGACACGGGTTCACAGGTAGATGCCGTGTTTCTTGATTTCCGCAAGGCGTTCGATACAGTTCCCCACAGTCGTTTAACGAACAAAGTAAGAGCATATGGACTATTAGACCAATTGTATGATTGGATTGAAGAGTTCCTAGATAATAGAACGCAGCATGTCATTCACAATGGTGAGAAGTCTTACGAAGTAAGGGTGATTTCAGGTGTGCCGCAGGAGAGTGACGTAGAACCGTTGCTATTCACAATATACATAAATGACCTTGTGGATGACATCGGAAGTTCACTGAGGCTTTTTGCGGATGATGCTGTGGTATAACAGGTTGTAACAATGGAAAATTGAGCTGAAATGCAGGAGGATCTGCAGCGAATTGACGCATGGTGCAGGGAATGGCAATTGAATCTTAATGTAGACAAGTGTAATGTGCTGCGAATACATAGAAAGATAGATCACTTATCATTTAGCTACAAAATAGCATGTCAGTAACTGGAAGCAGTTAATTCCATAAATTATCTAGGAGTACGCATTAGGAGTGATTTAAAACGGAATGATCATATAAAGTTGATCGTTGGTAAAGCAGATGCCAGACTGAGATTCATTGCAAGAATCCTAAGGAAATGCAATCCGAAAACAAAGGAAGTAGGTTACAGTACGCTTGTTCGCCCACTGCTTGAATACTGCTCAGCAGTGTGGGACCTGTACTAGATAGGGTTGATAGAAGAGATAGAGAAGATCCAACTGACAGCAGCGCGCTTCGTTAAAGGATCATTTAGTAATCGTGAAAGCGTTACAGAGATGATAGATAAACTCCAGTGGAAGACTCTGCAGGAGAGACGCTCAGTAGCTCGGTACGGGCTTTTGTTGAAGTTTCGAGAACATACCTTCACCGAAGAGTCAAGCAGTATATTGCTCCCTCCTACGTATATCTCGCGAAGAAACCATGAGGATAAAATCAGAGAGATTAGAGCCCACACAGAAGCATACCGACAATCCTTCTTTCCATGAACAATACGAGACTGGAATAGAAGGGAGAACTGATAGAGGTACTCAAGGTACCCTCCGCCACACACCGTCACGTGGCTTGCGGAGTATGGATGTAGATGTGGATGTAGATCGTGACGGCTAATTAGCTTTGAGACATGGTGAGCTGATTTTAATCAAGAATGCTTTTAAGGCAACAAAGATGCCATTATCAGCACCTCAGTGAGTTTGGACGAGATCTTCTAACAGAGTTATGAGAATCTGAATGTTTCTTCTGCAATACTGCAGAAAGACTTGACAGGAATGTAGCCACCGTATGTGATATCTGGCAGCGCTGGTCACGAGAATGCACGGTGTAACCTCCCCGCAAAAATAATAACATGTCAATGATTAAACAAATGTGCCAAATGTCGTCTTCCCCACAAAACTGAATAATAAAATGAACCAAGCGTAACCTGCTTGCAAAATAAAAGAATAATAATGACCCAAATGTAAACTCCCCACAAACATTAACTAATGAAGATTGCTCATTAAACCCACAATAAAATTAATTAAATAATGAAGCATAAACTATGTGTAACATCTGAACACAAATAATTAAACCTGACAAATTTTATAAGGGCAGCGGCGCTGACCTTCGGCCCTGTGCAATAATTTAACCTGAACACAAAAACAAAAATTCTTACATCAGTAAACTCCATCAATATCTGCTCTTATTTTTCGGCACAGCTCCGTGCAATGCTGACCCATATTAAATTTTGATTCTTGGAGGGAATGCATAGGAAGTATTATTTAACTTGAAATGAAACTTTTTCTTTAAAACAGTTACTTTATAAGAAAATTATTATTGGGGCAAGTCTTGAACAAATTAATTACAATTAACATATGTTATTAGCTGAGCGCAATGCTGCTTCATTACCTTCTATAACAATATACCTCGTCCCGAACCGTGACCAGAGATGCAAGGAGAGCACGCCGCCGACGCATGCCGACGCCGCTCAGTACAACCGTCCACTCGCTACACGCAACTGCCGACAGAGTGCAACTCGCAACTGACTACTCCCTCTGCCGACTCCACACACACTACTACCGTCGTCTCGCGCGGTCAAGCGCAGACTAGCAACGATAAATAACTCTCTGGTCAGAGATTCTGTCATGCCTCGCCATCGCTGGTAATGAATACATATGAAACGTACGCATTTCAACGGTCGTAAGAAGACGGGGTTCCGGACGTCCACGTGCCACTCCCGAGAGGGGAGGCCATCTTGTTCGGAGTGTGTTCTGGCGCATCGTACTGCATGTGCAGCAGCAATCTGAGCAGCAGTTAGCACCACGGTGATGCAAGGAACTGTCACAAATCGGTTACTTCAAGGATAGCTCCGAGCCAGAGCGCTGCAGCTTGCGTTCCACTGACAGCAAACTGCCGTCATCTGCGACTTCAGTGGTGTTAAGCGAGAGCTCACTGAAGGTCAGGGTGGAAGTCTGTTGTCTTTTATGACGAAAGCTGGTTCTGCAACGGTGCCTTTGATGGCCGTGTGTTGGTGAGAGGGAGGACATTTGAGAGCCTGCAACCAACCTGTCTGCGTGCTAGACACAATGGACCTATACCTGAAATTATAGTCCGGGGTGCGATGACATATGACTCCAGGAGCGCTCTTGTGGCTATCCCATGTACCCTGATTGCAAATTTGTGCGTCTAACTGCCATTCATGAACAGCATGCCAAGGGGTGCTTTCCAACAGGATAACGTTCACCCACTTACCACTGTCGTTACCCAACATGCCCAATAGTGTGTCGGTATATTACCTTGGCCTGCTCGATCATCAGATCTCTCTCCAGGCGAATACTATGGAACATCATCGAAAAGCTTCTTCAGTGTCACGCACAAATAGCATTAACCGTTCTTGTGTTGACCGCCCAATTGCAACAGGCATGGAATTCTACCCAAAAAACTGACGTCTGGCACTTGTCCAATACAATGTATACACGCTTGCATGCTTGCATTCAGCATTCTGGCTGTTATATCAGTTATTAATGTACCAGCATTTCACATGTGCAGCGGGTTATCTGGCGCTTACATTAATCTATGATCTCGCAATGTTAATCACTTAAATGTGTTAGCTAGGTAAATGTATTCTCGAAATTTCATCACTCTACATTATTTACTTTTTGGTGTTTTGATTTTTTCCGTTAGTGTATTTTGGAAAAGGAGGATGTTGCAATTCTAAAGACCTATTACAAACTCACTGCTCCCATCACTGGAGATACCGTTTTGTTATGTATCCTTACGTAAGCTCACCAGACAACAAAGTCAGTCATTCCTAGAAATGCCATCTTTTAGTACCGTATAATTCCACCCCTGGGATTGATAACCACCTGGATTCAGTTAAAAAGTGAATCCACAAGGTTCTGCAGGTACGTCACATCCAAGTTAGCAACTCGCTGAGGATTTCATCGCTGAGTCCCACAAATTGTGGAGAACGCTGATTTCGGCGTTTTACCCGGTTTTCCAACATGTCTCACATAGTTTCTGTGGGGGTTTGAGTCAGCTGACTTTTCAGGCCAATGGAAATTTAATAGTATGCGGGAGTGTTCAGAAAACCAGTCACATATTCTTCCAGTCAAATTAACTCTGCTGTTGTCATCTTGAAAGCTAGGGATACACACGTCATGCATGCGTGCCATACTATCTGATGGTAACAGATAAGCCATCTCTCGAGGATTGTTGCTGAAAATGAACTGAATCAGGCCCATCTGCCAGTGTTTTTCATTGGAGTACTCAAATCATACTTGTAAATACACTGACGGAAAAAAAGTCGAGAAACCAAATCATGACTGATACGCAGAAACGAAATTTCCAAATATATTTGTCTAAGTAACATTGATAGGTGCAACCCTTTCATCCCCTCAAAATTATGTAATCCCTGCAAGGGCACTGCAGCAATTTCAGCTACGTAGCGAGCCACCAGGATGAGTAATTGTAGGTGTGGCAGGGAATGACAGACTTCGTTTTCCGCTAGCAGTAATGCTTGCGGCGCTAGGTATTTTCTGTGTCAGCAAGAACGGCAGGGAGACGTGGCCAGGGCGGCGGAGGTCCAAGAAACAGCTTCAGGATCTTCCAGGAAAGCAGCCAGATTCATACAAAGGCGTGACAGCTCTTCTTGTGGGCGCAGGCAGTTGCATATCGCCATGAAGTCGGCCCACTATGGTGCTCCAGTCTTTCGCAGGACAATGGCCAGCAATCAGCATTCCGGAGGCGTATTGTCCACCTCGGGTGTGAAACTGACAGACGACTGCCGAGCTTTATCATATGCTCTGGGAAAGCGCGCATTGTCCGCCACAGACATGGAATGCATACTCATTTCTCTGGCGCCAGTTTTAGCGGGAGAAGGCAGGGATTGTAGTGGCAAACTTTCTCATTGGAGGAACACTGCCATGCCGTGTCTAGGTGGTAATTCTTGTGCAGGGTTGTAATTAGGCCATTGGCGCAATCTGTGCGGACAGCTTGGCCTTTGGAGGGGATAATTTCTGGCGACTCCACGTGGATTTGCTGCCAAGGAGGAAAGAAAGATTTTAGACAAAGGTTTTTTTTTCCGCGCCAGCCAAGGTTGTCTGCAGATCTCGGCATGAGGGAACACTACCTGTTGTCTTTTCAGTTGCACACCTACGGCCAGTCTCCATATCATCCATTGGGCTGTTCAGTGGTGAGCATATCGCAGTCTTTGTCTCAGGACTTAGCAGTCTTTGTCTCAGGACTTAGTTTCTACTGCAGCAAGTCCATCTGACCTGCAGCCCTGTATTTCAACCAACCTATGTCGTTTAGAGGTTCAGCTAGCGGTTCACAATCTCAGACACTACGTCACGTATAGTCAGACAGCGTTGATAACTTGAAGGAGGTATCGTTTGAGCTCGACCCCCTTCCAGTTTAATAACTTTGCCAGCCGTCAGCATCGCCTGTAATCGTGTATTTTTTTTTAATTTAATCTTTGTACTAACTGTAGGAATGCATGTGTTGAACTTGTAATAAATTAAGCACCGAAAAGAGCAATTTTTCATTTCAGTACCCTGTTCATCCTGACTATTTGAATTAGAATAAATTTTTGAGAGCTGTGGGTCTGTAATAAGGGTGGGAAACCTTACAGGATCTTACCAGTAGAATCTAATGATATGCAGTCAGACGGGTACCATTTGCATTTTAATATTGCATGTCAGAAAGAGATTATGAACAAATTATATTCGCGATAAACTTAAGCTGCTGGCGCTTTATATACTAATATATACACTGTCTTTGCAGGTGAATAATTTATTATATGTTTTGTATGTTTATGTTTTATGGTTTCTGCACCACATGTGTTCTTTGATTGTTGGATTTGACAAATTCTTTGTGAATTTTTGAAGGGCTATTTGCTTGATGTGTATGTGCGTTTGAATAGCGAAGGTATTTAGAGGAACTGTGTACACTGTCGTTTCGTGTTTTGAGATGCTTGTTTCATGTCTGAATGATAACTAGAAGCGTGGTAAGTGTCGTTAATGAAAGCCCGAAGTAGCGGGCTCTCTTACATGGAGAAGGGGGGGGTGGGAGTTGATTTGGTGGAAGGGACCTAACAGCGAGGTCATCGGCGTCATTGGATTAGGGAAGGATGGGAAAGGAGGTCGGCAGTGCCCTTCCAAAGGAACCCTCCCGGTATTTGCCTGAAGCAATTTAGGGAAATCACGGTAAACCTAAATCACGATGGTCGGACGCGGGACTGAACCATCGTCCTCCCGAAAGCGAGTCCAGTATACTAACCACAGCGCCACCTCGCTCGATTAACATGGAGAACAGAGTATGGATCGGGACGAATCAGGGGACAAGGCAGTTGTTTCCTCTATAGAACTATCCGGTTCAGAGGTAGCAAACAGACACGGTTTAGCATCATGTTTAGAGGACTATGAAGTGTAGTAAGTGAGATTTAAGATATCGATGACACATGTCATGACGATGCAGTTGTCCATAGAAGAGACCCGACAGTGGCTGATGATAGATGGGTGGTGATGTGTCGACAGAAGTGCCGACACAGTGTGATTTGAGGGGACCGCAATGCACGCTATAAACACACGAAGGATGGCGTGAGGTCTGAAACAGGATACGTAATGAATGCTATAAAGAAAAGTACGTAGCTTTTGGAATACTTAACTTTAATCCATCCTTGTTGTATACATCGTTCTTGATGAGACATGCTTTATACGATAAGAATCAATTGCTATGTAAGGCTAATGGCGCCTTGCTAGGTCGTAGCCATGGACTTAGCTGAAGGCTATTCTAACTATCTGCTCGGCAAAGGAGCGAGGCTTCGTCAGTGTAGTCGCTGGGGCGAGTGCTAGTCCGTCTCTCGAGACCTGCCGTGTGGTGGCGCTCTGTCTGCGATCACTAACAGTGGCGACACGCGGGTCCGACATGTACTAATGGACCGCGGCCGATTTAAAGCTACCACCTAGCAAGTGTGGTGTCTGGCGGTGACACCACAGGTGGTCCCACCTTTGAGAGGAAATTCCAAAAGTAGCAAAGCGACGGATAGCACCCTTGATTTTTTGAGAGGAGAAGGAGAATAAAGGTACAGAGAAGCTGAAGAAACAAAAAGAGCGCAGGAACAATTCGTTGGTAGGTTAACGCAAAGTATGAATGATATGTTAGGAGAGATAGCTACGCGCAGGAAGCAAGTAGACAAAGTAAAAGAGGTGGCAACGGAAGGTAAAAGGAACTCTCGTTTGGCTAGAATGGAGGCAACTGGTACATGGAAAGACACTGTGGTGGTCAGAAAGTATGCTAGGACAACCAAAAGCGGCCTCCCACGAACTTAGACAATTCTTACCATGATGCAGGAACAGGGACGCGAGATAATTCGGGAAGCTCAGGAACGCAGTTCACAGCACTCAGAGAAATTTAAAACACTGGAAGATCAAGAACGAAAACTATCACAGCTGGAAATAAACGATGAGATGACGTATACACGCAGACGCATACAACAGTTGGGAATAGAGGGCGCTGATAGACAGAAGGGGGCGACGAACATCAGAGAGAAACCCAACCGGAAAAGAGTTGGAATGGCACTCACTCCGATTACTGAACAGCTAAATATCGTTGAAACCCCACAGCTGAGATCTACTTGTGTTTGCCCACCACGAACGTGTGGATCCCAAGCAGCGGGTTTCGCCACAATAGTGGAGTCACATAATTTTGTGCCGAATAGATGGTTCGATACACAAGTCTATGACGGGAGCAGCGAAATGCAAAGCCATAGTAGCCGACGGGAAGGTGTTCCACAGAAAATCGAACGCATGAGATCCACAGAGACGGGAATGAGCACACATGCAACTGAAGGCCTTCATTTCATCTACAAACATTTTATATCTGTGGAAAATTTTCGCGTTAACTTGTTAGAGTATGAAGATATAGAAAGATCGTTGTTAGAAGAAAAAGAGAAGGTCGTACCAAACAATGTACGTCCCCTAATTGAAGTTACAGTAAGAGGTTATTGCTAAAAGGAGTTGTGAACAGCGAAAGCCGCGTTACCGCCATATCGGAATAAACATTTGAAAGATCACTCGAAATCGATCATGCCCGACTCTTTCTCTCAAGAAAACAAACGTTAAGGAAGCGTTAATGGGTAAACACACTGAAGTCACTCGGCAATTGCGAGAACTGTTTCAAATGGTTCAAATGGCTCTGAGCACTATGGGACTTAACATCTGAGGTCATCAGTCCCCTAGAACTTAGAACTACTTAAACCTAACTAACCTAAGGACATCCATGCCCGAGGAGAACTGTTTCAAACTTAGTTTTTCCGACTAAGTAAAATGAAGGGAAGCGGGACGGTCGCGACATGATCGAAATTTCCATCTGTACTGTTGAGGAGTGAAGTTAATGTTGAAATAGAGCAGAAAATTCAGTCTATCCGAAACATGGGAGAAAAAGAGAGGGAAGAACTGCGCAATACTGTATTAGAGAAAGCTTGGCGCAATAAAGAACATTCAGTTCCTATGTCGAGTGAGTGAGAAACGTCGATTTTTTGCATACCCATACAATGTCCCACTTGCATACAGACAACGGATATTTTTAGACTTTCGGAGAGCGTTGGGAGACAAGGTTACAGAGCCTGCAAGGTCGACATATGACAGGCCTCTACGTGTAGTAGAAAAGTAAAAAAGTAAAATTATTGACCCAGCGAGAGATAGGCCCTATAAATTAGAGAAGCTAGTGCAGAATTTCCATGTGGTGTCAGTTTTCTCATCAATAGACTTGCACACCAGCTTTTGGCACGTCGAACTTCACACTAAGTGCAGACAATACATCGCTTTCCTAGAATTCGGACACTGTTACCAGTTTAAACGTTTGAATTAAACATGTCTTCATCTGCATTCATTCATAGTTTAGACAGTACTCTAAGCGAAGCACTGAAACAAAGAGCAACCTCATATGTGGATGATCTGATAATAGCCGAAAGGAATTGGAACACCACTGAGTGTTGAGGGAAATATTGCCGACATTCCGAGAACATGGTGTAACGGTTACTATAAAGAAATCAACTTTTTGGTCCAGGAAGATATAATTCCTGAGGCATATCATTTGAGCACAAGGGCGGAAAATTGAGGCAATTGCACAATTTTCATGGTCCTCTACCAGGAAGGTGCTAAGAGTATTTTTTGGAATCATAAATTTCTATAAAGAAATTGTGAGTATTGACACTTTAGTAACTCTTCCCGCCCCCTCCTCCACCTCCACCGCCCCCCCTCTTCTTAAATCAACTCACGAGGAAGAAAGCCTCTTGGATCTGGGGTAATTTTGTATGGCCTCACGTAGGGCCTAATCGGGGTCAATTGTAAAGTCTGATTGCCCTCGTCGGCTTTGAGCAATGACGTCTTACCTAAGGCAGAGACGCTACATAGAGGCAACCGTTGAAAGAAGCTGATGATATTCGCAAACAAGCGAATGTAGCATATGATAAAGTTACAGGCACAGTTCACGTGATTAATATCTTAGCCATAAATTATAACAGAAAGAATTAAAGACAGCGAAAATAAATAAGAACAGAAAAATGAAGTATACATGTCTGAAACAAATAATCATCCTAATTTATGCTAGTAAGGAAAGCACAGACTATCTTTAAATCCAGTACATGGAGAAGTCATAACATTATGAATCAGTGTTAACTTTTAATACTAATTGTTAAATCTAATGGGAGGAGTAAACAAGTAATGAAAATTGAGAAAAGTGTGGTCTAACAAATACTGAAATCAGTAACTCGAACTGTCCTATATAGGTTAATTGTAGTTACCGATTCGAATCATTCCAGGATTCGTTATTTAGATCCTCTTAACAACAAGTATGTACACTAAAGTGTTACAGGATTTCTGCATATGGTATCACTATCTTCAATATTACGAAAAAGAGAAAAATTTGGAAGCTTTAGTTATTAGTTTTTCGTAGTTCTTCTGAGATCAATAAGAAATAGTCCTACTATAAGATAGTCCATAAATTTACTGCAAAAATGTCCAAAATTATGCATCATCGAAAAGTTACAATCGGTAGCTAGAATGGACTTCCTATATAGATCAATTCTAGTTACCGATTCCAGCCATTCGATGATTCATTAATTAGGTCGTTTTTTCAGCATGTGTGTGCACTAAATTTAGGCTAATATGATTTCTGCATTTGTAAGTGCTCTCTGAACTACTGCAAAAAAACCTATATAGAAGGTAAGTTCTAGTTAACGATTCCAATTTTTGTTATACACTGCAGTAGTTTTAGAGGGCAATTATAAATGTGGAAATGGTATTACGTTTCAGTGCACACAACTGAAAAAATAATTTACATATCATGGAACTGTTAGAATCTGTAACTGGAATTTATCTACATAGGTTAATTCTAGTTATCGATTCAAGTATTCCTTATTTTTTATAGATATTCGTTTGTCATGTACTGGCTATTCTTTTAGAATTTAATGGGTCGGATTCTCCACATTTATGCTACTGATACGTATTTGTTGCCATTCACTTAATTTTCCCGTTTTCCTGATACATTTCACTTTCTCCCCGCAAAAAAACCCCAAATTGATGCGCTTTTCCCGTTAGATTCGATAATAAATTTGAAATTAACGCTATTTTATAGCAGTATGACTTCAATATGGGTTTCACTGCAATGCAATTTCAAAGTTCTCTTTGCTTTTCTAGTCGCATAAATTACGAGTATACTTCTTACCAGACATGAAAATTTTAAATTCTTGTTCTTCATTATTTGCGTTATCTTCAGTTCGTTTCGATATAATTCATGATTAAGTAAATATCTGCGTAAATGTGATTGTAATTTATCGTGTGCTACTTTCGTTTGTTTAAAATACGACCCGATGCTTTCAAAGATTGCCTATACGTGTCCTCTTTGCCTTAGGTATGACGTTATTGCTCAAAGCCGACGAGTGGAATCAGACACTAGAATTTATCTCCTAATCGGGGCTTGAAATTGTGTTGTTTCAAGATTACGAAGAAGAAGGGACCACTGTACAGAAAACGATCGCAGTCCGTAGCAGAGTTTTGATCAAAGCAGAGAAGAACTACTCAGGAACCGAACTGGAAGCGCTGGCATTCGTAAGGGGTTTCAGAAATGTCGATTCCTTTTACTCGTGAGAAAAACCAAAATTTATAGCGATCACAAGGCTTAAGAATTTCTTTTCACTGCGAAATTAACCCATGCGAAGTTGGTTAGGTGGATTATCGCATTCAAGGAATTCGAATTAATGATCATGTATGTACTGGGCAAAAGCAACTTAATTGCAGATGCGCTCTCTCGTCCGCCCATCGGTCTCGTTAAATACGGCAGTGATGACGGCAAAGGAAACTATTTTAGTTTACATTATTAGCAGATAGTTGCATTTGCGAACTATGTGATCAAGAGCATAAAGATAATAAGAAGGAGCCGGACAGAGACTCTGCTTTGAAAGCACTGAAACGAAAGTGGAAGGACAAGACTCCCTTTTGAGGAAGGGAGTTTTATTCCAGAAGAACAACGTTGATGAGTCCGTTTGGTGATCGCCTATACCAGGGGAGCTGATAAATATTGGCATATGCATCTCAGCTATGGCCACTTCGTACCAAGAAAGTGTTACCTAAGATGCGGACCCTATGCTGTTTTAATAACATGGAAAGAAGGATATGAAAAGTACTGCAAATATGTATGTGTTGTCAGGAGGCAAAGCACTCCACGGTGAGGTTGCAACCCCGTTATAGTCGGGAAAAAAATGAATGGAACAGTTAGCCGTGACGGACTTCATAGATATCCTGCTACATTATGGTAGTCGTCGAGCTGATAACAAAGTATGTCACAATGACTACTCTAAGAAGTGCAGCGAGTCTAATTCTGGCAAGAGCTTAAACAAACTATTTACTACCTGAGTTAGGGCATGTGAACAACATAATATCTGACAGTGGGCGACAACATCAATCCAAGAAGTGGCAGGCGATGTTTCAGAGACTTTGAATCGACCAGATCTGTACGTAATAACATCAACCGAGCTCAAACACTGAGGAGTGCGTGAAGAAGACATTGGGCAATGTACATCGGTTTTAATACGCAAAACACATGATGTGGAATATCTCCCTCACAGATTTTCAGGATATTATGAACGAGAATCCCATGGAATAACAATGATGTCCCCTGTTGCTATACTTCAGAATCGTCAGCCTAAGGATCTGATATGAGAAATCACTTACTTCCCCCAAGAAACCGAGAAAAGCAAAGAAAATAGTAGAGGATGCATTGCACAAGATACACATTGCAAGAAGCAGAAGTAAGGAATGGTCAGACAGGAAAGTCTGAGAGATAGAATACTTTATTGGACAAAAAGTTTTGCTTAAAGCTTTCCGCCTCTCTAACAAACAGAAGCAGCTGTGCAGCAAATTCTTTACTGTCTACAGTAACCTGTAGACATCGGAAGAATTGCCCAGCACAATGCTGTTGAACTTGAAACATTAAAGTCTAGAAATTCGATCGGCGCCCTCCGTGTCAGTCGCATAATATTTTGTGGAATTAGGGAGAAGATGAAAGATGGGATTTTTTGTCTTTATTGTAGAGTGAATAGCTTTAAGGTATGTTGCAGTGTAGATTATTGTTCAACAAGCCTGTATGGGAACAAAAAAAAAAAAAAATGAGGTTGAAAACTAACACTAGTGGGAACTGTTTAAATGATTGATTGTGATGGCTTCATTTTAGTGTTCAAACAAGATTTACTTTTTTTGTTACAAAACAGACATAAATAATGCTAAACAAGTTGTTGATTGAATACTGTAAACAACTAATATGTGGTTTAAGACTATATTGGACAAGGATCCTGGGTTGGCAAACACGGCTTAGCTCTGGCCCTAGAAGTGTGGGTAACGCAATCCGAATTGATCTGACGCTGAGCAGTCTTTGATTGATCAAACCTACTGAAGTTTCTCTATATAGGTGCAGTTGAGAGCAAGTGGAGATTGAGATATGTACGCCCAGACAATGCCAGAGTGGCAGTACGTTACCCTGTTTGCTTTGTGCAGCGATGTAACCAGCAACTGCCGAGGTGTGTGCGGTGGGGGTAAGACGTGGAGATGGCATCTGTGAACTGATCGTGGCCACGAAAGAAATGCAAAAATCTCACGGTCTAGCGATAAGGCAGAAGGATCGAAATTTACTCTCTACCAGGGCTTTGAAATCATGGTAGATTTCCGTGTGTGACACACCCGTTCGCTAGTTGTACCAAGGACCAATTTGGCTCACTTATACAACACAGCGCACAAGAATACCAAACATCAAGACTGGTAAACCAAAATCAAATAAGTGTGCCCTCGACAAACGAGTAGTCCAAGACATTTGAAGTCACACTGTCGGTTTAAAATGGCTCTCAGCACTATGGGACTTAACTTCTGAGGTCATCAGTCCCCTAGAACTTAGAACTACTTAAACCTAACTTACCTAAGGACATCACACACATCCATGCCCGAGGCGGGATTCGAACCTGCGACCGTAGCGACTGTCGGTACAGCAAGAACATCACAACAGTCTCTCCAGTCCAAACTATTGTCAAGTGAAGTCAGTTTCAGGACAGGTACCAACCACACATACCAGAGCTTTCAGACCCAAGTCCCGCACCCAAGTGCTTCGCCGGCCGGTGTGGCCGAGCGGTTCTAGGCGTTTCAGTCTGGAACCGCGCGACCGCTACGGTCGCAGGATCGAATCCTGCCTCGGATGATGTAGTTCTAAGTTCTAGGGGACTGATGACCTCAGATGTTAAGTCCCATAGTGCTCAGAGCCATTTGAACCATTTGAACGAAGTGCTTTGCACCTCTCCAGAAAAAATTCCTTTTTCCTGCAAAGTGCACGAACGACACTGCCTTCACCCCGTCTTGAGCAAATCACAGGGCTCTAGCGGCGCTAAATCTCCCCTCCCACAAGACAGCACAAACTCATGTCAAACCAGAGCAAGAGTTAATTCTGCATCTTTGGAAAAAAGAAACTGCCAATTACTGGCTTTTCAAAGGTATCGCAGATGGAGAGGATGATTTTCTCCAAAGTCATGTCGCCCCTCCCATGGCAACAAGCAAGCCGATACAATCTTAAAGATCTTTATCTAAATTGCCTGTGCCTTAGAGCTGGTTAGTCCTAGCTACAAGGTGTAATAAAAATTCTATCTCTAAACGTTTCTCAGATGCTGAAGTTTCTTATACAACTGAGGTGGCTGATGGAAGTGTTTCACAGACCTATTTGCAGTATCGGCAAACACGAAAACTTGTGAATTTTTATCACGTGTGGCTCTGCATACAATGGCCGGTTTACAACTTCAATGTGTAGTTGCATTCCTTGAGACTGTTGTCCGCAGCCCAGGCCTCTGCTGGCGCCGTGGTGGGTAGCTTGGCATTGTTCTGCTGGAGACCTGTCTCGACGAGGGGCTGCCCTGTCTGCCCTGTATGACTGTGGACCTGTCCGGCAATATTTACTGAGGGATGGCTCGCCACCAATTGGTTTCAACTCCCAACATGCTGTTTCTGTGAGCTGAGAACCATAAAAATACCTCATGCTTTTAGCGTCCTACCAGGCACCATTGTCTGCTCAGGCCATTAACTTTCTAGTGTCTCGTTCAAGGTGCGTCAGGTTGTAATAAAGTCTTTAATAATTTTCCTTACGCAGAAAATAGGTGAGAGAGTAACTTGTCCTCCCTCAAGGTTTTTCCTTGGAGCCAGTGCACTAAATTCAGCTTGGTAGTTGTGATTCATGGCTACCTAGGTTGTCCTTTGTGTGTAGAGAAAGAGTTAGGGCGCAGAAATCAGAATTAACATCACTGTTGTTACTATTCTGGAGAGATGATTCAAGAAACTGAGTCAGACCACTACATTCTACTGACATTGTGTGCTACTTGGAGGAATTGGTTGCCCTTCTCCACGCTCTGTGTCCGAAACTCTTTATATTCTGTTACATGACCTAGTCATCTTCCTGTTGAGAGAAGGCATTCTGTTCCTTTTGTGTCGTTGTGTTGTGCTTCAAATTTACATTGATGTCTTCGGTCATGTTTGGACCAGGAATGTCCGTATTACTCAAGATATGACCAAAGGGCTTGAATTGATCATTTTTCGCTGATAACGTGGTTGGTATTCCGTTTTGTGAAATGTGTTTGACCACGCCACTGAGGCGCTAGGCCTTTGTTTCTGTTCTCTTTTTCTCGTGGGTGTTTTGATGTGTCCGCTCCATGTGAGTGCATGTTACTGGAGGCGTGCCTGAAGGGGGTTGGTATTCGAAAGGATAAGAGTCCGACCCCGTTTTTGCTAATATGCAAAAGGTAAGTGATCGTCTGACGTCTCAGGAAGTGTGCAAAGCGATCACTCTATTGCTCTCTTTCTATCTAAAGATATCGTTTATCACACATTGATTGCAGGGTGACATTACTTCTGCCTCCATGAAATGAAGGAAGAAAAACAGGTCGGCCAAGAGGAGGAATAGGCGGTTAGGTTCCCATGGAAAGAGCAGCATTTACTGCATTGCACAAATGAACACCGTTATGCATGTAATATTTGATCGCTGAATTTTATGTTATTGAATTATAAATGTGAGGCATTGCGTTAAGGTAGTTTTGTGAGTTTCAGAAACAAAAAAAGGAGAAAGCTATGATGAGGAAATCGTCAACTTCTATATAAATGGGTACTTCAATGAGGTACCCACAGGACAGTGAATCCAAGGCACATGATACATCCATCTTAGTCGCTAACTATGCACTGAAGGATAAGAGGTAGGAGTAGAATGTAGATCAGACACTTAGTGGTCCATTATAACATGTGGATTTACAATTTTATTTTTTTGTGTGGCTCATCTTGTTCGCGGAGTGACGAAGAAGGAAATCGTCTGGGCTTGCCCAATGAAGAACGGTGAGTTGGTGAACAGAGGGGAATCCTGCCTATTTGGGGTCCCAGATAGTATTCCGTTTAGTTGACTTTGTGAATGTTACGCTAACTTGCCACGCTTAATGATCAGAAGAACTACATTTTTAAGTTTTCAACTAAGACAATAATGTTTCAACGGTGATGGGTAAGCCATTGGCATTCGAGATTCGGATCATTTTGACCCACATTAGGTAGTAGATAGCATAGTTAGGACCAACCGTTTATCGGACACCATACACAGTTATCACACATCAAATTTCACTTGGATGACCTAAAGCTTTCACTTGTGCACCGGTTTATTAGAACAATATATTACTAGTTGTCCGCCGCGCGTGGTCCCACGGTACCTTTCTCGCTTTCCGAGCACGGGGTCTCGGGTTCGATTCCTGCCGCGGTCAAGTATTTTCACCTGCCCCGAGATGACTCGATGTTGTTGTGTCGTCTTCATTATCATCATTCATCACCATTACAGTCGGAGGACGGCAACAGCAAACCACCTCCATTAGGACCTTGCCTAGTGTGGCGCATCGTTCACTACGCTCGGTCAAGAAGCATTGGTCTTCATTTTCATTTCCATGTAACTAGGCACAAGTTAAATCATGGAAGCACGTTGTATGATTCTCCCTAACGGAATGTATTTGTCAGTATTCGACTATTAATAATCTATGTTACGTATGTGAGCTGTCAGAGACTGATCGCTTCTGCGGCATGCAAAAGATCTGTCCAGATGGCGCCCAGGAGATGGGCGACGCAAGAAGTCAACATGCGACCGGTTTCCTTGAGCGCAAAGTGAGACAGGCAGGCATCACCAGGGCTGCGGGCGTGGTGACACGCAAAGGCTTCTGCAACAAGCGACCCTCATGGAGGGCGGGTACCCATGGTGCTACCTGGTCGGCCTACTGAGGGACGTCCGCAGCTACGTGTCGAGGCAGCTTATCTGCGGCAAAGACGGTAGATGGACTGGCGCATGTGAGGGCGGAGGGACACGCACCTCCCCCTTCCACCACGAGATCGAGCTGGGAGCAGCGACAAGGCACTCATATAGACCGATTCCTCCACTAGAGGCCCAGTGTAGGAACACCGGATACAGCAATGTGAAGAGAGACACAGCGATACGTCCTGACACTGAGAGTGTATACAGGGTGGTCCATTGATAGTGACAGGGCAAAATATCTTACGAAATAAGTGTCAAACGAAAAAAATACAAAGTACGAAACTCGACTAGCTTGAATGGGGAAACCAGGTGGCGCTATGGTTGGCCGGCTAGATGGCGCTGCCAGTGGTCAAACGGATATCAACTCCTTTTTTTTAAATAGGGACCCCCATTTTTTATTACATATTAGTGTAGTACATAAAGAAATATGAATGTTTTAGTTGGACCACTTTTTTCGCTTTGTGACAGATGGCACTGTGATAGTCACAAACGTATAAGTACGTGGTATCAGGTAACATTCCGCCAGTGCGGACGGTATTTGCTTCGTGATACATTACCCATGTTAAAATGGACCGTTTACCAATTGCGGAAAAGTTCGATATGGTGTTGATGTATGGCTATTGTGATCAAAATGCCCAACGGGCGTGTGCTATGTAAGCTGCTCGGCATCCTGGACGACATTATCCAATGTCCGGACCGTTCGCAGGATAGTTACGTTATTTAAAGAAACAGGAAGTGTTCAACCACATGTGAAACGTCATCCACGACCTGCAACAAATGATGATGCCCAAGTAGGTGTTTTAGCTCTGTCGAGGCTAATCCGCACATCAGCAGCAGATAAATTGCGCGAGAATCGAGAATCTCAAAATTGTCGGTGTGAAGAATGTTACATCAACATCGATTGCACCCGTACCATATTTCTATGGACCAGGAATTGCATGGCGACGACTTTGAACGACGTGTACAGTTCTGCCACTGGGCACAAGAGAGATTACGGGACGATGACAGATTTTTTGCACTCGTTTTATTTAGCGATGAAGCGTCATTCACCAACAGCGGTAACGTAAACCGGCATATTGTGCATTATTGAGCAACGTAAAATCCACGATGGCTGCGACAAGTGGAACATCAGCGACCTTGGCGGATTAATGTATGGGGCGGCATTATGGGAGGAAGGATAACTGGCCCCCATTTTATCGATGGCAATCTAAATGGTGCAATGTATGCTGATTTCCTACGTAATGTTTTACCGATGTTATTACAAGATGTTTCACTGCATGACAGATGATGGATATCCGGCACATAGCTCGCGTGCGGTTGAAGCGGTATTGAATAGCATACTTCATGACAGGTGGACTGGTCGTCGAAGCACCATAGCATGGCCCGCAAGTTCACCGGATCTGACGTCCCCAGATTTCTTCCCGTGGGGAAAGTTGAAGGATATTTACCATCGTGATCCACCGACAACGCCTGACAACATGCGTCAGCGCATTGTCAATGCATCTGCGAACATTACGGAAGGCGAACTACTCGCTGTTGAGTGGAATGTCGTTACACGTATTACCAAATGCACTGAGGTTGACGGACATCATTTTGAGCATATATTGCATTTATGTGGTATTTACAGGTAATTTCGCTGTAACAGCATGCGTTCTCAGATATGATAAGTTCACAAAGGTACATGTATCACATTGGAACAACCGAAATAATATGTTCAAACGCATCTACGTTCTGTATTTTAATTTAAAAAACCTACCTGTTGCCAATTGTTGGCCCAAAATTGTGAGCCCTATGTTTGTGACTACTACAGCGCCATCTATCACGAAGCGAAGAATGTGACTAAATCATTCATATTTCTTTACGTACTACATGAGTATTTAATAAAAAATGGGTGTTCCCATTTTTAAAAAACGCGGTTGATATCCTTTTGACCTATGGCAGCGCCATCTAGCGGGCTAACCACGGCGCCATCTGGTTTCCTCCTTCAAGCTAGACAAGTTTCGTTCTTTGTGGTTTTTTCGTTTGACACTTATTTCGTGAGTTATTTGGCCCGGTCCCGATCAATGGACCACCCTGTATAAGTGATAATTCGACCAGCCTGTGACTATTACACCGAATATGTATTCAAGTGATCATTCGGCCAGTCTGCGTCTTTTACACCGATCTGTGCTAGGCATACAATTCCCATATCATCCAATTTTCTCCTTGGGCGAACTACACGTTACTATCAGCAATGTTATTTTTGAACACCACTCGCTCCACACCTATCAAATTGTATGGTAGTACTCAGACACCTCAAGAACTATTTGAGCCACCCACTGCCCATCTGTGTAGTGTTGACAGATTGCCAACACTACGCACATTATTTAAGGGAGGCGGCCATTAAGTACGCAGGCGGACTTGATGGTCTGAAACAGGATACTTATGAATGCTATAAAGAAAAGTACGTAGCTACTGGAATACTTAACTTTAATCCACCATTTGTATACAGCGTTCTTGATGAGACATTTCAAACGATAACTATCAAACTATCAACTGCTATGTAAGGCTAATCGCGCTTCGCTAGGTCGTAGCCATGGACTTAGCTGAAGGCTATTCTAACTATCTGCTCGGCTAATGAGCGATGCTTCGTCAGTGTAGTCGCTAGCAATGTCGTCCGTACAACTGGGGCGAGTGCTAGTCCGTATCTCGAGACCTGCCTTGTGGTGGCGCTCGGTCTGCGATCACACAGTGGCGACACGCGGGTCCGACATGTACTAATGGACCGCGGCCGATTTAAAGCTACCACCTAGCAAGTTTGGTGTCTGGCGGTGACACCACAATCTGCTAGTACAAGAGATATTCCTTCTCTTTGTAATCTGACAGTTGAAGGTATCAACTATCTCCCAGACAAGACCAATGACATCATTATGAAATAACGAGCCCTCAGTCGTACCGTTGTAAAGGAGCCCTACGCTGAGCCTTCCGTATTCCCTCGCAAATAATCGGCTTCGACGCCTACTGGCGTAATGTGTGACCCCACCCCCGCCGAGAGCCACAGGGTCCAATCGAGCCAACTCCCACGACTGAAGGAAGGATTTCTGGCACCGCTTACGAATGTATCACACTTTGTGGAACAACCACAGATAGTCCTCCCTCTGCCCGTGAGATCTGCACTCTCCCTTCGACACCGCATCCAGGCACAACTTCTTTTGACAGCTAGAAGTAAGTGATATACAAAAATGTGGTCTTTGTCGAATGACTGAGTGACGAAAACCTCGCGTGTCAGTAAAATTCATCTCCATGCCTAGGTCAGTGATGTAGCAGCGAGCGACGATCGTTAATTTTTCGAATAGTCTGTATTAATTATGATGTAGCTATGTTGCCTCTTACATAAATCTTGTTCTTTGCTTGTCGCGCCTACTCTTTCCTTCTCACAAGCAACACAGCGAAAGGTGATGTTCACATGTAATAGTCGCTATTCTTTTCGCTGTTTGGTAACCTATGCTACGTTAATTTATTGCAAGATATTTGTATGTGTATGAATGTGAGATGAATGATGTTACAATAGTACCCTTGTGTAAAGTATTTGGTATGAAAGTACCTTCAGTAAAGGATAAAATCTGTACCGATTTTGAATTCCCAGGGAGGTTATTGTCAGACGGGTTCAGTATTTTTGTAAAGTTAATGTGTCCCATTCTGCTGGATCATGCCTTGCTGTAAAAATTTGTATTCCCATCTAAATTTTGATTGTATACAAAAAAGAAATGGTTTTAAGCACTTCGCGACCAGAAGGTCCACAAATTAATTTATTGCAGATTCCTGCATGGACTTCGGCCCATGTGTTCAGAGAATATGTGTGAAAACGATGAGGCGATTGATCTCCTTGCGTATGTATCTGCGTTGGGTGACATTTAGATATTATTAGAAGTAGGTGATTGGAAAAGCATTCCTAGATGTTCCATCTTTAGTTAAAAAGAACAAGCATGGTTTCATGCAGTTCAATTAGTTCCCTTTTGTTCGTCACAGTACAGTACTGCAATCTAAGCATGACACTTCTTAAGCGAAAAAATTTCTGCCACTGAGAGGTAGTGAAAGGTGGGGACCCTTTGGTCGCCCAATCCTTCACCTCTTCTTTATAACGTAGTCCCTGCAGAGGCACTGCAGCCACCTCAAATATGTAGCGAGCCATCAGTACGACTAGTTGTAGGTTTGATAGGGGATGACAGAGTTCGTTTGCCACTAGCAATAATAGCTGTGGCAGATGTTTTTTTTCCGTGTTATAGAGGACGGCAGGGCGACGTAGACAGGTCGTTAGAAGTCAAAGAAACAGCCACAGCCTCTTCCAAGAGATCAGCTGGGCTTCTACTAAAGCGTGACCACTTTGCTTGTGAACGCACGCGGTGGCATCTCGCCATAAAGACGGCAATGAAGGCGACCCGGTCTTCAGCAGGACATTGGCTACCGGCCTGCATTCCATATGGCCATTGTCATCTTCATTTGTTCGTCTGACAGGTGGATGGCAAACTTTGCAATTTGCCGTGGGAAGGAGCCCAATGTCGACCACAGACGTGGAATTCACTTTCTTCAGTGGGGTAAGTCGTCCATTCCGCGGCAAAATTCCTCATTCTGAGAAAAACATTATGCCATGTCCAGGTGGGAATTCTTGTGTTATGAGTACGACAATGGCGCAATTTACCTCGGCAGTTCGGCCGTTGGAGGGGACATTTTCTGGTGACTCCACGTAGATTTTGTGTCGAGGAGGGAGGAGAGATGATGATGATGATGATAATGATGATGTTTGGTTGGCAGGGCGCTCAACTGCGCGATGATCAGTGCCTGTACGAAATCCAATTTTTACACAGTCAAATTTTCTTCACAGTCCAATCTAGCCACTGTCACGAATGACGATGATGATGAAACGATGAGGGCGACGCAAACAGCCAGTCTCCGGGCAGAGAAAATCCCCAACCCGGCCGGGAATCGAACCCGGAAACCTGTGATCCAGAGGCAGCAATGCTAGCCACTAGATCACCAGCGGTGGACGACTGACGGGAGGAGAGATTTTAGTGGCATTCGGTGGATGTCCACCGTAGAGGATGGTCTGGGTCTGGGAAGCTCAACCGAGGTACGCTGCTGTACAGTCGGCAAATTGGGGGAGAGCCGCCACAAAGGCGTTTTTTTTTTTTTTTTTTTTCGACCATCGTCAATAATTTTTCTTCCCAAATAGCAAAACTCCTTTACTGCTTTAAGTGTCTCATTTCGTAATCTAATTCCCTCAGCATCACCCGACTTAATTCCATTACCTTCCATTATCCTCGTTTTGCTTTTGTTGATGTTCATTTTATATCCTCCTTTTAAGACACTGTCCATTCCGTTCAACAGCTCTTCCAAGTCCTTTGCTGTCTCTGACAGAATTACAATGTCATCGGCAAACCTTAAGGTTTTTATTTCTTCTCCAAGGATTTTAATACCTACTCCGAAATTTTCTTTTGTTTCCTTTACTGCTTGCTCAATATACAGATTGAATAACATCGGGGAGAGGCTACAACCCTGTCTGACTCCCTTCCCAACCACTGCTTCCCTTTCATGTCCCTCGACTCTTATAACTGCCATCTGGTTTCTGTACAAATTGTAAATAGCCTTTCGCTCCCTGTATTTTACTCCTGCCACCTTCAGGATTTGAAAAAGAGTATTCCAGTCAACATTGTCAAAAGCTTTCTCTAAGAAACGTAGGTTTGCCTTTTCTTAATCTAGCTTCTAAGATAAGTCTTAGGGGCAGTATTGCCTCACGTGTCCCCATATTTCTACGGAATCCAAACTGATCTTCCCCAAGGTCGGGTCCACTAGTTTTTCCGTTCGTCTGTAAAGAACTCGCGTTAGTATTTTGCAACCGTGACTTACTAAACTGATAGTTCGGTAATTTTCACATTTGTGAACGCCTGATTTCTTTGGGATTGGAATTATTATATTCTTCTTGAAGTCTGAGGGTATTTCGCCTGTCTCATACATTTTGCTCACCAGATGGTAGAGTTTTGTCAGGACTGGCTCTCCCAAGCCCATCAGTAGTTCTAATGGAATGTTGTCTACTCCCGGGGCCTTGTTTCAACTCAGGTCTTTCAGTGCTCTGTGAAACTCTTCACGCAGTATCGTATCTCCCATTTCATCTTCATCTACATCCTCTTCCATTTCCATAATATTGTCCTCAAGTACATCGCCCTCGTATAGACCCTCTATATACTCTGTCCACCTTTCTGCTTTCCCTTCTTTGCTTAGAACTGGGTTTCCATCTGAGCTCTTGATATTCATACAAGTCGTTCTCTTTTCTCCAAAGGTCTCTTTAATTTTCCTGTATGCAGTATCTATCTTACCTCTAGTGACATAAGCCTCTATATCCTTACATTTGTCCTATAGCCATGCCTGCTTAGCCATTTGGCACTTCCTGTCGATCTCATTTTTGAGACGTTTGTATTCCTTTTTACCTGCTTCATTTACTGCATTTTTATATTTTCTCCTTTCGTCAGTTACATTCAATATTTCTTCTGTCACCCAAGGATTTCTATTAGCCCTCGTCTTTTTACCTACTTGCTCCTCTGCTGCCTTCACTACTTCATCCCTCAAAGCTACCCATTCTTCTTCTACTGTATTTATGTACCCGTTTCTTGTCAATTGTTCCCTTATGCTCTCCCTGAAACTCTGTGCAACGTCTGGTTTAGTCAGTTTAACCAGGTCCCATGTCCTTAAATTCCCACCTTTTTGCTGTTTCTTCAGTTTTAATCTACAGTTCATAACCAATAGATTGTGGTCAGAGTCCACATCTGCCCCTGGAAATGTCTTACAATTTAAAACCTGGTTCCTAAATCTCTGTCTTACCATTACATAATCTATCTGATACCTTTTAGTATCTCCAGGGTTCTTCCATGTATACAACCTTCTTTGATGATTCTTGAACCAAGTGTTAGCTATGATTAAGTTATGCTCTGCGCAAAATTCTACCAGGCGGCTTCCTCTTTTATTTCTTACCCCCAATCCATATTCACCTACTACGTTTCCTTCTCTCCCTTTTCCTACTGCCGAATTCCAGTCACCCATGACTATTAAATTTTCGTCTCCCTTCACTATCTGAATAATTTTTTTTATTTCATCATACATTTCTTTAATTTCTTCGTCATCTGCAGAGCTAGTTGGCATATAGACTTGTACTACTGTCGTAGGCGTGGGCTTTGTGTCTATCTTGGCCACAACAACGCGTTCTCTGTGCTGTTTGTAGTAGCTTACCCGCACTCCTGTTGTTTTATTCATTATTAATTGCATTACTCCTGCATTACCCTATTTGATTTTGTATTTATAACCCTGTATTCACCTGACCAAAAGTCTTGTTCCTCCTGCCACCGAACTTCACTAATTCCCACTATATCCAACTTTAACCTATCCATTTCCCTTTTTAAATTTTCTAACCAACCTGCCTGATTAAGGGATCTGACATTCTACGCTCCGATCCGTAGAACGCCAGTTTTCTTTCTCCTGATAACGACGTCCTCTTGAGTAGTCCCCGCCCGGAGATCCGAATGGGGGACTATTTTACGTCCAGAATATTTTACCCAAGAGGACGCCATCATCATTTATCCATACAGTAAAACATCATGCCCTCGGGAAAAATTACGGCCGTAGTGTCCCCTTGCTTTCAGCCGTTCGCAGTACCAGCACAGCCAGGCCGTTTTGGTTAGTGTTACAAGGCCAGATCAGTCAATCATCCAGACTGTTGCCCCTGCAACTACTGAAAAGGCTGCTGCCCCTCTTCAGGAACCACACGTTTGTCTGGCCTCTCAACAGATACCCCTCCATTGTGGTTGCACCGACGGTACGGCTATCTGTATCGCTGAGGCACGCAAACCTCTCCACCAACGGCAAGGTCTATGGTTCACGTGGCAGGTACAGTTACATGTAGAGACGATAAGTGCATTAAACTCTCATGGTGCTAGGGCCAACATCGAGCTAAAATTAATTTTTACGTCTTTTTAAACTTAGTAAACGATGGCGTAGATTGACCTAAATCCTAAATACGTTGGCATATACTAATATTGTATATATCATATCACGGGGAGGAGGCAAAGGGCGGAGCGACGTAATAGACATCGGACAGGCGTAGGAGGAGAAGAAACTGACAATATGCAATATTTAAACTTTATTACCATTGTCATGCATCTATGCTTATTTTGAATCGGGTGATTACCGATGGTAGATTTTTCTGTAATTACCCCTGCAGCATGTTCTTTAAACAATCATACGCGGCCAAAGATCGTGAACTGTCAGATGCAGAGTTATGCAGTGCGAGAGTGTATCACTATTTCGTCTGGTTAGTTCATTTATTTTCAATAAACATAATTATGTATTTTTAATACCTAATACTGATACGACGACGAAAATTTCTTAATTTAAAGATTCAGATCAATGTTTTATAGTGCTACACACTGAGGTAACAAAATTCATACATCCCAATATCGTGTCGGACGTACTTACATGTGGGCGCAGTGGACTGCCGAACGGAACAAATGCTGTCATCTGTTGTGTACCTAGGTAGCAGCATCTAAATGGTCGCTGTATCGGACAAATATTATTTAATAACTCGGTCATGAATCAATTTACAATCTTCGTACTTTTTATATGAATGGAGTTAGGTTGGCTTTAATCACAGAGAAAGTTTTAACTCGCCTACATTTAAACTTTTCCGCCAACAATTTTTAGAACGGAACTGACAGTAGAACATGACCTCTGAACTACTTCTTCAAGAGACCTTGTATTGGATGTTATTTACATTGAAGTCTTGAAACTTGTCATAGTTTTATTATTTAACGGATGTAATGATGTGCTGAAATCAGAACTATGTGTCATTAATATAATGATATTTAATCCGTTACAAATAATTATGTTGGTGTTCGAAATTTAGTTTTTAGTAAATTATTTAAAAACTATTAAAGGTAACCTAATGGGGTCGCATAGTTAATTTTTTTACATGAAACTGAAACATCATACCAATTTTTATTTTTCTAAGCCTTAAGTGCCCTCAGTTTTCCGCAAAATGCTGATTTTGACCAAACTATTGCTCCGATCAAGCTGAGATTTGTAGCAGTTGATTTTGACAGACATTTGCATATTCGGGATATTTTTCGCTTTCTACCTTTATTACTTAGCGCCACGTATTTTTTGTTTAAAACGATGTATTTAAGGAAACATGTCCATCTGATCACTGTGAGATTTAACAATTAGTATACTGAAGCATATATTGGAAAAGTTTGGAAAAGTTACTTTAATTTTTAATTTTAATCTTAGAGTTTTGCACAATACTTTGTTTGCTACGCACAGATGCGTTATCATGACGTGGCACTAGCAGCAGTGAACTGGGGAAAGACCTGACACACTCGCTCTCCTCTATATCTCTCAACTGATATAGCAAGTGGATCTAGGCGCTACAGTCTGGAACCGCGCGGCCGCTACGGTCGCAGGTTCGAATCCTGCCTCGGGCATTGATCTGTGTGATGTCCTTAGGTTAGTTAGGTTTAAGTAGTTCTAAGTTCTAGGGGAGTGATGACCTGAGAAGTTTTTTTTTTTTTTTTTTTTTTTTTTTTTTTTTTTTATATACAGCAATTGATTCGCCACCAGTCACAAACAGTTGTGACCCGGTGACATGTCGCATTGCCATCCACAAAAATTCCGTCGATTTTTGGCTGCAAATGGTCTCCGAGTAGCCGAACGTAACCATTTCTAGTCAATGAGCCGTTCATTTGGAACACACAGGACCCAGTCCATTCCGTGAAAACACAGGCCACAACATTAAGGAACCACTATTAGCCTCGACAGTGTCTCGCTGTCAACTTGGGTCCATGGTTTAGTGGGGTCTACGCCACACTCCAACCGTATCAGCTCATACCAACTGAAATCAGGCTTCATCTGACCACGCCATGATTTTCCAGTCGTCTATCTTCCAAACGATATGGTCATGAGACCAAGAGAGGGGCTGCAGGCGTTGTCGTGCTGTTAGGAATGGCACTCGCGTGTCATCTGCTTCCACAGTCTATTAAAGCCAAATTTAGCCGCATTGTCCGAAGGGATACGTTCGTCGTACGTCTCACATTGACTTCTGTACTTACTTCACCCATTGTTGCTTGCCTATTAACACTGACAACCCTAGGCAAACGCCGCTGCTCTCGGTCGCTAAGTGAAGGCCGTCGGCCACTGCGTTGTCCTTGATGAGAGGTAATGCAAGAAATCTGGTATCCTCGGCACACTCTTGGCACTGTGGGTCTCGGAATATGGAATTCTCTAGCGATTTCTGAAACAGAATGTCCCATACTCCTAGCTCTAACTACTATTCCGCGTTCAAAGCCTGTTAATTGTCATTGTGAGGTCATGAAGCGCGTTGGAAACCTTTTCATATCAGTCACCTGAATGGAAATGACAATTCCGCAGTGTGATGCAGTAGGTACGCGATACCACCGCCATCTGTATGTATCACCTCAGTGTAAACTGTATACAGCGATAAAATGAAAACTTTGCTAAACAGATTTGCTTTGCTTTTGATGTTTGTTATAGTGGGGAGTGTTTCGCTATGTAATTCTTAATTTTATATGTTATGGTGTTTCTAAGTATCTTTTACACCGTGACTTTTTTAAGAGAGAAAAAGATAAAAAAATAACCTGTAAATGCAGGGCAGCTGTATCATCGCTGGCCGCAGTTTACATCTGTTTAAAGCTGAATATTGACCTATTCTTTTAGTATTTGACGCAACGACTTCGAAAGCTGCATGAAAGGGGCTAAGGGGCTACCTATGCATTTAAAGTTGTGCACTAAACCATACGTTTACTGTGACAGAGGATAATATTCTGTGAACTGCTCTTACATTATTGTTCTGACTGTATTATCGAATTTTTTGATCAGAGGATGGTCTTAGAACGGTATTTCGTACCGAAACCGGTACCCAGCAGGTAAAATGAAGAAATTGCGCCACATAGCATTTATACTTATCCGTATAGTGCACTGACATGACCTAGGCACCCATTCCCATTGTCTGCCGTTAACCAGTTTCTCCGAAATCATTAACCCAGTTTCATAACATAATTGTTCATGTAAGTAGTGGCACTCAGATCCGCACCACGTCTGTATCTTTCAGGTAACTCACCGCATACAAAATACGAACAGTGGCGGCCACGTGAGTCCTTCCACTGTGACCGTCGGCCCGACCTGACTCGTTCATAAATGAATATTTCGTGACAATCGGCTAGAGACATAAACGACTCCACCTTACTATATAGATTAACGCTATTGGCAACGACATCGCAGTTTCTGCCGATACAAGAGTATCTCTGGCTCGAGCGATTTAGCTAATCACAGCAAAGGAACTTTCGTGCTGCCATATGTATTTGAGCTTTGCTTAGGCAGTAGTAACGTGCTACCAGGTAGGTGGGGGCTCCGTGACACTCAGTAAAATGCCACGCCCTTAAACCCCTCGCTGTCCTGCTGCTCAGAAAGTAGAGTACGTCTTGTGACATATTGAACCATAATACAAATATACGATACCGATTCTAACATATGTGCTTCAAAATACTTAAAATCAGATTGAGTGGTGGCTAACCGTTCTGGTTAGCACAATGTCACAAGTGTAAGAGATGAAAGGACAAATTGTTCATACTATGTTCACAACAATAGGTCGGCATGTGAACTTCGAAATTACATTATGACTATGACAGTGACTGCAGCGACAGTACTAACTATCTGTGCTTTTATACTGTGACTGAATTATTTTCTGCATTCTGACTATGACCGGAAGTTACCGCATGTCATCGAATCCGGAGCTGGGTTCGAAAAAGTGTAAAACCCAGTGAGTGTGTCTAGCTTTACCTTGATGACCTGACCGATACAACTACGGAATCTGATCGGTCGACAGGAGTCAGAGCCGATTAATTAAGTTTCGCAACGGAATTAAAAGAATGAAGTAAGTTTGTGGCACTTAACACTCAATCCTGAGCTGGCCTCAGTTAACTTTCTTTCACTTCTGCCTATGTATGCTGGTTTCATTAACTACGAAAGGAAAATCAAAGAGTGAAATATATTTATTATTTATTCAATAACTGTTATATTAAATATTGAAGCAATTACACATTCATTATAATCAATTCTTAATCAAGTAGTACGTACGTTATCAAATTAATGACTATAACTAACTATAACTAAGTGGGAGAGCCAGACCCAACAAAACTGTACCATCTGGAGAGCAAGATGTATGAGACTGGCAAAATACCCTCAGACTTCAAGAAGAATATAATAATTCAAATCCCAAAGAAAGCAGGTTTGGACAGATATGAAAATTACCGAACTATTAGTTTAATAAGCCACTGCTGCAAAATACTAACACGAATTCTATACAGACGAATGGAGAAACTGGTAGAAGCCAACCTCAGGAAAGATCAGTTTGGATTCCGTAGAAATATTGGAACACGTGAGGCAATAACGACCCTACGACTTATCTTAGAAAATAGACCAAGAAAAGGCAAACCTACGTTTCTAGCATTTGTAGACTTAGAAAAAGCTTTTGGCAATGTTGAATGGAATACTGTCTTTCAAATTCGGAAGGTGGCAGGGGTAATATACAGGGAGCGAAAGGCTATTTACAATTTGTACAGAAACCAGATGGCAGTTATAAGAGTCGAGGGACATGAAAGGGAAGCAGTTGTTGGGAAAGGGAGTCAGACAGGGTTGTAGCCTCTCCCCGATGTTATTCCATCTGTACACTGAGCAAGCTGTAGAGGAAACAAAAGAAAAATTTGGAGCAGGAATTAAAATCCATGGAGAAAAAATAAAAACTTGGAGGTTCGCCGATGACATTGTAATTTTATCAGAGTCAGCAAAGGATCTGGAAGTGCAGCTGAACGGAATGGACATGGTCTCGAAAGGAGGATATAAGATGAACATCAACAAAAGCAAAATGTGAATAATGGAATGTAGACGAATTAAATCACGTGATGCTGCGGGAATTAGATTAGGAAATGAGACGCTTCAAGTAGTAAATGAGTTTTGCTATTTGGGGAGCAAAATAACTGATGATGGTCGAACTAGACAGGATATAGAATGTAGACTGGCAAACGCAAGGAAAGCGTTTCTGAAAAAGAGAAATTTGTTAACAGCGAGTATAGATTTAAGTGTCAGGAAGTTTTTTCTGAAAGTATTTGTATCGAGTGGAGCCATGTATAGAAGTGAAACATGGACGATTAATAGTTTAGACAAGAAGGGAATAGAAGCTTTCGAAATGTGGAGCTACAGAAGAATGCTGAAGATTAGATGGGTAGATCACATAACTAATGAGGATGTATTGAACAGAATTGGAGAGAAGAGAAATTTGTAGCGCAACTTGACTAGAAAAAGGGATCGGTTGGTAGGACATGTTCTGATGCATCAAGGGATTACCAATGTAGTATTGGAAGGCAGCGTAAAGGGTAAAAATCGAAGAGGGAGAACAAGAGATGAATACACAAAACAGATTCAGAAGGGTGTAGGTTGCAGTAGGTACTGGGAGATGAAGAACCTTGCACAGGATAGAGTAGAATGGAGAGCTGCATCATACCAGTCTCTGGACTTAAGACCATAACAACAACAACTACTAACTGTTGGCAAGACTCTGAGGTGGCTGCGGTAATAATTTGATTCCGCCAAATTTCCATCGTCGTTATCCTTATCCGAAGTTAAACAATAAGTGCGCAGTGGTTGCAAGGCGAGAGGACGGCAGCAAGTGAAGACAAGCATACTACTGGGGCGGAGCAACTATTGGAGTGTTCGCTACTGCCATAAAGCTAACGAGTTAACACCACTGCCCAGCCCATCACGCTGTTGCCGGAGTGTGTTCTTCTTGAAGTCAAGGGTGACCAGCTTTGAAGCATAATAGCATCATTTGAGGAATCCCTACGTGTCCCTTCAGAGTCAGGATCTCATGTCTACTCGCTTCCCAAGTACGTAGCTGAAATGCCCTCTCTCATCTCCCCAGGTTGAGTCTGTTTTCTTTCGTCTCCTCTGATTGACTGCTAAAACCGAACTCCTCTCAGCCTGCTGGATATTAATATGCACCTACAATGTTTTCGACAAATGACTAAATTTACCACCAACACTGGCTGATATTGTGTTTTTGTAAATTTTTCCATTCTCTCTCCAATGTCTTCAGAAAAGAATTCACTCATTCAATTACACTACCACCTCTGTCAATCCAAAAAATAGTACGCCCTCTCCTGACGACTTCCATTCCATCCCTAGACGTCATTATTACATTATGCAGGAAATTGAGTCATAATGTTAAAGTACGGAGATTTTGTACTTTCACACTGCAATCACTGTCGTATCCTTGGTCTGAATTACAATTCAGGATCGTGCTCTTCCCGCCAGTACGTTTTCGCCACTGTGAGAAAAGAAAAAGGAGAAAAATCTCCTACTTTCTTGGGACTCTTTCTAAAGGTGTTACCAGCGGTTGGCGCTATGGTTTTGCAAATCCATGATGCCAACAGCGGTTTTCTGAAATCCCTCACACAACATGGGAGTTTTTTTCGTTAACCTGTTGGAACGCAATGTGACCTGCAGATAGAAGGGATTATTTTAACATTGCGGCTGCATCTCTGTGTTACTGTCCCTCAGCACTGGCAGTCCGTAGCTACCTGGTGGCTGTACGTACTTCCGCAGAGTGCGCCATTCTTCCACTTCCCTGTTTCCGTGAATTCACTCTCCTGCTTGAGAGGACAGCGGTACCTACATCTCAGGATTCAACCCCCACTACGGCCCGTAGTCTTCCTCGAGTGCTATCTCTCCCTTGACGGCTTCCATTTCATCCCTAGACGTTGTTATTGTAACATGCAGGAAATTCAATCATAATGTTAAACCACGGAGAATTAGTATTGGCACTGAAATCACTGTCGTGTCCTTCGTCTCAATTCCAGTTTCAGTTGTCGACTTTAATTATTACGTTTCCGTAACTGTATACATCAGATCATCAAGGTAAAACTGACACGCTTTTGGGTTCTCAAAAGATGTGTACAACATGTAATGCACTGACTCTGATCAGTATTAAATAGGTCAGACAGGACGGTCATTTGAAACACGTTCCAAAGTGCACACATATCCCCCCCCCTCGAAAAAATAAAAACAAAAAACAGCTTTAGGTACATGTCGAAAATAAACAACGTATGACTAACATAGAATGGAAAATGGAAGTGCTACATACAGCTGCATATAGCAAGATTGCTCAACATACTAGAGGAAAACTGAAATCCTTAGCAAAAGAAATTGTTCTATGGAGCAGATTTTAAATGCACAGCACTAGTTTAATCAAAACGAGTATTTTAAAATTGTTGAGGAGCTGATTTCGTGTTCCGATACTTTGACATCGTCTGTTAAAGTGTAATATAATGAAATGCAGCAATAATAGTGATCCTCACCCTTAATGCTCCATGTGAAGGTTAAAACGGAGAGACTGCCTTCACATGGACCTTGTGCATTCCTCCATGGTACACTGGCGACATGGAGCAACAGCAAGTTACAGTGCGCTAGAGGGAAGCGACACCTGGTAGCTACAATGAACTCATCGTTGGCACAACGTTCTCTCTTTGCCCGTCTGCGTTTTAGAATTTATTTGTTAAATTATTTCGTAATTTACTGAAGTTCAACGAACTTTTTGACGGTACAACATTCCTGTTTTTATGTTCCATTCTATTTGTTAAATTACTTCTTAATTTGCTATAGAGCACTTTCAGTTATCGATTAGCAGCTTGCTCATTATTATTATTGTTTTATATTCTCATAGACTCTCCCCACATATTAATATTATCTGTTGTTGAACTCTTTCATCACCGTAACTTAAGCTGCCAATATTTTTTTTTGTATATTCCTCAACTTTGTTTTAATATGGTAGATTCCGTGATTTAATCGTGCATCGTGCATATACCAGGACTCTCAAGCAAACACCAATTAATTTTCATATTAAGTAGGAGCATAATGAAACACAGTAGTTTTAATGATTTCATACTTGATTTGTGCAACATGCGAAATGTTAGAAGTTAATGAAATTTTGTAGTGTGTATTTAGTCACTTTTGTCTTGTTTTATATTTTATATGCAATACGAATAAGATTTCTTACATCTGAATCACAATGGAAATCACTTATATCATTTTATAAAATCACAATCCGGAAAAATTACGGTTTTATTGTACTCGAAGAAGCTTAGAGAAACTGTTTCATATGTCTACATCCACAACCACACCCACATTCTGCAACCTAATGTGTAATGCATGCCAGAGTGGTAAATACCACTCTGTCGTTTATTGGAGTTTCTTTCCATTCTGTTCGCGAATAGCGCGCAGGAAGAAAGATTGTTACCATTCCTCTGTAATTAGTCTGGCCTGCTATTCACAACCCCTACGGGAATGACTCATAGAGTTTGTAATATATCCCTAGACTGATCACTTAGAAAGATGGTTCCTGAATTTTCGTTAGCAGGCCTTCTGTGGATCATTTGCGTCTACCTTCAAGCATCTGCCATTTCAGTTTCTTAAACATTTCCGTATCGCCCCTATATGGGTCAGACATAACTGTGAAAATTCGCACTATCTTTCCTTGCATACATTCATTATTCCCTTTCAGTACGGTCTGGTACGAGTCCCACACACTTGAGCAATATTCTAGGATCGGTTGCACAAAAACGTTCCTAGCTTTCTGGTTCTGAGCACTATGGGACTTACCAGCTATGGTCATCAGTCCCCTAGAACTTATAACTACTTAAACCTAACTAACCTAAGGACATCACACAACAACCCAGTCATCACGAGGCAGAGAAAATTCCTGACCCCGTTGGGAATCGAACCCGGGAACCCGGGCGCGGGAAGTGAGAACGCTACCGCACGACCTCGAGCTGCGGACTCCTAACTTTCTACAGCAGATTCTTCTGACCTACCCTTGCTGTCAGTATTGCTGCTGCTGCTGGATAGTTACGACAATTTCACAATAGTTTAATTAAATATAAATTCACTCTTACAAAAAAATAGATAGAAGTTCATACCTACGTAGGTAAAAATAGACATATACCAGAAGGTATAGTGAAATGTTGTTTATTGAGAAGGGAACTGTTTGCCATTTTAATGTGGATATGTGGCCTATTATTTCAGTTGATTTTGACGACATTGTTATTCAAAGAGAAAGTGAATAGATAGGCTGTACCTGAGAGTACTATCTGTGCAGCGTTGCATAAGGTAGTTAGATCGAACGTAATAAAAAAATATTGACTGTTGTGAAATCTACCGTGTTTAGATGTTCGAAGTCTAACAACAGGTAAGTTATCATGTTACAGAAAGGCACATGGTGCAGCGAATGACAATAGCATGTCTGTATGAAATCTAAAATGTAGGTTGCTGTGACTTAAATGTTATCTTTGTTACGTTTCACGCCAAGTACTATCATTAATCTTGTTGCTTCAGAAACGCTGTGGTCCTGAAACTCGTTAAATTATCTCAGTGTAGAACTGGACCACGTTAAATCATTCGCAGGCTCTAACCCTAAGACCACTAATATCAGATCTGTCACAGGGATGTTTAAGCGGGGGAAACATTGCCCTCCCATTCTTTTCACTTTTTAACATTTTCTTTTATTTATTTATTTATTTATTTATTTATTTATTTATTTCTGTTGATGCGATTCTTCAATTTCTCCTGGCGTATTTCTTGCTCTAACAGTCCACAGGTGTACTGCTCGTCGATAGTGTCCAACAGGCACTATGGACCGGCAGTACACCCGTGGACTGTTCGAACATTTTCTTATTTGTTTGTTTGTTTTGTTTTGATTATTTAATGAACTAGGAATTTCTTTACTAGGTGGCAACACACTTTCCTTAGTTATCAGGAACATTATAACAATTACAAATACAATAAATAAAGTAATGAATATGAGAAATATTATTATATTTTTATCATGAAACTAACACTTTCATATACATTACACTTATATTAAGAAATCATAAAAGAACGTAATATAGCAAACCACAAATAAGAAACCAGAAACTCATAGTGAGAAATTACAATTGAATTTTTCCTTCCTACTCAGTTTCACTTTCAATTTCACAGCTTTGTGATACTTACACATACTTGGAACAGGTGCAACAAACTATAGACGCCTTGGTCATCTTGTCTTTTTCCTTTTTAGAGTTTTTACTCTTGAAACAGATGTGACATCTTCAACCTGAATAAAATACAGTAGATTGAACAGTAATGCTGGGCCGCGTTTTCCCTAGAAAATAGAGATGATAGGCCTTTATAATCCCCTCATATTCTTTGCTCTCTCTTTCACAGCTAGCCTAACGAGCTGTTGACCTAATTCTAGCAGATAGAGCCTTCTTACATTACGCTTCTTTTTATTCCAGTTTGAGTTGCTTATCATGAAAACTGTTCCATCATTGAGACAGGAAATATCTATCAAGGTAAAAAGAGAGATTAATGGACACTTTCGCGTTCCTCGTTTTACTGAAGGATGGGGCGTCATTATATCAATGTCGTCTATGCCCCTTTGTAGTAGGGACTGATGTTTGTCTTTTTTTGCTCTGTCGACTCATCCACCTTGTTACCATTGTGTTGTATGGAAAGTAGTAGGAAATTCTTAGCAGGCTTCAGTTTTGAGATGTATGAAACCAAGGTAACTGGTGCGTTGCCCGTTTCCGGATCTGTGAATAAGAACTTAAAGGGAAATAGCTCACAGCCCTGTTTCTTCTTTACCTGTTCTGGTATGTGTTTTCTATTACTCTTCAATGTTCCCACCAAAGTTAACTTGTCATCATTGAGAAGCTCCTCGGCTAGGTCTATGGATGTATAATAACGATCTGCTGTTATATTTTTTCCACTTCCTGCCTGGGGATTCACTAGGCGTCTAACAACTGCCTTTGCACACCGTCCTCGGCAGGTCGTTCATCTTTTTCCTGCATAGACCTGCATTTTTAGAACATACCAGGTGTCTGCATCTGATAACATCCAAATGAATATGCCATATTTCCCAGGTTTGTCTTTCACAAAGACCTTAAAGGGACATCTTCCTGGAAATAGGGAGAGCATTTCATCGATCGCTAGATCTGCACTTAGCATGTAGTCTCTCACAAACATTTCGTCGATTTTGTCGCAAACTTCACTAAGGGGCAAAACCTATCCTGCTTTCGTCTTTCGGTTCTTGTTTCTTTATCATCACATCTGATCATGGACAGAAGTTCTCCACATCGAATACGACTCATTGTAGCTGTGTAGATATTCTTTCCCAGTAATTTCCCCCGTAAGTCCTCAAGAGGCAGCTAGTTTCATTATTTGTGCCCATTAATATGAAAATACCAATGAAGGAGTACATATCTTCTATTGTTGTATGCTTTAAGTTCTAATTACGAGCCTCTTTGTTTGTATAGTCCACGATCATTTTCGTGATTTCTAGAGTTATAAACTTTTTGAAAGATTCTGATACAGTATAGGTCAATCCTTCATGAATCAAACCATCACTAAAACTCACTGTATTTTATACTGACCTGCGTACTTGCCTTGGAGGCGCAGTAATATATTCCCTACCGCCTTTTGCTGTAACAACGAAGCTGGAAGCAGCGGCATGCTGTTCATCAGGGGATGAACTCCGTGAACTTGACTCATTTTCAATTGCTGTGTCACTGTCGTATGTCACAACTTATCATCTTCTTCTGGATCACTTTCATCACCTTCCCTTGCTTCATTTATTATACTGCACCTCTTCATCTGTGAGAAACCTCTGATGCTGACGAGACATTTTATTAGAACTGCGAGTAATGTACAACTGCTCGAAGAACAAATGAGATTTATTTAAAAACAACAATGGCAACACAACACAGCGGTACTGACAGTCAGAAACTGCATTTCTTTCTGCCATATTGAGAAATATTTTAACGAGAAAAGTTGTCTCACAGATTAAATATAATAGGCAGATTTAAATCATTCACATGAATTATAAAATCATGACAGCACATACTCTAGATATTCTTCTACAACTACCTAAAGTCTTGCTTCTTCACGCCAACAAATAGATATGTTACCCAAATGAAAGAAATACTGCGGGCAATTCCCCCCCCCCCCCTCAGTGGTGTTTGGGTTAATGTTTAAACTGTTCCGATTACAGTGAAAGTAAATTATAACTGCTAGAAATATTTGTGTTATTACTAATATAAATCAGGTATCATGTGCTGTAGAGCACTGTTAATTATTTTATGTCAAGTAGTGCCACCCTCTGTTTACTTTAATTTAACATTTTGTGAAAATTCTGGTCCTTCACACAATACAACAACGAAGGTGGTGGTTGTGTGATAATCGCTGAGTCGCAGACATGCCTCAGTTGAAAGGCACTGCAGTGGTGAAAGTTCTTTGCTGCTGTTGCGACGCTACTGTTTCTTGAAGACCGATGGACCATAGCGCAAAAAAGTCGGTAGCTAGATCGTTGATTAGAAAATTAATTACCAAATTTCAAATAAAATTGCCATTACTGCCAAGACGAGTTGTCTCGTGGCTGGGAATACTGTAAAATTTCGGAACACTAGTTTGGTTCAGGATGCAGGTCTGGAATATGTTGGCTTAGTAAACTTCGCAGATACAGATTTAAGATTAATAATGGATGACTGCATAATAGCACATTTAAAAGGCTAATCGTTAATTTAGTGAAACTAAGGACCATCTGAAACTTCGGCACTCATACTGTTTAGACTAAACTTCTGCTGCAGTGCGAATAAGTACAGGCGTGGTACTGAGGAAGTCTTGTAAATTTCGTGCAGCTAAGGGACCGACTGGCCCTTCAGATGGCAAATGTGGGCAGTGTTGATATTTTTGCAAATGATTCTGTGATGCAGGTTTACGACACCGCTCGAAGGCGAGAAAGCACGGCCCGGCGGGCACAGTAGAAGTGTGACTTAAACAGGACAGCACAGGGCACTGACATGCCGTGAAGAATCCACTGCAGTTACAACAGCGTCTACCGTAAGGACTGAAGCGGGATGAGGAAAGCTGACATTGTAATTATTAAAGAGCATTCCATTTGTGGCCTCCAGAGAAACTACGTCACAGGTGTAGTATAAGGATGCATAAATAAGCGAGCCCGGAGGCGCAAATCAGGCAGTCGTGTCGTCATTCATTCCACACCTAGAACCAGGGAGAATGACGATTATTTAAGTTGCGTGCCAACCACGACGACATCTGGTGATGGGTATCGGCCCTCTAAAACTACCGCCAAGGACGTGCCATAGCTGTTTGGGAGGGGGGGGGGGGGAGGGGGTGAGCCGCACTTTGGAGCTGCAAAAAGGCGAGCAGCGAGAGGGCTGCTGGCCTCTGCTTTCTTTGTAACCTCGTTCGGCGGATTGAAAGCTACCGTCTGCAGTGACGGGGCCGGCAATGTGCAGAGCTGGCTGCGGCCTCTGACCGAACTGGCCTGGGCGGATGGTCAGAGCTGTTGACGCTCGCTACGGGGCGGACGAATGTTCCCCTTCGGCGCTCTAAATGACGTCCACAATTTGAACTTGAGAAAGTAGTCAGCTATGTTCCGTAGAAAAAAAAGGGTATATACAAAAGTACGATACATTCCTGCGGTATAACTAATTGGCGTGTAGCATGTTGGCTAATCACTGAAGAGGCTGAAATATTTCCATTACAGCTTCAAAGTTTTGTGAGCAATGTCCTTTGCAGGCTGATTGTATCTTATTAATATTCCACAACTGACTCCAACATTGTCTGTTGCTTTACCTACGACGAAGTCTATGTGATTGTTCCACTGTATATCCCTACAGTTAATTATACGATGTATTTGTATACGTTGACCTATTTCAACTGAGACTTGTTGATATAATAGTCATACGAAGCTATGTTTTCGTTTGATGAAGTCCACAATTTTACATTTCTGAACATTTAATGGAGGACGTCCATGAGAGACACAAACTATATAAAATATGCAGCAGAGCCACAAAATTTTTGAAGATACGGCAGTAAGATTTTGTACTGTGCTTTACATGAAACTGAGAATATAACTTTCTCTAGAATTCAAAACTTTTTTTAAAAAAAATAATATGTATGCGTTTTTCTCAGAAACTGTTCAAGCAAGAGATTACTACGAAAGTTACTGTTACGATTAACCTCTTTGCAAATAGTAATATTCCCTCATAAGGTTTTTTGAATATTTCTAATAGGAGAAAGTAATTTTTTAATTATTATTGTGGAAGTTTAATTTGAAATTCACGCAAAATTCCAAGCAATTTGCCCCATATCTCATCTTACACTCAGAATTTCAAAACTTGTTCTTGAGTAATATTTATTAGGTTTATAGAAATAAATGCCCGCACTTCCGTAATTCTGGAATTCGCAGATTCTGAAAAATACATAATTTTTAGATAATGCAATTTAACTTACAATGTCACCTTTTTTAGTATATCACCTCTTCAGGAGGCCCCAAATTTGTACTCAGGGTCTTCTTTCCCTTCTAACCTTCTCATCTGTTTTATTGTTTTCTGCCTTTTTCCCTTTACTGGGTTTTCAACTGATTTTTCAGCTGCAGAGACGCGCAGTATGTCTACTTATCTCAAGATGTCTTGGGTGAAATTTCCTGTCTTAAAGCCAACTCACTCTAATACTTTAATTATCCCTATGTTCCCATCATTAAATACAAGAACTGTGTCATAATTTGACAGCTGACAGCTGCAGCAGATAAAAATGTGGTTTTTCAGCATCGTTTACATACGAGTGTCTGCCTACGTGACTGTGTGGTCAGCGTAGATAGCTGCCATAACGAGGACCTAGGTTCGAATCGTGCGACTGCCAAGAATTTTTTATTGATGGGAGGGCCCCTACGGGGTGCACCCAGCTTCGTGATCCCAATTCCGAAGCTACTTGACCGAGTAGTCGAAGGCTCCACGATCTGGAAAGTTTGACAAAACGTCTGGGGGAGGGCTATGCTGACCACATGCCCCTCCACACCACATCCGCATGACGCCGGAAGGCAGAGGATGAGGCGGCGGCCGGTAGACATACCTGTGGCCTTCCTGGCCTGACAAGGAGCTCTTTTTCTTTCCAAGTATGAACAGATTTAGAGATTAATATGTATTCTGGCTTCTCTATGAACACGCTCAAAAAATGGCTCTGAGCACTATGGGACTCAACTGCTGACGTCATTAGTCCCCTAGAACTTAGAACTAGTTAAACCTAACTAACCTAAGGACATGACAAACATCCATGCCCGAGGCAGGATTCGAACCTGCGACCGTAGCGGTCTTGCGGTTCCAGACTGCAGCGCCTTTAACCGCACGGCCACTTCGGCCGGCTATGAACACACTCCTTTAGAAGTTCAGAATTCACGGCCTTCTAGATGTATCCCGTGCAAGTTTGTTTGAATGTAATCCACGGAGTCGTTGTTCACGGAGCCAGTATCGAACGGATGTTTCAAAAAGTGGGCGTGGCAAGAAGGTCTAATCACAGATTTAACAATTTTTCAAGCACTTCGAATGCGATTTCATTATTTAAACTTTGGGAATTTATTACTCACGAGTTCTGCTAATAAATTTAAAAAAATTAAAATTGAGATTTCTGTCATTTTCATGAACATCCGCCCTTAAAGCGAGTAGCTTATATTGTATTGTGCATACTAATGTTTAAGTGAACAGTGTTTCTGATGCCGTGTAAACAGGGAGAAGACTTCATAAGAGCTAGTCGCAACAATAATGTTTCTCCACTGCGTGACAACTGGCCGCAGATAGCAGTGCCCTCTCAGTGGAGAGTACGCTACTAACTTTCCTGTTATACTGTAAAATCTGCACCTAAATTTTATGTCGCACGAGATACCATCTGCGTTGCGAACTGCTGTATCCTGGTGGCTGGGAAGAGCCCGCCCAAATGAATTCACTGGCCGAGCGGAGCAAAATGTCCCGGGTCAGGTCGGGCCGGGAGCTGTGGGCTGGCGTTTAATGAAGCGGTCGGGCCACAGGCGCTGTTCTTGCGGCCGTGACCGATGGCGGGGTTGTCTTCCGGCGCTGAGTAATGCGCCGTCTGATAGCGGCAGACCCAGCAGCTCGCTCACAGCACCGCACGGCCGGACGGCCTGCCTTCCTGAGCTCCGCGAGTTTCCCCTCCGATGTAGGCCGCCCGCGACGCGAACGTCGAGCCGTTCCAGGCACTGCTGGCCTTCAGTCCACAGAAGGATTTGTTACGAAGTTAACAGAAAATTTTGTACGCTTCACAGTACGAATGAGACCATCTTCTTAGACTTAAAGTCTTGAAGTGATTAACAGCCTAATCCATACCACCGGGTATTAATGCGGCTTCACATTATGATGCTAATACTATGGCTTTGTGATTGTAGTAATGTTACTCGTTTAACAGGTAGTCCAAAGTGTTTGTGTTGTTTGTTTTTCGTGCGCGAGGGGAGATCTAGGGACAGCGTACGGCTAAATTTCGTGCAGCTTCAGCATCACACATCACTTGATACGATTCACAACTGGTCGACAGCCATCAACCGAAAGATGAGAAAATATAAACACTGATTCTTATTGAACATAATTTATTATTGTGTAATTGTATTCAGTCTCGTTTTGAGCACTGGATTGTTCAGAGATTTATTTGTTGAAGTGTATGCCTGTCTGTTTCATATTTCACAGCTCATTACAATTTGCATATACTAGTATATTTATATACGAGCATACAGGAACTGCAGTGAGTACATGATAACCACGTATTTTATTGAAAACCGACCAGTAGGTTTATGAACATCAATCTCTTCCCATGCCCGAAAAAAGTTGTGAATTGTTATGACTACTGTAGGAATAAAATTTCTTAAATTTCCTGATCAGAAGTTCATTTTATTGAAACTTATAACCAATGCCACATACATCTCTGGCCCATACAGGCGGCCTTCAATAAGTAATGCATGTAGTCACAATGTCAGATAATCAGTAGTGATGAAATAAAGCCACAGAGAGGGCAAGTTTGGCCAAAGCCGTAAACAGCTGAAAAAATTTGTTTCCAGTCTTAACTATATACGCCAATGAAATTGAGACAATATGTCGTAATAGATTGCCATTTATACAACTTCAACCCTGTGAAAGTATTCAGAATAGAAGAATACGTTTAACTGTTATGCAATATAGAAACTGAATGGTTGTCGACGGGCGGTGAGGTTCTTTTTTTTTTTTGGGGGGGGGGGGCGGAGGGGAGGCGCACCAATTTCTTCATCTCAGATTTCAGAGCACCGCTTGCACCCAGCGTCGACAGTTATTTGTGGAATATTTTTAAAATCTATGCCTTCCCGTCCAGTTTGTACCCTCTGCAGCTCCCTTAGGTAAAATGGATATTCTTTGCTGTTGTCTTAACACATGTCCCGTCACCCGGTCTCTTCTTCTTGTCGATGTTTTCCACGTATTCCCTTATTCAAAAATGGTTTAATTGGCTCTGAGCACTATGGGACTTTGCCGGCCGGAGTGGCCGTGCGGTTCTAGGTGCTACAGTCTGGAGCCGAGCGACCGCTACGGTCGCAGGTTCGAATCCTGCCTGGGGCATGGATGTGTGTGATGTCCTTAGGCTAGTTAGGTTTAATTAGTTCTAAGTTCTAGGTGACTGAGGACATCAGATGTTAAGTCGCATAGTGCACAGAGCCATTATTGAACTATGGGACTTAGCATCTGAGTTAATCAGTCCCCTAGAACTTAGAACTACTTAAACCTAACTAACCTAAGGACATCACACACATCCATGCCCCAGGCAGGATTCGAACATGCGACCGTAGCGGTCACGCGGTTCCAGACTGTAACGCTTAGAACCGCACGGTCACACCGGCCAGCTTCCCTTCTTCACCGATTCTGCGGAATACCTCTTCATATCACACTAATCACTTAATTTTCATCCCTCTATAACACCGCGTCTCACATGCTTCAATTCTCTTCTGTTCCAGGTTTCTCACAGACAGTGATTCAGTACCATACAAGGTTGTTCTCCAAAATTATATTATCAGAAATTCCTTACTCAAATTTGGGTCGATGTTTCGCACTAGTAGACTACCTTTGCCCAGAAATGCGCTTTCTGCCACTGCTGATCTACTTTTCATGTCGCCTATGTGTTATTTTGTTTCCGTGGTAGCAGAATTCCTCTACTTCGTCGCCCTCATTTTTTGCGTTAAATCTCATTTCAGCTACTCCTCATTACTTGCTGTTCTGAGTCCATAGCTGTTTATTTAGTTCAACGGGTTCTCAACTTCTTCCTCACTTTCACTGTAGATTCCAATGACATCAGCGAATATTGACGTTGTCATAATTTCATCATGACTTTTAATCCCACGTCTGAACTTTTATGTTATTTCCGTCATTGCTTCTGCATTGTGTAGATTGAGCTCCAGAACAGCATGCCAGTCTTGTATACCTTATTCAACATCTAGCACACTAAAAGGTAGATATTAACACACAGCTACGGGTAACATTCTCTTCATCTGGCTGACCGTGTTTAATCAAAAAATCAATATGCGCTGATCGGAAAAAAGTGATAGTCAGCAGCGTGATGGTACAAGTGGATGATAAATTTTTGATCTGGTGCTGTAACGTGCATATAGCTTAAAAATCGCCAACTCGTGTCCTTAGTTGCATTTGGTAGCACAATGCTTCATCACTATTTCTGACTGCGTGTACTTATTGTCTGTCACACCAAGTTATTTCTTGTGTAATGTCTTGGCAATGAGCTCCCTCTCATTCCAAAGATCACAGTAGGCGGTTATGTTTGAATACATATTTTCATCAGTTATCTGTGGAAGATGTTTGCACGATCTGTACTTATACTATATCAGAAACTGGCATGAAACTTTGGAGGAATCCATTTTAACTATCTCTTCTCCATACATTGAGCTAGTTATCATATCTATCATGATTAACTGCTATTTCGAGACGCTGAAGGAGTTTAGGTTTCGGTCCCTTGTGGGAGAAGTGGGCACGATCGGAGACAATGCGGAAGTTGAGGCGCCCTGATCAACGTGCTGCAGCATGACGGCATGGAACAGAAGAGCGAGAATCGAGAGTTTCAAAGTAGGACGTTGACGTTTCTATCAGATGACATTATTTTATGTCCGCCTCTTCACCTGTGTGCAGGTATGTAGGTTTGATGACTAAAATACGTTTAGCGAGATTATGAGTGCGCGCTGATCCATATATGCACAGCACAGCTCACTTAAATACCTTATATATAAAATTTCAGAAATATGTACAGGTTAGTCCATTGATAGTGACCGGGCCAAATATCTCACGAATAAGCATCAAACGAAAAAACTGCGAAGAACGAAACTCTATCTTGAAGGGGGAAACTAGATGGCGCTATGATTGGGTCGCTATATGCCGCTGCCATAGGTCAGACGGATATCAACTGCATTTATTTAAATATCATTCCCCATTTTTTATTATATATTCTTGTAGTACGTAAAGGAATATGAATGTTTTAGTTGGACCACTTTTTCTGCTTTGTGGTAGATGGCGCTGTAATAGTCACAAACGTATAAGTACGTGGTATCACGTAACCTTCCGCCAGTGCGGAAGGTATTTGCTTCGTGATACATTACCCGTGTTAAAATGGACCGTTTACCAATTGAGGAAAAGGTCGATAACGTGTTGATGTATGGCTATTGTGATCAAAATGCCCAATGCGCGTGTGCTATATATGCTGCTCGGTATCCTGGACGACATCATCCAAGTGTCCGGATCGTCCGCCGGATAGTTACGTTATTTAAGGGAACAGGATGTGTTCAGCAACATGTGAAACGTCAACGACGTCCTGCAACAAATGATGAATCCCAGGTAGGTGTTTTAGCTGCTGTCACGCCTAAGCCTCACATCAGTAGCAGACAAACTGCGCGAGAATCGGGAATCCTAAAACCGTTGGTGTACATAATGCTACTTCAACATCGATTGCACCCGTACCATATCTCTGTGCACCAGGAATTGCATGGCGACGAGTTTTAACGTCGTGTGCAGTTCTGCCACTGGGCGCAAGAGAAATTACGGGACGATGACAGAGTTTTTGCACTCGTTCTACTTAGCGACGAAGCGTCGTTTACCAACAGCGGTAACGTAAACCGGCATAATATGCACTATTGGGCAACGGAAAATCCACGATGGCGGCGACAAGCGCAATATCAGCGACCATGGCGGGTTAATGTATGATGCGGCATTATGGGAGGGAGGATAATTGGCCCCCATTTTATCGATGGCAATCTAAATAGTACAATGTACGCTGATTTCCAACGTAATGTTCTACCGATGTTATTATAAGATGTTTCACTGCATGACAGAATGGCGATGTACTTTCAACATGATGGATAGTCGGCACATAGCTCGCGTGCAGTTGAAGCGGTATTGAATAACGTGTTTCAAAAAAATGTTAAAATGTGTCTGAAATCTTATGGGACCTAACTGCTAAAGTCATCAGTCCCTAAGCTAACACACTACTTAACACTAAATTATCCTAAGGACAAACAGACACACCCATGCCCGAGGGAGGACTCGAACCTCCGCCGGGACCAGCCAACATATTTCATGGCAAGTGGATTGGTTGTCGAAGCACGTTCACCGGATCGGACGTCCCCGGATTTCTTTCCGTGGCGAAAGTTGAAGGATATTTGCTATCGTGATCTACCGACAACATCTGACAACATGCGTCAGCGCATTGTCAATACATTTGCGAACATTACGGAAGGCAAACTATTCGCTGTCGAGAGGAATGTCGTTACACGTATTGTCAAATGCACTGAGGCTGACGGACATTATTATGAACATTTATTGCATTAATGTGATATTTACAGGTAACCATGCCGTAACAGCATTCGTTCTCAGAAATGATAACTTCACAAAGGTACATGTGTCACATTGGGACAACCGAAATAAAATGTTCAAAAGTACCTTCGTTCTGTATTTTAATTTAAAAAACCTACCTGTTAACAACTGTTCGTCTAAAATTCTGAGCCATATGTTTGTGACTATTACAGCGCCATCTATCACAAAGCGAAAAAAGTGGCCCAACTAAAACATTCATATTTCTTTACGTACTACACGAATATGTAATATAAAATGGAGGTTGCTATTTAAAAACAAAAAAAAAGAAAACGCAGTTGATATCCGTTTGACATATGGCAGCGTCATCTAGCGGGCCAACCATAGTGCCATCTGGTTTCCCCTTCAAGCTACATAAATTTTGTTCTTTGCAGTTTTTTCGTTCGACGCTTATTTCGTGAGATATTTGGCCCGGTCACGATGAATGGACCACCATATAAATTCAGCAGATTTCAAAAGTTACATCGTCTAATATTTCTGGGGCTATTGAATTGAAAACAACATTGTCAGTATAAATGGGGTTCCCGTAGAAACCGTTTCTCCTGATTCTATAAATAATAATAAACATTGCAATCACCTGGAATGAATCGACGAATAGAAAAAACAATCACCTGAACTTCAGGACGTACGAAACTCGTGATATATCCTTTCATTATGCCATTGCCCTGTGACGACTGTTATTTTCTACGGTCTACTACACCGTCGTAAACCTACTGTGGTAATGCGTACTGTCAACCGATCATTCCGAGTTTACTTGTTACTCCAGATAGAAAGGCAAAATGGTGTTAATTACGGTAGACACATTCACTCAAATTACATTCAACCATTATTTTGTAAGTACGTACATTTAAATCGGCGCCTATTTATTTACCGAAAGTAAATGTTATTTTGTTTTTCATTTTTTTAGTGTGTGTTTGTAGTTGGTGAAAGAAGTACGCTGACAACGAATGCACTAGCTTACATATTTGCTAAATCTCATTTTCCAACATTATACTTTCTACAACTTCCGAGGAGGCCTCGGAAAGCCCAACGGTACCGACTGACTGACGTGTTATCCTTAGACAATTGGCTTCATTTCACGCGTTTAACTTCGGTGATTTGGCAGTAACCGGTGTTACCATTACGGTAACGATATTACAAAAACTGTAGACTGATTATTGACTCTGAACCTGTAGACCTACCAGTTGCCGTGATTAATACCGAGGATAACAACTTCTTAAGAAAATGCAGGAAATGATCATCATTGACGTCGAGGCTGTATTGTGCGAAACTTGCCTACACAAGTGCAACGTATATGCCTTAAGGACTTGCGGTGAACCACGGCGGCTCATTTCACTGTCGATAACTTTTAGCTGGCGTCTCAGCATTAGGCGCGAATTACTCCCTTATCTCTGCCTCGCCTAGTCTCCAAAAGCGACCGGTAGAGTTGCATCTAGAGAGACGCTTCTGAAGATCGCAGCGCAGGCTGTTGATGGGTAGTTTTCGCACAGTGTGGAGACGCGGGCAGCGTCAGTGTTTGGAGCAATGCGCACGCGGTACAGATAGGCACGACGTCTTTTCCAGGTAGTCGTTCAATCTTCTTCGACACGACTGGGCAGAACGCAAAGCTCTGGTTTGCTTATGTTGGCCGGCCGTGGTGGCCGAGGGGTTCTAGGCGCTACAGTCTGGAACTGCGCGATCGTTACGGTCGTAGGTTCGAATACTGCCTCAGGCATGGATGTGTGTGATGTTCTTAGGTTAGTTAAGTTTAAGTAGGGGACTGATGACCTCAGAGGTTAAGTCCCATAGTGCTCAGAGCCATTTCAACCTTTTGCTTATGTCGTGGGCAACTAGTTATTTAGCTCTGTGCAGCGATTTTCCACTCCGCAAAGCCGTTCGAACAGATGTTCGTGTTTATTGAGTCGTCATGCACGCCGTATTATTTGGCTCTGTGACTCTAGGATTCGTGATGGCCTTGTCTGCTCTGTATGATTTTAAATATCTTGTCTTAGTCTGCTGGCCAGCGTTCTCTCTCAATAAATTTGTCATGGTTAATGTCGTTATGGTCATGTACTATGTCCAGTTGTCACACTTAACTATATCAGGTGAATAAGCCTTATCTAGTTTTTTAAAAAAGGAGAAAATTTTTGCCTATTTTAAAATTCTTATGCAACGGAACCAGCTGTTCTAAGTTTTCGTATTTGCCTTCATGAAGTTTTAGAAGGTGATGGGCTCTCTGGTATGACTATTCTCCACCCCCTTTAAGCATTTTATGGTATGACCCTATCGAGTTGTTGTTTATGTTCCTTCCTGGAAGAAATTATACCTCCTTTTCTGTAATTCTCTGTTAGCGAAAATTGTTTACAACTGCATACCAACTTATTTGAAGCGCTTTGTAAGTAAAATCATGATAAAACCATAACTTTTCTTGTAGTATAATCCAGTCAGGTACTTGTATTTCGTGTTTGTTAACAGCACTAACTAAGTTTCTGCAGAGTGTTCGATGTCGGTGGCCTCTTGCCGCGTGGGCCTGGCTTACTTGTGGCGGTGTGCACGGAATTTTCTACTGAGCCTTGTTATTTGTTTGCAGTCACGCTTCCTGGCTGTCTGTGCTCAAGCTGAATGTCTTATGTTATCTGACTTGCACAGCAAACGAAATTTTGCTGTCGGGCAAGAGGCCTTCTATTAATTGGCTTCGCACAAGAAGTTTTCCTTTGATGTTTAATACATATCGTATCCAACCATTTGACGTTCTGCTTAATGTCTTGGACTTCAATTTGCTTGATGAAATTCATGTAAAGCTCTTTTAATTATTTTAAATGACTGGCTTATTTATAATTGTTTAATTTAAAACTTTTTAAAAATGCCAGTATTGTTAAGGACTTATATCTTGAATTACTTTATGGTGATTATTATTATTGTAATTTAACAGCTGTCTCTTTCATTATTTTTAAGCGCCTGTAATGGCAAGTGAACCTCACTTTTCCTATCTGTTTTTCAAAGGGGATCTTCTGCTATAAAAAAATGTAAAGATAAATGTTGTTGTTCAAGGATAAATGATGTTAGTTAAAGGAGCCTAGGGCTTTCATGTCATTTCCCTGGTCCTGGTAATTTGGATTACTTTGGTAGGAGAGCGTGGTTGCGTCCCTGATGTTTTCAGTGTTTTACTGTGGCTCTTACAGTATGTGGGGATTATAATTATGCGCACGCCTGATCCTTAACCACGTCTCACCAGTAAAAATCAAACGTCAAGAGGTCGGGTAAGCTTGGCATCCAGGACATGCTGTTCAGTTATTTTGCTGGCTCTCCATTTATTACCGGCCGCCCTTTGCAATGGCGCCAAGGTTGCTTGTGCTGCTGCTGCCTATTGTTCTAACAATATGTTTGCTGTAGGAGTTAAGTTTTAAGTTGGTAACCTTGTCTATTCGATATAAATCAGGATCATTCGAGGGTCTATAAATAGTTGGCAATCAAGAGTGCCACAGCCCATAAATGGAGAAAATAAGCTTCAGATAAGTGTGCTTCTGAGAAAAAGAATTGTGCGCTACTTTGGCAACAAAAAAAATGGTTCAAATGGCTCTGAGGACTATGGGTCTTAACTTCTGAGGTCATCAGTCCCCTAGAACTTGGAACTACTTAAACCTAACTAACCTAAGGACATCACACACATCCATGCCCGAGGCAGGATTCGAACCTGCGATCGTAGCGGTCGCGCGGTTCCAGACTGTAGCGCCTAGAACGGCTCGGCCATCACGGCCGGCCTTTGGCAACAACCAGATTTCTGAAGTACTTATTGTTGAAAATGACGAACAGTTTTTTGATTCACTGACTGCCATACCTTCGTGATATTTACTGTAGGTCATTCACGTAAAAAGCAATTCGTATTAGACTTCACAGAAGATGCCTAACTTACGAACATTGCCATACATTTCATTATTGAACGTTTCGGTATCGAACTTCGAAGAGAAGAACGTGGTTTTGATTCTGAGGTCTCTGGGCTGGTCGGCATTTATACTATCCACAATTGTGCACGATACACTCCTTCAGAAGGTGTTTCATACGTTCTAGGCTTCGTTTTTTGGTTCATTTTCCTCCTTATCCGTTGCAACGTCAAGTTCATTTTTCATCGGTTCCTCGGTTACCGAACAAATCACTAATCAGTTATTAGTTCATTCCTCACGTATTCGTTGTACTTTATCCATAAATGTCAATTTTAATTTTCGTTTCTAGCACCACATTTTCAGTCTGCTGGCTTTTATTTTGACTTGGTCTATGTCTATACGGGGTGAACCACGTAAACCTTGCACATAAAATACTGCGGAAACGGAAAGTACTACTGATGTGCCAGGCCTCGTATTGTTAGGCAGTATACAGATTGTAATAATACTTTGATAGTGTATTTTTGTGCAATCATACAAATTTTAAATGGAAAATTGCTTATTGACACTAATAAACTAAAAGTAGCGCAAGTTAGAATGTCAGTGGCGTTTCTTGCAGTATTCTAGTGCCAGTCGCTTACGTGATATCGTAATTTTAAAATTTTCCACACTGACCCTTGTATAATACATGTAGTAGCACACAATAAAGAATAACACATGTGCATACACTACGTATATGGATTCTGACCCGTAACGAGACAACCAGTCACCACAGCTTGGGTTCAAAACGACCACCGACGTCGGCTATACACGCTTCCCGTCTGGTATGGAGGGACAGCCAGATGTACTACCATTACAGGGGAGAAGTCCGAGCACTGTGCTGTAATACGTCGTTGTATAACATGGCGTGTAGTTGGTATGTCATTGTAGCCACCGTCTTTCAGTTTTTCCGACAGAAAAAAGTCTGCAGGCGAAAATCTGGGGACCGGGCCGGCCAAAGTGCAGGTGCTCTGCATGCAATCCAAAGATTTTGAAACATTTCGTGAGACATGGTGTAGTACTTCGTGCACTATGGGTTGTACAGCCATCATGTTTGTACCACAGGTCCTTCCTAGTCTGCGGTGGAGTGTTCTGTCTTAATGTCCATGTACAGAAGTTAAGACGATTCTCTTACTCATGTCCATAGATTTCTGGATGGAGAGAGATGTGATAGAGATGTAATCAATGTCGATGGAGAATGAGTAGGACACTAGCCTGACTCATGCCACTTCCGTGAGCGATTCTGGGGGTTCTAACGTGCGGATCAACTGCATCAGCAACAAAGAATGTTGATTTTCTCTTCTTATGTCATCATCCGTGGTCTAGGGGATGCCTTCACGTAGCTCAGCGTGTTCGGTCAGAGGGCTGCGTGTTCTCTGTAAAAATAAATAAATAAATAAATAAATAAAAATATTAAAAAAACTGTGTCAAGGAATCAACGATCAACTTGAACTGATGTCTTGTGACGTCCGCCCACACCACCAGACAAAATGCAACGAACTATATCGAACAAAATGAAAGTAAAAAAGGGGATAGCGTCTTTGCTTCATAATCAAGAAGTCTGGGGACAAATGCTGCCGCTGCTTAAATTTTGATTAATGGTCAGCATTGGCAGCCGAAGACTTCCGGCATAAGAACTCACCCTCATTCTGTCAACGGCCTTGTCAAAGAGGTCGGAGGAGAGGTCAGAGTTCTGGGCAGTCTCTTGTCCTAGGGGTGGGAAACTGCCCCTAAAGGCGGAAGTATCAGCAATGATCAACGGCATGAGGTTGCAGGAGGCAGTGGAAACCACTGCAATAAAGACACATAACGTATATCCCATTGGGAAAAGATTCCAGAATAGTTCCCCATTCTGATCTCCGGGAGGGGCCTGCCAAGGGGGGGGGGGGGGGTACCATGAGAAAAATATTGAATAATCAAAGGAAGAATAGCGTTCTAAGAGTCGGGAAGCGGATTGTCAGAAGCTTGAATGTGGTAGGGAAACTACAAAATCTGAAAAGTGAAATGCAAAGGCTCAGTCTAGACATAGCAGGGGTCAGTGAAGTGAAGTGGAAAGAAGAGAAGGATTTCTGCTCAGATGAGTGTAGGTTATAATCAACAGCAGCAGAAAATGCGAGTAGGATTCGTTATGAATAGGTAGGTATGGCAGAGAATATGTTACTGTGAACAGCTCAGTGACAGGGTTGTTCTTATCAGAAACGACAGTAAACCAACACTGACAACGATAGTTCGGGTATACATGCCCACGTCGCAAGTTGAAGATGAAGAGACAGAGAAAGTGTTTGAGGATATTAAAAGGGTAATATAGTACGTGAAGGAGGATGAAAATCTAATAGTCATGGGGGACTGGAATGCAGTTATAGGGGAAGGAGTAGAGGAAAAGATGGAACAAGGAATGAGAGAGGAGAAAGACTAATTGAGTTCTGTAACAAGTTTCAGCTAGTAATAGCGGATACTCTGTTCAAGAATTACAAGAGGAAGAGATATTTGGAAAAGGCAGGGTGATACGGGAAGATTGGAGTTAGATTACATTATGGTCAGGCAAAGATTCCTAAATCAGATACTGGATTGTAAGGCGTACCGAGGAGCAGATATAGACTCAGATCACAATATAGTAGTGATGAAGAGTAGGCTGAGGTTAAAAGCAGCTTAACGGCTCATGCATCCAAGTTGCTTACGAGAATAATATACAGAAGAATGGAAATGAAAACTGAGAACGCGCTAGATGACGATCAGTTTGACTTTAGGAAAGGTAAAGGCACGAGAGAGGCAATTTTGACGTTGCAGTTAATAACGGAAGCAAGACTAAAAAAAAATCAAGACACGTTCATAGGATTTTTCGACGTGGAAAAAGCGTTCGAAAATGCAAAATTGTGCAAGATGTTCGAAATTCTGAAAAACGAAGAGGTAAGCTACAGGGAGAGACGGGTCGTATACAATATGTACAACAGCGAAGAGGGAGCAATAAGAGTGGATGACCAAGAACTAAGTGCTCGTATAAAAGGTGTGTAAGTCAAGGACGTAGCCTTTCGTCCCTACTGTTCAGTCTGTACATCCAGAAAGCAACGATGGAAATAAATGAAATGTTCAGGAGTGGAATTAAAATTCAATTTGAAAGGATATCAGTGATACGATTCGCTGATGACATTGCTCTCTTGAGTGGAAGTGAGAAGTATTACATGATCTGCTGAACGTAATGTACACTATAATGAGTACAGTGTACTGATTGAGAGTAAATAGAAGAAATACGAAAGTAATGAGAAGTAGTAGAAATGATAACAGTGAGAAATTTAACATCAGGATTGATGGTCACGAAGTAGATGAAGTAAAGGAATTATGCTACCTAGGTAGTAAAATAACCAATAACGAACGGAGCAAGGAGGACATCAAAAACAGACAATCAATGGCAAAAATGAGATTCTTGGCCAAGATAAGTCTACTAATATCAAATATCGTCCTAAATTTGAGGAAGAAATTTCTGAGAATGCTCGTCTGGAGTACAGCATTGTATGGTAGTGAAACATGGACTGTGGAAAAACCGGAACAGAGGAGAATCGAAGCATTTGAGATGTGGTGCTACAGAGGAATGTTGAAAATTAGGTGGACTGGTAAGGTAAGGAAAGAGGAGATTCTGTGCAGAATCAGAGGGGGAAGGAACATATGGAAAACTCTAATAGGGAGAAGGGATAGGATGATAGGACATCTGTAACGCCATGAGGAAATGACTTCCACGGTACTAGAGGGAGCTGTGGAAGGCAAAAACTGTAGGCAGAGATTGGAATACATCCAGGAAATAATAGAGGATGTAGGTTGCAAGTGCTACTCTTTGATGAAGAGGTTGGCAAAGGAGAGGAAATCGTGGCGGGCCGCATCAAACCTGTTAGAACACTAACGAAAAAAAAAAAGGTCATCACTTACTTCGTTCTGTTATGTTATCTGCGTATTACACGACCTCTTTGACGTAAGTGGTTGAAGACGTTGATAAAGAATTTAAGTAATTTCCGTGATGGTTTATCGTATGGGGATATCTTCACGCATATACCGTAGAAAAACGATCTGTATTCTTCCTGCACTCTCTTTTCACCATGATCATGTTGGCTTTTTACTGTATTGGAAAATCCCGTCGTCCACTCACGACCTACTGCTTGGACGGTCACACACTAACTGATTATCAAGTCGCAGTGCACTGAAGGAATACGTAAGCACATTGTAAGGAAACACAGGAACATCGTACGTAGCTCCTACGCGGGTTGAATGGGACGAACAAGTGTCGGTACGGAAACTTTCCAAAAGACAATATTTCGTAAACGACTGTCACTATAATCCTGCAAAAAGCACCACTCACATTCTTATCTACCCTACTTTTAGTCTTTCAATGTCAACAGACACTGTTACAATTTTAAAAGTGTATGTATTCTCAAAAAATATACTTTCTAAGAATTTTCACAATCCGTTTATTGGATAAAAATACGAGCCCCTGACTACTAATTCATTCTTTGAAAACCGCACACCAATAGCACTCTCCATATCAGCAGTATTTACGGTGCAAGTTTTAGGTGACTCACCCTGTGTATGCGAAGCACTGGTTCACATGTGTTATGTTATATAAAAATTTTTCGATTTAAACTTCATACCATTTCTACTGAAACTAACTTTTGTCCCCTCTAACGTTTCACTTCATATGAAAATATAAATATATTTAACGACAATCAAGAGGTCTTGAATGAAGGAGTGCAAAACTGTAGCACTCGATAAGATCTGCTGAAACTGCATGGAAATACAGACGGGAAGTGTGCAGGGATTACCATTACACAATAGACGAACCTCTGTTATTCACTGCCAGGTAAACGTAGAGGGCTGAAAACGTAGCAGAGCTAGCCGCTTGTTTCCTCAAATTTAGCAGATTAATGCCTCTTACGTTTGTGCATTGCGTGATTACAAACATTAACAAGCAGTTTATTATTTCATTTATTTCAGTCGTTGGCCCTCAGTGGGTGATAGTTGTGTTTAAAAAACTCGTTTTACATTTTATACGTCGATAAACAAAATTTATGTGAAAAATACTTATTCTCTGTGGAAAACTTCGAAAACAATGTCTCTGAACCTCCAATAGCTTAAGTGACACTAAGAATACTCGAATAATTGGGTCACGTTTTTCCTCTTCCCTCTATTGCTGTGTCTCCTGACGTAGCATAGCGAAGAAACACAAGGAGGACATAGGAGGTCATAGCTATACTTTCCTGTGCGTTCTGAGGAAGGCGATGCTGAAATTGTCGCCGTGCATCGAGCGAATCCGGCAGGTTGTACCATGGTCACCTAATTTATGACACTTGTTGTGAAATTTTTTACTAGTAATTATTGAATAAACCATTTCGTAGTCAGGCGCGTTTCGCTACTAGGGCGAATCCAGTGCACTAGACTGCTGTATATCACTTTTACAAGCCGAGCGAATTTTACGATCCGACCAACTCGTTACGCCCGCATCGGACAAGCTGCCTAGTGTGTTCAAAAGCTCGTTACTGTGTTCACTGTGCACATGAAACGGAAATAAAGGAATATTTTTACGAGGTTTGATATTAATTGCAAATTGAACTTGTATTGTTCCCGCATTTGCCACCAAAATGGAGTTCGCGCTGGAAACATCAATTCTGTAATCGCCACTCAAAAACGAAATTAATGTTCAAACGTGTGTGATTTCCTAAGGGACCGAACTGCTGAGGTCATCGGTCCTTACACTTACATACTACGTAAACTAACTTAACGCTAAGGACGCTAATGGGGCGCACGGTTAGCGACATGGCGCCTCTAACTGCGCGGCCACTCCGTGCAAAAAAAAAAAAAAAAAAAAAAAAAAATCGTACTTACGAGGTCATGTGTATAACACAGTATTCTGAAATATATTGACTCAAAACACTTATACGTCTACCAAATTTATCGAGAGAAAAATAAGCAGTGCTCATAAAAATAAGAAAAAATGCCATAAAAAGCTCTATATTTAAAGCTCTACAGATAGTGCAACTCCGGCCAAAGTGGCCGTGCGGTTAAAGGCGCTGCAGTCTGGAACCGCAAGACCGCTACGGTCGCAGGTTCGAATCCTGCCTCGGGCATGGATGTTTGTGATGTCCTTAGGTTAGTTAGGTTTAACTAGTTCTAAGTTCTAGGGGACTAATGACCTCAGAAGTTGAGTCCCGTAGTGCTCAGAGCCATTTGATAGTGCAACCTAGTGAAACATACTGGCGGCCTTAAACCAGTTGCTCCTCTCCATAATGTCCCTCTTGTGAAACCGGACCCAACTTCCAGGGAGCAACGTTGTTTCCTCCATCCCACGCTTGGAAGTACTGCTGTATTAAAGTAGTGAGGCTAGCTGTGTAGCGCGCCTGACTAATTCAGTTACCTATAAAATTAAACGTGAAATGTCTGAATTCAAAACCAAAGGTGAACATTAATAAAACCGACAAACTGCAGGGACAGATTCGCGACTGGAAATGGAGGAAAAGAGTTCCTATTAACATGTCTCCGGAAATGCGTCGTTTCCTCGGTAGATGTCGCTGATGGATGACAGCTACTATGCCCACGTGACGTGTGTTCCTTGTGTGTTGCATGATGTATGAATGACGCGGAAATAGTGTAAGCAGCAGTACAGTCCGGTGTTCATGTCGGGAACGAACCTAGATGGTATATGTGTGCGGCGAAGCACACAGAAAGGGTATAGAGGCACTACGGTAATATCAAAACAAGTACCGTCACATACACCAACCACATCACACAACATTTAATGCTCTTTATGAGCGTTTGTGTGATCATGGCTCCTGTCAGACGGACGAACATGGAGGGAGGCGGCGGACTGCCTGTACATCAGATATGGAAGACCAGGTTCTACAGGATATTGAGACAAACCCTATTACAAGCTGCAGACAAGTGACCCGCAAATATGGTGTAAGCCAAAGTACGATTATGTTTATGTGCCATGAGAACCGCTGCTATCCTTATGACCTGCAATCCCATGGAGGCCATCTGTTGTGACGTGGATGCGATGCAGCTCTGTACTGCGTTTCAGGAAGATTTGTTGTCTTGCAGCCACACCGTCCATTATCGGACACTTGTTCATAGTATTTTTTTCCCCGTTTCCAATCAAGAAACCATCTCTGCAGTTTGTCGGTTTCATTGAAGTGCATCCGGTATACACTACGGGAAAAATTGAGGTATCACTTTTTCGAAACCCTATTATTGTCTCTCACAGCGATGGATAGGTTTTAAAGTTCCCCAGAAGGTGCTTACATCCTTTCTCTGGAGTGATACAAAAGTGTGGGTCACTACGACTTCACCCTCCGGCTCGGCGATGCTTCATACAGCAAGGTGTGGAAACATGCGAATAAAGAAGCACAGCTCGGAAGTTTGGTAAATGACGTCCCATAGTCACCAAATTTCACCACACCTCTGCCCAATGCTATCTTGCGCGTGTCGCACGATGGGAAGTCGTCACACACCCACTTACGCATATTTCCTTCCTCTCACCTCTTGATGCCCATAGATTTCGCAGTCTAAAGCGACAATTCACAGAGCAATGAGTAACAGGACGAGGTTATTGACATATTTTCCCACTGCTGCCACCTTCTGGGCGTTTAAAACTTACTGAAAGAACATCGCGGAGTTGCAGACCGACTGAAAGTGATCTCACTCCTTTGGAGTGTAGCATGACAGTAACTTGCTGTGCAATAAAGGGGGCCGTTCAAAACCATTCGACGAAATATGTACGAGATCCGATACTTTATCATCACTCTTTTCTCACGCCCTTTAGTGACGTGACCACTGGAGGGTTAGGCATTGACACATATGTGAATTAAATGAAAAACTGTCCCTGTAAGACTACCCCAGTTAGGCGGTACCCCACGGTGCCACATTTGCATCTTTATTACCCGCTCTAAAATGTATCTATCAGAATCTTTGACACCAACTCAGTCTCGCGAATGCTCTAGCGACTGAAAGAAGGCAGACTACAACTAACGCTGTCGAAGAGGGTGCCTGACAGTCAGGCGCTACAACAGCCGCTAGTTGAGTTGGTGTGCAGTATTCTGACATGTACATTTTTAATAAATAAAGGAGGCATCCTGTGCACCAGTTGCAGGAATGTGAAAAGAGTACTTTAGAGTAGTTTACTTATAAAATTATATGTATTGAATCATGCGTAATTTATTTCCCGATCCAAAAAACAATTACTATACTTTTCATAAAATCCATCGCTACCAGTACAATAGGGAAACAATACTACGTCGATATACTAATTAAATCTGTCAGGTAAATCTTTCCTGACACAAATGGAACGTTGTCACGTGGACTATGCCTGAAGTGCAGAAGTGCGTGTTGTTGCCAAGCAACGGTCGGTCTGTCATCGGCAGCACCGACAACTGGTGCTGCATGCGAAAGTTGCTAGATGACATGTTCGAGAGGCAGCGTGGGCGCACATGGTGGTGCGTGTTTAGCCGCTGAAGCCAGAACTGGATACAATCTGGCGTCCACACCATTCTCTTCAATATTTCGCAATATCATCTACGACACTTACTTGTTTCAGACAACAGTTTCATTTCCTTCCTCTGTACATTTCTGTACTTATTTTCTAGTGTACAATAATTCGATTGGACGGTGGAGGAGGGGGGGGGGGGTGTCACGCAATAGTAACAAGTAACAAAGCTTTCAGAAACATACTATGTAATCACGTAACTCATTAAGTCGCTGTAATTGCAGGAAGCTGCAATTAATCATTTCAGCTTTTTAGTACTGTTCCAATTTCAACTCAATTATGTTCACATCCTCACTGAAGTAAATTTAGCTTCTAGTGTATGGCATTCGAGTCAGTAGCTCAAGAGCGGAAACTGATATGCTAGCAAAAATGCGTATCGTGTAACATATCAAAGTCCATCCCGAACACGTAATCGTTTGGGAATCAGAGCTGAAAAGTGCAAATCGTTACTACAGTCAGGATATGAATGTGAATGTCTCGTTTTAATTGCAGCATCGTTAGAAGGATTACAGAAAAAGCGAGAGAGCTTTAGAATTCTGTTACGTCAGATCACTAATTGCGACCAGTCGGGACCACTTTATTCTTTTTCTTACACTGCACTTCAGCTCTAGCTCAGTTTGTGAAACTGATGTAACGGGAGCTTTCCTACAGGCGGAATAACAATGAAAAACATCTTAGGTGAATTTATCGAACAGCAGCACATATGCCTTTTAAATTAACTCATTACAATAATTTTAAAATCGCAGTTAAGATGCGTTAGTTTCGAAACCTTGATAGAACAAAGCCTAATCATTGATTTTTGCTGTTGGGTTAGGGGAAGAGACAGAGGAGGCAGAGTTTGCTCAAAAAATAGAGCCACGTGATTCACGAAGGACTTACTCAATGCGCTAGACCCACATCCATATTGAACTCAACAGATTCAGTAAGAACGCGTAATGAATCATATATAGGTTCATTTCTAATCATCAGTGAGTAATCCTGGAAATGGGAAGATAAAACGCACAACATCACTATCTGCACTTTGGCATAACCATACCGCTGCTTTGAGAGGTCAGAGATAGATGTAATCGAACGCATAGCAGGAAATTGTACGTATGATTGATTTTAGCTATTTAAAACTACTAAAGAAATAATTTATTCTCCCTGCTCTCCCTGCATACCGCTGCTTTGAGAGGTCAGAGATAGATGTAATCGAACGCATAGCAGGAAATTGTACGTATGATTGATTTTAGCTATTTAAAACTACTAAAGAAATAATTTATTCTCCCTGTAGACTTTAACGTAGCTGGTAGAGTAAAAGGGAAAATGCAATTATATACAAAGAAAAACGTTGTAAGGTTGACAACCTTATCTGCCACATAATTAAGTTATGAAAGCGGGATAATTTTAAATTTATTTCAAATGTATGATGTTTGCTATAAGATCAGCTGTAGTGTCATCTAATTCAACACATTTAACATGGTATATCAAAGTCTTTTCTTTGTAATACAGGATCAATGTAAAATTTTTGCTACAACATGCAAAGGTTTACTATTGCGACGGTAACAACACGTATCCTTAACTTGGCCTTACTACACACAAGGTTTAATACATTAATTGCTAGTGACGAGACGAATACTTCAGCTATACGAATATAAACTCCAAATGTTGAAAACCTACAGAGGACAGAGGACCGATTCTACTTACATTAAATCCATACATATTAAAAATGGATGTATATATGTACGTCTGTAAAAATATATGTCGTGCACTTCTTTCTAAACCACTTCACCGAGTTCAACCAAACTTGGTACACATCCTGTTTGAAAAGAATTGCTGTGTCGGTAAGAAACACCTACCTATGAAAGAAGTGGGAATTAGGGTGAAAAAGAAGTTTAGCCCAAAACGCACGAATAGCCAGACTTAATTTGTCCATTATTTGAGAATGAGACCACTTAGTGACTTGCAACAAACCTTACACATAACTTCAAACCTTTCGCTACCCCTGCAGTAAAACTGCGGCAGCATGCATGTCATTTTAATGTATTACTTCTTTAGTACTAATTGTATGCGGAATACCGTTTGCAGACAGTATTTACGTGCCCACTGAATATACCTGCCAGATTGTACGACACGTAAGTCAGGAGATGTGACGCCATAAATACGAAGCTCCATGAATAGTCGCCGCATCACACATGACGCTTAAATTTTAATTTCATTGCTACTACGTCCATTCGCAAGGTATTTGTGAGACAGTATTCATATACTTCTCTGAATGCGCCAAAAAAATTATATCATAGTACGACACATAGTTCATAATCAATGAACAGCGTGAAACCGAAACTACCGAATGAAATTTTCTAGCGTTACAGGTGAACTATGGATCCTGGATCGATTTCAACCACATTTGTTAGATACATTATTTACCATATGGGGAAAAAATAGTGTGGAGGTACGAACCAGCGACCTCCTGTTGCACTAGAGGCCGTAACGTGAAGAAGGAAGGTGCGAGCAGGAATCTGATACAGAAGAGGAAGGTGGAGTTAGACGAAGAAAGGGAAGAGGAGGAGATTAACTTACAAGGGGTGAAGAGAGGATAGAGGGTAAGGAGAGGATAGAGGGCAAGGAGAGGATAGAGGGGAAGGAGGAGATGGATAAAAGGGTAGGAGCAGACAGGGAACGGAAAGAGGATGAAATGAACAGAGTGGGGGGGAAGCCGGAGATGGACAAAGAGAAGGGGAAGAGGAGATGGACTTAAAGGGGTAGAGGAAGAGATAAATGGAAGGAGGAGATTGAGTTAGAGGGGCGAGGTGGGGCAGGACAGAGGGGGATGGAGCAGACGGACAGAGAGGGGACGAGCAGATGGACAGAGAAGGGGGAGGAGTAGGTGGATGGACAGTGGAAGATGTACAGAGAAAGGTGGAAGGAGGAGACGGAGTAATAGGACATTATAATAAATACATACCCAGGCAACGACGGGTTGTCAGCTATTTACTGGATAAAACAAAAGATATTGTCCCATCGAGAATTAACATACCTTTTTATGGCGCTCATCACAGTTAACTTTTTTTTAAATTTTGGAGTGTCTTGGAGGAGCACCTAATACCACAGTTGGGTAGCGACACTTCCACGATAAACACAGCTAGGGGTAAGGAGAATGAGTTCTGTCATGGGCCTTACGGAAGAGATATGGCAGTCCATTTCGTATATTTCCGGCAATCTCATTGATGACAAGCCGAAATGATTATCAATTAAAAATGAATTGTGGTATTACGCGTTTTGAGGAAACTCATGATTCAACTTTAAGACTTTTTTCTTATCGTCAGTCTTTAAAAACTACGGTGTTTGTCTTTGTGTTAGAGACAATGCAGACTTTCAAACAGTGCTGAAATTTAAATTACGCTCACAGAAAAATACGAGTATTACACGTTTACCGATTTACTATTTGAACAGCTTTTGTTGTGAATACTAAATGCGTTGATTTCAACGATGAAAGTGGTACCATTTGATACTAGTTGATTATTTATATATCGGCCCAACAGTAAGTTCCTATTTTCAAATGACACACTTGGTTCGAGAGGAAGTTCATGTTCTGTTATAGTTGTGGTGGTTGTTTATATATTGGTTTTTTATATATTATGAAAAGCTTAAGTTAATGTTATTGTGTCTGCTTCACAAGTGGAAAATGATTTACGTTAGTGACTCAGTTCTGGTGCAGTTAATTTACCCGACATGGTGTTTTTATATTAAAAGACGGCACTACATACATATTACAATGTACTACTCAATACAATGCGCATTGCTTAAGCAAACGACTCTTTCTATCTCAGGGCTTTGGACGTGTAATCCAATATGCAAACAAAATGACAGGCACATGACTGTATTTGTTGTTGACATTGATTTTTGTTAATTATTTTTACTTTTATGAAAATGCAATGCTTAGATTCTCTCGATTTCGTTAAGCGAGTAAGGAAAAAAAATTACTGTACTCAGTTTACTCAAATATGATTCGATATTGGAAATATTGATAATTCTCATTGTTGGAAAGGAAGAACTGCTAATCATGAGAAATTTCCTACATTTGCATTTATTTTTACTTGTCAAAATTAGAGAATATTAAGACATTTATTACGACTCTAGGCCTTTATCATTTACAACAATGGCGATGATCTCTGCACCAACGTTCGCCTATAAAACGTGCTTAAAGAAATTAAGTTTACCACTTGATGAATATAGGAGGTGGTGCATATAAAAATTTCAAGTAATATTTGATTATATTTAGGCTAAATATTACATGAAACTTACACATTTTCATGTCTCGTCACAAAATGGTTGCTTACACTACAAAAAAAGTAAAAATAAAAATAAAAATGAAAGGGAAGAAGAGAGAATACTTTTGCAAAAAGGAAAAAGGAAAAAAGAAAAGAAGAAAACGGACACTGCAATTACATTGGCAGATCATATTGACTGATTAGAGTCTGTTGTATTTCTGAGAAGAGATAATATTTATATCTTTGAAAGCTCACACAATAACATATTTCGTTACGACGTCAGTTTTGGTATATTTGAGAAATTATTTAATATCATTCTTATCACGTTATATGGCGTACCGCCACACAGTGCGCGTTAGATCCCTCTCAAGCTCGAAGAACATACTTAATAGATGCCGGAAAACGTGCACCGATTGCTTGGACAGCACTGCCGATCATCGTAAAATACTATTTTTTCCTGAAGTTATAAAACATGTACTATATAGTACTCTAAGGCGTATGCTGGACCTGTTAGACCACGTAATCATGAATGTAGAATGTGCACAGTTCCACTGTCGACAGTACAAAGAGCTGCGTTTGTAGAGAGGGTCCTCACCGTTAGTGCCCCCCGCGTGGGACATTCTCTTGACTGCTTGTGGAGGACTTGCCGGTATCCCGTGGGCGCACTACGGACGAACAGCGTACGTCGCGGCGCGGTGGAGAGAAAAGAGGCGGGCAATACGAGCAAATGCATTCAGAGAGACGCCATTCTTTCGGTAACTGTTAGTTCCTCTTGAGCCAGCTAGTGTTCTTTCCATCGCTACGGGACCGATGGGTCTCATAATACTAGGAAAGTTAGTAGTCACTCCATATGTCTAGATTGCGTCGTTTACTATGGAAGTACTGATATCGGAAGTCTTCTCACCAAATCAAAAAATATTCTGGTAACATGTAAAGGCTTTTACTGGTCCAAAATTAGTGTCCAGACACACATGGCTGTGACAAAAACAGAAATTGAGGATAACAAGGCAAAATCAGAAACGTTGAACTCCTTTTTCAAATGTTCCTTTACAAATGAAAACCCTGGGGTATTCCCATAATTCGTATGCATACCTCTGGACTATAGACACTACCGTCAGTGGTACTAGAAAACAACGGGAATAACTAAAATTAAAGAAAGCTCCAGGGCCCAATGAAAACACTATTATGGTCATACGCAAAGGCTGTTAGTGATACCAAAGTTAGTATCTAGATGCTCATAGATGAGACAGGAAGAAAACCGGAGAGCAGCAAAGCAAATGCAGAGACGCTGATGTCCTTTTTCAAATGTTTCTTTATAAATAAAAGTCCAGAAGTGTTGCCGAAATGTAATTTTCATGTCTCTGCAGTATAGATATTAGTTCATTGGTGTAAAGAAAAAACCGTAATCGCTTAAACTGAACAAATCTCCAGGGGTCGACTAAATCACTGTCGGATTCTATACCACATCTGTGGCTGAGGTAACCACCCTTTAATCTTTGTGCACCATACGTCTCTCGAACAAAAAATGGTGCCTAATTGTTGGAAATAAACGCACAGTTTTACAAGAAGGATAGGAGGAGTGATCCAAATTCTACCGTTCTCTATTCTTGACCTCCATTTTTAGCTGAATTTTAGAATATACTCTAAGGTCAAACGCAATGAGGTACCTAGAGCGGAATGACCTCTTCAGTGCCAACCAGCGTGGATTCCCAAAACATCAATGGTGTGAAAACCAGCTCGCACATTTCTGTTACGACATCGTGAAACGCATGGAGCAAGACAGCCAAGGAGATGCAGTATTTCTCGATTTCCAGAAAGCGTTTGCCTCAGTACCACACCTAAGATTTTTATCAAAAGTACGATGGTATGGAACATCAACAGAAATTTGTAAGTGGAATGAGAATTTTTTGTTAGGGAAGACCCAGAAAGTTATCGACATACGTAGAAGTAACTTCGGGTGTGCCTCATGGAAGCGTTTTGGGAATCCTGCTATATTAATGACGTTGCAGAAATATAAATTGCGTCCTCTGAATTTTCGAAGATGGTGCATTTATCTATTATGAAGTACTGTCTGATAGAAGTTGCTCAAATATTCAGTCGGAGCTTAATAGCATTTTAAAGTGGTGTACAGTTCACAACGTGCTTCAAATGTCTAGAAATGTAAAACTGTGCACTGCAGAAGAAACAAGATACATGGATCAGCCACATTAATGTGATCACCTGTCAAGAGCCTGAATAAGTACGTTTTGCATCTCGGCCTTGCAGGAAGAGAGTCAATGGAAGGTACCAACAGGCAATACAAGGAATAATGATAGCATGTGGGACGAAAAGGAGACTGTATTTACTATCTCGGAACAGCTCTGATGTCAGAATTGTAACGCATTACAAAAATACTGCAAAATATTGAAGCAAGTAATCCAGAAATCGAAGGAGCTTTGTTATGAGAAAAAGATAAATACATCAGGCAACAAAACAAAAACTGTATGGGATATAGTGAAGACAGAGACAGGTGGGGACAAAATGGAAGAGGAACAGGTAGCTCTAAAAATAAACGAGACTTTGGTAACAAATGCATGCAATGTTGTAAACCTCTTAAATAAGTACTTCATTTCTGTTTCTGGCAGCTTGGGCTTATCAGATTCGGTGAACAGCGCAATGGAGTATCTGAAACCAGTCTTTAAAAATAACTTCAGTAAAATGGAAATGACACTCACGACTCCCAAGGAAATAGCATCCATCACAGAATCCTTAAAATCTAAGTCTTACAGTGGGTATGGTAACATATCAACTAAGTTAATCAAAGAGTGCTCATGTGAGTTGAGTGCTATCTTAAGTTATTTGTGTAATCAATCTCTTACCAGAGGAATACTTCCAGACTGCCTAAAATATGCTGAAGTTAAGCCTCTTTACAAGAAGGGGGATAAAGAGATACCATCAAACTATCGAGCAATTTCACTTTTCCCAGTTTTCTCAAAAACATTTAAAAAGTTTGTGTTCAAGCATCTCCTTAAGCATACGACTGCAAATAATATATTGCCCAAGTCTTGGTTTGGATTTGTTAAGGGTTCTGATAGAGATAGAGCTACTTGCACTTACAGTCAGAATGTACTTAATTTATTAGATAATAAATTAGAGGCTACTAGCCTCTTCTGTGACCTGTTAAAAGCCTTTAACTCTGAGAACCATAGCATTCTCTTGAGTAATAAGTAGGAGAATATTATAGTGTCATTCGCAATGCTGTGAAATAGTTTGAGTCTTATCTATTTACAGGAAATAAAGGGTGTCGTTGCAAAATACCTGTGCAGTAAGTAATCAGTTATCATCTGATTGGGAATTAATTATATGTGGTGTTCCTCAAGGTTCCAACTTGGTTCCAGTGCTTTTTCTTGTTTACATTAGAGACCTCTCGTCTGTTACATTGCCAGAAGCTAAGTTTCTTTTGTTTGTTGATGATGATACAAACATTGCAATAAGCAGCAAGTCAAGTACTGATTTACTAATAGCTCCTAATCAAATTCTCACTGACATTAATAAATGGTTTAAAGCTAATTCACTGCCATTAAGCTTTGAGAAGACCCACTATGTGTAGTTCAGAACCTGTAAGAGATTTCCTTCCAGTATCTGTATAACATATGAAGACATGCAGACCGAAGAGGTTGACAGTGTTAAATTTCTGGGATTACAGCTTGTTAACAAATTCAGTTGGGAAGGGCATACAACAGAATTGCTTAAGGGCCTAAACAAGTTTGTACTTGCAGTGAGAATGATGTCAGACGTAGGAGATAAACATATAAAAAACTTGCATACTTTGCTTACTTTAATTCTATTGTGTCACACAGGGTCATATTCTGGGGTAACTCATCAAACCGAGCAAACGTTTTTAGTGTGCAAAGCGTGTGGTAAGAATCATTTGTGGTGTAAATTCAAGAACATCATGTTGAAACCTGTTCATCGAACTTTTTATTCTAACCACTTCCTCTCAGTATATTTATTTCATAATGAAATTTGTTGCAAGTAATATATGTGTATTTCCAACAGATAGCTCAATATCAGTACATAATATTAACAGTACAAATAAAAACAATCTACATTAAGACTTAAAACCACTTACCCTGGTCCAAAAAGAGGTCCAATATTCAGGAACACACATTTTCAATAAATTGCCAGCAACCATTAAAAACTTGGTTTCAGATAAAGCTCAGTTTAAATAGAGTTTCAAAGACTTTTTGATAGTCAGCTCCTTCTATTCTATGTTATCATATGCTGTTAAACCAGATTAAGTAAAAATGTCTGTTACATTTCAGTTATTGATAGCACTTGGTCACAACAGTCAAGATTAGGTATTTTGTATGTGATAAATTTGTTAATAGTGCATAACTATGTTTCATTCTGGCAGCATGTTAATTATGTAAATATTAGCTGTTCCAGTTTACCGCACTGGAATCACCTGTTTCGACAATCTCCTGCTAATTCATCAGTGTAGTAAGTATTATGTTCAAATGTCTTATGTTTTTATGCTACGCTTTCTGACGTGTTCCACACCCACGAGAATGATCTCATTTTTTGGGTCTATGGAACGAAAACTGAATCCAATCTAATCTAATCTAACCTAAAGCGGAGCCACGCTGACACCTGTGCCATCTCAACTGCATGACTTTTAACGGCTTAGGATCCATGACACGAACCGCCAGATTGAGGTGGTCCGACAGATTCTCGATTGAGTTGAAAACTGGAATAGGAGGTGGGGGAGCTTGGAGGCCATGGAATTATGATAAACTCATCCTGGTATTCTTAGAGATCACTCAGGGAATGTGATGAAAACATTCCCCAGATCATAACGCTCTCTTCTCCGCCCCGGATGCTACCGACGATTTTTTCAGGGCTGTACAGCCCAAAGGCTATCTGTCCGGAGCGTAAAACGTGATTCACCTGAAAACGTCAACTGTCACCACGCTGTGGACGTCCAGATGGGGTACTGGCGTGCGAATTTAAGCCTATGTCCCTGATGAATAGCAATCAGCACTGGATAAAGAACCAGGCGCCTGTTGCAGAGGCCCATACGTAACAGATTTCGGGTGAACAGTCGTTGGAGAGATACTGTTGGTTGTCCTTTTGTTCATCTGGACTGCCAGTTCGTCAACAGTCAGATGTCTGTTCGCCAGCACACATCTCCGAAGCCATCTTCCACCTGCCGTGCGTGAATGGTTATTGGGCTGTGACGTTGAACATAAGCGGTGGTCACATTAATGTGACTGAAACATGTAGTATCCCATGACTACACTGCCTACGAGATGGGACTATAATATGTCAACTCATACGAATACCCGGATGTAACTCTTTGTAGGGATACATTGTCGTAGGTAAAGTAGGGGGCAGGTTTCGGTTCATTAGTTGAGTACTAAGAAAATTCAGTCATTCTACAATAGAGATAGTACACAAATCACTAGAGCAACCTATCCTAGACGAATGTGGGACATATACCACATACGACTAACAAGGGCTATCGAAAGTATGCGAAGATGGGCAGAACGAATGGTGATAGGTTTGCCTCATCAGTGGGAGGCCGTTACAGAGAAGATGAATAAAATGAATTGTCAGACACCTGAATATAGGTGCAAACTACCCTGAGAAAGCTTAGGCCCTACTTGTAATAGGTTTAAATGACGAATCTACAAATATGGCATTGCTCTCTGTTTATTGCTCCAGTAGACACCGAGAGAACGACATCAGATTAATCACGGCCTGCGTGGAGACATTTTAGCACTCATTTTTCTCCCATTCTCTATGTGCCTGTAGTTGGAGGAAGCCCATATAACAGGTTAAATGGTTTAAATGGCTCTGAGCACTATGAGACTTAACTTCTGAGGTCATCAGTCCCCTAGAACTTAGAACTACGTAAACCTAACTAACCTAAAGACATTACACACATCCATGCCCGAGGCAGGATTCGAACCTGCGACCTTAGCGGTCGCGCGGTTCCAGACTGCAGCGCCTAGAACCGCTCCTCCACTCCGGCCGGCTATAACTGGTACAACTTCCATGCTCATCAGAGTGGATAAAAACATGAAGGGTACTGATATCGTCAGTCATTACAAAGAGGAAGAAAATAGTTTGTTGGGGAAAATTTAGATACGCTAAGCGAGGCTTTACTACTTCCCATAATTGGACAAATGTTGCATGGCAGGATGTTTCATACCAGTCTGCATGAAACATGAAAGATCCAGATGGGAATATGTTGGTACGCGTGCTGTAGTCAGTGCTCATTACATGATATCTCAGAATGTAACCCCAGGTGGCCTCAATACATGACCCATTGAAGGAAGAACACACAATACGACAGGCCACGTACACTGCCGGAAAAAAAATTGGTACACCTGGATAGACCATGTCGATTTAGTTCTGATGACCACACATGCCACCTGGGGGACTGTAGATGCACTGATAATGGTTTCAGCGTAGTGCGCTAACAGATAGCGTTGTGGTACTACTACCAGACTGCAATCTGAGTCTGCCCATTAACAGGGAAAGCTCACAGCGAGAAGGCTCTGTGTCGTGCAAACGTGTGAAGCAAATAGGCAACTATGCAACGGAGACGCATTCGTGTTTCCTGCAGCCAAGTAGCGAGTTTCAAAGGGGTCAAAATGTCGCCTTCCGTGCAGTGGGATGGGCCTTCCAGAGAATTTACACACAAGCTTGCTGCGTTAGTTGTGCAGCGATGCTGGTATCAGCGTTCACGTGAACATTCTCACACCGTAGACGAGGTTCGGGCGTCCACGCAGCAAAGATTCCCGCCAGGGTAGTCGTACTGTAAGGGCACCAGTGGCAGATTTTACAGCTACCACAGCTGAGATAAGAGGGCTTGAAAGTCCAGACGTATCAACATGAACTGTTGCGAACTGATTGTAGCAAGTGGCACAACGGGAGTAAGTGACTCCAGTGCGTTTTCCACTCCCGCCACAGCATCGATGAATGTGGCTCCACTGGGGCCGTCAGAGTATTACATGGAAGATGGAATGACGCGCAGTGGTCTTCAGCAATGAAAACGATTCTGCTTGCACGCAAGTGATGATCGTAGACTTGGTGAGCGCTGTCTCGTGGAGTAAGTTCGCCCAAGAAACACTGCCCTACCCCAGGCCTTATAGCCGGGGGTGCGATAAGCTACAACACTCGTTCACATTTGGTGTTTATCGGGGGGGGAGGGGGGGACACTTATCAGAGCTCGGTACATACAGAATGTTGTTAGACCCGTTATTTTGCCTTTTTTGCAACAGAAAGATGATGTGATGTTACAACAGAATAATACTCTCCCACACACTGCCGGTGAAACTAAACGTGCTCTGCAAAACGTCCATAAATATCCATGGCCAGCAAGTATGTGATGTGATGTGATAGGACGAGAAGTGACTCGTGTGACAACTCTTACAGAACATGACCAGGTCGAACAGGAGTGGAATAAAATATCCCAAAACAATCTTCACCACCTGTGCGATTGACTGGATGCCAGAGTCAGTGACTGCATTACCACCTGTGAAGGGTTCACCACATACTAATATGGGTGTTGCAGCGTGGGTCGATACCTGGTACAACAGAACCGTTTGTGCTACGTATTTCGTGTACTCTATGTGCACTGTAAATCTTGAGTGAAATGGAAACCTGTAAAAGGGTGTACTGTTATTTTCCGGCATTGTGTATTATTCTACATGCACAACACAAGTAAGGGGTCACTTTTTTGACATCCACTATTTCTCTCTCATTGCGGCGTAGAAGTTTGGAATTCGGCTCATATGTGCCTTCATCATTCCTCTGTAATAGTGCAAAGCGTGAAGCCCTGGGACATCACTCTCGAGCTTGGGGACGCTATAAACTGCAATGTGTCTGTGCCTGCGAGAATAGGATTGGAGCTCAGAAGTTTATGTGAGGTATAAGGTGGATCAATGATGTCATCATGCCATCAAATTTCACAGAAACCCTTCCCAACGCCACCGTCGACGTGTCACACAATGAGAAGGGTGTCACACACTTCTCACCCACATATTGGTCCTTCATTTGACGTCCCTGCGATGGAGGTCAGAACCGCGACGCCCAGCGCCGAAATCGTGAGGTTTTGATATAGCTGGCCGACGAAAAGGTTTCAGACCACCAATCGACTCGAAAAGGCCATAGTAGAGCGTCAGTGAAGCCACCCTTCATTTGTGGCGTTGATTTCCGTACTTTTCAAGCTTGAAAAAGACAGTTCACAATGTGTTGAGCAACAGGACGATGCTCTTCATACCGTTAGGACCCACTCCCCCGCCCCCCGGCAATTAAACAATTCTTTAAGGATATTCTGAGGCTGTAACAACATTGAAAGTGATATGATCTCTTTGGAGCGCAGTGCAACAGCAATTTGTACTCTGGTCTACATGGTGGGACCACCAGGGATCGTTGGAAACCATTTGATGAAATCTGAACAAAAGTCGTCTACGCATTGTCAGCCCTCCTGATTCATCATGTAATCCTGTGGCAGGATCACGTGCGGGAGTGTGTGTGTGTGAAGCGGAGGGGGGGGGGGGGCGCTACATTCACTCTTACACGAATAAAATGGAAAATGTTCCATCTAAGACCTCCCACCTCAATTCCCTCCCACAATATAGTTTGGCAACATCCTTTGTGTCACTCGTGCATTGAGCACTTGAAGATGTACTTTTACAGATACTTCGATACCCTTTCAGATGAGTTGTGTTCTCACTCAGGAGTGGTTGGGGGCTTGCAGAATCTAAGGGATGTTGAAAGGACTCCCTGAACTCAGAAGTTAGATCAGCAGGGGAGCGCCACTGCCTGAATCGGTGTTGAAGCCTCTCTACATTTTTAAAATGCTCAACAAAGGTTTGCATGTGGCACTGAGGCTGTTTCGAAATTCAATCTAGGGCACGGCCTGCCAATGCTTGCCAAGCTCCACACGGGCAAGGTGTGCCGGCCACAGCTCGGCTAGTCTCGGCTTTGCTCGCTCCTCCCCGGATGTATTCGGTGCAGCACGACGTTTAGTGTAGTATTGCGGTGCGGCGATCGGGACAACTCTCTTCGGTTAAGCAGAATTGTGGTGTCAGCGCTGTTAAACCTTCGCTACACTCCATAACAAATTCACAGAATTCACATATTGATGATTCCGGTTACACATGCATCGATGAAGGACGTTCACACGTTTGTGGATGTTTGTACAAAAGAGGCACTCTAGCGACACGCCTTTAAAAATGAATGGGACCGACAGAAGAGAGAGGTTAGAATTCTCAGTATATATTGTGCATTCACGTAAGTGACAGGTACTGCAAACTGCCTATGAAACGATATGAATATACACTCCTGGAAATGGAAAAAAGAACACATTGACACCGGTGTGTCAGACCCACCATACTTGCTCCGGACACTGCGAGAGGGCTGTACAAGCAATGATCACACGCACGGCACAGCGGACACACCAGGAACCGCGGTGTTGGCCGTCGAATGGCGCTAGCTGCGCAGCATTTGTGCACCGCCGCCGTCAGTGTCAGCCAGTTTGCCGTGGCATACGGAGCTCCATCGCAGTCTTTAACACTGGTAGCATGCCGCGACAGCGTGGACGTGAACCGTATGTGCAGTTGACGGACTTTGAGCGAGGGCGTATAGTGGGCATGCGGGAGGCCGGGTGGACGTACCGCCGAATTGCTCAACACGTGGGGCGTGAGGTCTCCACAGTACATCGATGTTGTCGCCAGTGGTCGGCGGAAGGTGCACGTGCCCGTCGCCCTGGGACCGGACCGCAGCGACGCACGGATGCACGCCAAGACCGTAGGATCCTACGCAGTGCCGTAGGGGACCGCACCGCCACTTCCCAGCAAATTAGGGACACTGTTGCTCCTGGGGTATCGGCGAGGACCATTCGCAACCGTCTCCATGAAGCTGGGCTACGGTCCCGCACACCGTTAGGCCGTCTTCCGCTCACGCCCCAACATCGTGCAGCCCGCCTCCAGTGGTGTCACGACAGGCGTGAATGGAGGGACGAATGGAGACGTGTCGTCTTCAGCGATGAGAGTCGCTTCTGCCTTGGTGCCAATGATGGTCGTATGCGTGTTTGGCGCCGTGCAGGTGAGCGCCACAATCAGGACTGCATACGACCGAGGCACACAGGGCCAACACCCGGCATCATGGTGTGGGGAGCGATCTCCTACACTGGCCGTACACCACTGGTGATCGTCGAGGGGACACTGAATAGTGCACGGTACATCCAAACCGTCATCGAACCCATCGTTCTACCATTCCTAGACCGGCAAGGGAACTTGCTGTTCCAACAGGACAACGCACGTTCGCATGTATCCCGTGCCACCCAACGTGCTCTAGAAGGTGTAAGTCAACTACCCTGGCCAGCAAGATCTCCGGATCTGTCCCCCATTGAGCATGTTTGGGACTGGATGAAGCGTCGTCTCACGAGGTCTGCACGTCCAGCACGAACGCTGGTCCAACTGAGGCGCCAGGTGGAAATGGCATGGCAAGCCGTTCCACAGGACTACATCCAGCATCTCTACGATCGTCTCCATGGGAGAATAGCAGCCTGCATTGCTGCGAAAGGTGGATATACACTGTACTAGTGCCGACATTGTGCATGCTCTGTTGCCTGTGTCTATGTGCCTGTGGTTCTGTCAGTGTGATCATGTGATGTATCTGACCCCAGGAATGTGTCAATAAAGTTTCCCCTTCCTGGGACAATGAATTCACGGTGTTCTTTTTCAATTTCCAGGAGTGTATCATGCAGAAAGACTTGAAAGATTTAGTTGACAACAAAAGAGCATATATATATATTACATGGCTTTAATTGTTGAGCACATCAAGAAGCACTTTGTGATAAATGTGCAGGCACGGAACACGTGATGAAATTGGAGGTGCTAACAGTAAATTTTCTTGAGTTGCACACATTATTACGCTACGATTTGTAACAGTTTTCGATAGACTCGAACGAAGAATATGGAGGCATCATATACTACTGAAAAGTACGTTGTTTAAGTCAAGGAAATGACCGGAAAGATATTTCGATTGGAAACTCGCTAGTGTTAAAGTTATGATAGAAAAAGGAGTGCAGGAACGAAAACTAAATCATCTAGAATGCATTGCAGAACTCACATTTTAAGCGTATTTAACTGCACACTACCCACAGTATGACATTTCAAGCTGAGAAGCAACTACCTTCTGATTTGATGGGGATGCATTTATAAAGAAAATCGCGTTGTAGAAGGGATACATTCTGACAAATGCCGTCCAGTTCCATATGCTCACTGTCTTTAAAGAAAACACGATGTTTGAAGAACTCATTGCAGCCTTGAGAGAATTACAAGGAAAGTTTTCGAAAGGTTTTCAGGAGACTGTTAATCTTATATCTGGTTTCGAGAGAATTTGCCGTTTCACCTGAAAGCGCCCATGTGTATGTGCAGATGTAACTGATTGACCTTTTTATATTATAGCTGTCCAGAGCATATACACAAATTCCCTTAAGTAGAATTTCCACGTCTCCGTAATATGTGCCGATCCGTCGTGGATAAGGGACAGCAGTCGTTCAGGTATTTACTAAAGAAAAATCACCAAACATCCATATATTTTCAAAAGTTATTATTTTATTTACAAGACCAATTTCGGCATCTCATTAATGCCACCTACAGGCAACTGCTGTCAAGTCCTCGATGTGCATCGATGTGCACAGTCCACAAAAAATTCACGGAATTCAGGTACTGATGACTCCGGTTATGCATGCATTGATGTATTTGATTCTCTATACGTGGAGTGCATAGGGGCCTGAAGAGCACGTTAATAAGATGCCAAACCTGGTAAAAAAGAAAACAACTTTTAAAAGTATACGGCTGTTTAGGTCATTTTCTTTGGTAGAATTCTTCATAATGAAGGCTGAAAGGTGATACAATGTTTCTAACGACATGTTTGTGTGAAAGACTTTTTCAGTTATAAGTCAAGATTACGTGGCAACTTGGGTGCAGAAATCAGTTAAAAATGGTTCTTAAGTACTGTGCGACGTAACATTTCAGGTCATCAGTCCCCTAGACTTAGAACTGCTTGAACCTAACTAACCTACGAACATCACACACATCCATGCCCGAGGCAGGATTTGAACCTGCGACCGCAGCAGCAACGCGGTTCCGGACTGAAGCGCCTAGAACCGCTCAGTCACATCGGCCGGCCGTAAATCTGTGAAATTGTCTGCAGCTGTCCGTATGCCGGTAATTTTGTACCAGCTAAGGATTGTATTATTCCTTTAGTGCATCAATAATAATTAAATAATGCTGGAAATTTATTTTGATTGTGATCGATGTTGTTGTGAAATGTGAAATATAAAGCCAAGCCGTATGCAGTGCGACTGCCGCACGTTCGCAGTTTTCCCCTCTTACCTCTCCTTCCCCTCAGCGTGACTAGCCGGTGGGCGGAAATGTGCACGTCTTGCAAGCCGAAATCTTGGCCGCCCCTGAACTGGAGCCTTCCGCACGGTGATCACGCCATCAGGAGGGCATGACATAGGACGGCTCGGATAATGTTCAAATTTCGTTTAATAGTCTGTGCAGTCCCCAGTGGTTTTACCCTGTATACCAGAGTGAACATTGTTGTCGCACTACACTCCAAATGGCTCATATCACGTTCAATGTGGCTGCAGCCCCATCATGCCGTTAAATAACGGCTCAGTAGTCCTGTATGGGGATGGGAAGTGTAGGTGGCGGGGTTGCCAGTAGTGTCGAACGTTGACAGGATCATCGTCCTGGCGCTCATCTCTCTACGGATTGTCGTTCACGACAGCGAAATGGATGGGAATCAATGCCCCGAGAGAAGAGGCAGTTTCAGTGAAGCCCTTTTTGCAACCTACTGAGGTCTTTTCATGTCGATACTGAGTGATAGTATGTCTGAAACTCTTTCCAAGGCCACCCATTGGAAACCGTCTGATTTCAACGTTAGGTGTAGAGAAGTAACAAAATAAGGGTGAAATGCGGGTAAGAGTGGGGTGTGATGACCTTCCTATCTGTGACATGCCTACGGTAGCGCTGGGTAGAGTTGTGGTGAAGTTTGGTGCCTCTCAAAAACTTTGAACTCTGTCATTTTTATTAAAGCGTCTCCGAGCCCGGGAATAGCGTCATTACACAGGAAGATTGTAGACACCTTGGAGCCAAATTTCGAAAATCTGCATCGCAACAGAAGGCAATTTGGCGGTTTGAGAAAAGTGCTCCTTTAATTGTGTTGAGCATTGGACGAATACATTTATAACTATACTCCGCAAATCACTGTGAAAAGCAAGAAAGAAGGCACATTTTATCATACCCATTATCTGGGTTTTTTCCAGTTCCATGCGCTCTTGAACCCGCGATCCCTATGGAAGCGATACGTACGGGGTTGTCTGATATTATTACGTTCAATACTTGAAGTAGGTTCTGGAAATATTCTAAGTGGGCTTACTCGGGATGGTTTGCGAACACCTAAAAGAATCTGAAACTTCATTCCTTTCCGCAAACCTGTGACACTCTCCCGTCAGTCAAACAGGCCTGTGACCACTCCTACTGTATAGCTTTTATACATTTTTAATATTCCCCATTAGTCCTGTCAGGTATGAGTCTCACTCAGTTGAGCAGTATTCTAGGATGCGTCTTTTTTAAACAATCTCCTTTGTGGACTGACTATATTTCCTCAGTACTCTACCAAAGCACCACAATCTGTCACTGGCTTCGACTACATCTTAGCGCTTACGAGTGTTCCATTACATTTCTCTACAAATTGTTACACCCAGGAATTCGTTTGAGTTAATGGAGTTGGGCTATTGCTCATTAATATTATGGTCATAGGATACTCCAGTTTTTTGGTTTGTGAAGCACAAAATTGTACATGTGTAATATTTAAAGACAGATGCAAATCTTTGCCCCAGTTACAATATTACGAAGAATATATGTGCAGGTTTTTTTAGACATCATCTATAAGAAGTCTGAGGTTACTACTAATATTCTGTCTGAGGTTACTACAAATATTGTCTGGAGTACCTACGGTAGCGTTGGGCAGAGCTGTGGTGAAATTTGGTGCCTCTCAAAAACTTTGAGCTCTGTCATTTTTATTAAAGCGATATAAAATATGACCGTGGATCGCGTGTATGCCTAATGGATTTTTTTCTAATTGTATAAGGCAATCTTTCCCGAAAAAGGGATACCGATAAGTAGGAAGAAAATGTACGAGCCTTCTGATGGAAAATCTACTAAAATTAAAAGCAATTAAACCGAACAGGGCTATAATTTGAAAATGAATTATTTTGTGCATTCATTCACGAACAACACTGGACAGAAAGGGGTACCAAGGGGTACCACTGATCATGAATCCAAAAGTTACACTAATGAGCGAAAAGGAAGTAATTAACGGTCGCCAGCCCACTAGGGCAATTTACATCCAAAATCCGGTAGAAGATGATGGTAAAGAAAAACATGTATTATTAAACACTGACGTGGCAACAAAAGGTTGCCATGTTTTTCTGTTTTTTTTACACTAATTTTAAGTGAGTATGTAATGATAAAGTAAACTGAGAAGTCACTCCTGCGTTATGTTTGGCATTAAATTTGGAAAAAGGCAATCAAGTAATGATTGGAAAATATGTAGTTAAACTGTATGATATTATTGAAATTCGTTAAGTGAACAATGACATTCAGTAACCTCAACATAACGTCATCAAAGAAATTTAGAAAAAAGCAAGCACTTTTTACTTTACTGTTACTTATTTTGCAAATTGGATTTCATATTATTGTCTCAACAACTGAGCCTTTTTCACTAACTTGAACAAAATTAAACACTAGAATACTTACTAAACCAAACAGCCATGTGCTCAAAGCTATATGTAAAATAAATGAAACTTCAACACTCCTAATTTGTGCATTTGTTTAGATTTGTATTTTTTCCAGTGATTGATTCTCAAACTTGAAAAATGAAATTGCTTTACTTTAGTCATATAAAGAATCCCCTGTTGTACAACAGTTAATTGAAAGTAGACTGAGCCTGAAATTCTTAAAAGTGAAATTGTTCGTTAATAAACTGCCTGAAACTATTCAATTTGTTTCTTATGACACTCGGTTAGCATATGGGGAAAAAAGGAACAAGGACTCTGCTTGGTAACAATGTCTGGGTACAATGAGGTCACAATCACCCTGAATTTAACTGATTATTATATAAATAAATTTTATCAATCAAATCATATTCAGTCGTGCTGCTGGGTTAGCCGTTAATACTTTCTACCAATGAAGTCCTATTTCAGTCCTGTGCATACGACGAAACTCGAAGCCGACGACGAGACTGTGTTGCTGGAGCTGCTGCTAATGTTGAAGACGGTACCATATAGTGGAGCCACGGCTAATTATAGGAACGGGCAATCGCAATTAATACAGCCTCTTCCACCCGTGCACTGTCCGTACTCCTGCTCTAGACATCTGGCCGGGGCGCGTACAACTTACAAGCCTGCTATTACCCTTGCTAGCCGATGAAAATAACAATTCCTTTGGCTTTTTCCCATAAATTTCACGGTAAAACACAGATAAATACAATGACACGTCAACAGACTGCTACCTAAATGTACACATACTTTGAAGAAATGTCCTTACTTATTAAAAGAAAGCATTTAAATTATAAATATTTACATATAATTTAGAAAAGAGTTATATATCAGTAGCAGGTGTCATGCATCCTGCATTTTCGGTGTTACGAGTACTCAACACGAACAGCAGGGAGGGTCAAGACATACTTACGTGTCAGAATGCCACAAATTTCTCTTGATACCATCACAGGGGCGTAGTTTTGATAAAAGCATAACTTTGTACTGAATTTAATGATTTCCGGAAACCGAGAAATACTGCATCTACCTGACTGTCTTGATCGCTGGCTATCAGTACGTCACGTGAGAAATTAGAGACTGGGCTTTGACAAGACCGATGTTTTCGGACACCAGGCTGGCTGGCAAGGTGAAGGTCATTTTGTTCGCGGCACCTCATTACGTTTGAGTTACGAATATACAATTCTACAACAAACTGAAGTAAAAAATATAGGACGGTAGTTTGTTGATCACTTCTGCTGCCCAGTGTGACCTGTCTTTTCTTCCGAATGATCTACGGTAGAGTATCGTTAAAAGAGGGGCTAACTCAGCCACAAATTCGGTGTACAGTCTGACAGTGGATCCATCAGGTCCTGTAGCTTTGTCCAATTTTAACGGTTTCATCTGTGTCTCAACGCCACTTAGACTAATATCTACACCGCTTAACGCCACTATATCATTCACCCTTGCTGTGAGACGAGATTTAAAATAGTGCAGTACTACATGGATTTTCCTTTGTACAGCAACCTTTTAAAACAGAACTGCCGGCCGCGGTGGCCGAGAGGTTCTAGGCTCCTCAGTCCGGAACCACGTGGCTGCTCCGGTCGCAGGTTCGAATCCTCTCTCGGACATGGATGTGTGTGATGTCCTTAGGTTATTTAGGTTTAAGTAGTTCTAAGTCTATGGGACTGATGACAACAGATGTTAAGTCTCATAGTGCTTAGAGCCATTTGAACCATTTGAACCAAAACAGAACTAAGCAATTCTGCTTTTGCTTTGTGATCCTCAGCTTCTGTTCCTGAATGGTACATGAGTGATTGGCCACTGCATTTGGTCCCACCAACAGCCTTTACATTCGACCAGATTTGTTTTGCGTTTTGTGAGATATCTTTCGACAGTGTTACAGTATGGTAACCGTTGAGGACTTCACGCGTTGCCCTTTAGACAGCGAAATGCCTTTCATTCAGCATCTCTCTCAGTATACAGCTTTATGCTTTGTTCTGCATCTGTTAAACGGCAGTCCGTTTTTTTAGAAATTTCTTTACATTGATTGTAGACCACGGGGAGCCCATTCCATTATTAGCTGTCCTGAAAGGTACATAACTCATGGCTTTGACTCATAGATTCATCACTTTTTTACCATCTAACTAACGAATTACATATCACAATCATATTTTTTCGTAACAAGTACATTTTGTAAAGATTTTTGTGACAGATAAAAGTGAGTGTCACAGTTGTTTCAGCGTCCCCTCACTAAAGCTTTATTTCGTAATTGTATCTCATTGCATTGTACTCACAGCAAGACAATTGTTCAAGCGTAAAGTGTGTTGAGATTAACATAGCTGCTTTTCCTTAGATTGCACTTTAGCAAGGTTTGCTGCTGCGTTGCATTTTAACATTCACCGCTTTCGAGAAGTACTAAGTTTTCGTTGCCACGAGCTAAATCATGAAAGCTGTTAGGATCAGTTTAAGATCACTGTGAGGACACAGTGAGATCATTTACTCTGAAGCATTACATTTAAAAATCATCATGAGAGTCAGTTCAGTTAAAGTTCAATTCTGATCTCATTTTTTTGTCAGACGTTCTCACTCTTTCGGTGCAGTTTACATGTTCCATTTAACGTCGGAATTTTACTTGATCAGTATCGGTACCTATATTTGAGGGGCATTTAACAGCCCGTCACTCCTGTTTGTCGGACTGTATGGCTTGTGACAGTCAGGTTTGGCATCCCACCACTGTCCGAGACGTCTCCACACACTTCTTCGGTGGTCATCGGTGGTCGTCAACGATATCCCATGCCCCGTTCTGTTGCACTTCATGGCAAGCCATCCTGGGCTTACATTTCAGAAAGATAATTCCCATCCACACGTCTTCGTGCTTGTAGAACAGAATCTTGTCCAGTAAGGTCGACGGATCACACCCAAACTGAGAGCGTTTGGAGCATCATGGGCAAGGCGCTCCAACTATCTCGGGATATTGACCATCAAACGCATCAGTTGAACAGAATTTCGTTCGACGTCCCTCAGGATGGTATCTAGTAAGTGTGTTAACCATTGTCAAGCCCAATAAATGATTGCATATCAGGTGGACCAATGTCTTATTGAATTCTCTTGAATAACCCATCCAATTTCCCTGAAATCGTAATCAATTGTTTTTCTGTACATGTACAACACAGCCGCGAGGGGTAGCCGCGTGGTCAGAGGCGTCTTGTCACGGTCCACGCGGCTCCCCATGTCGGAGTTTCGAGTCCTCCCTCGGGCATGGGTGTAAGTGTTGGCCATAGCGCAGGTTAGTTTAAGGGGATACGGAATCACCTATCCCCGCAATGTTAATATATGCCTACTATAGGGAACATTTTCTCACAAACTACTGGAGACAGAGAGGTAAAAATTTTACTGTATGTGCATTCATATGTTACAACAATACTGAAACAACAGTTTATTGTCAAAGTATTTTCTTACAGAGATATTGTACATTTATTTTTAAGTAAATTTTTTCCATCGCTTTTTACTAGACTATCACCCCTAAGTCTTTTGTAAATCAAGTAATGAAAAAATCGTTGTTTCAGTATGTAATAGGGACCTATGTCACTACGTCATAAAAATTTCAGACTTCTAGGTTGACCAGTACCTGAGATAATGTTCCTAGATGAAGTAAAAAGTAAACTTACGGGAAACAGAGAAAGAAGATTAAAACATTCCTGATCCGTAGCTAATACCCCCTTCACAGTCTTCATAATCATCTTCAAGTCTTCTTTTGGCACCCCTCTGCACCTGTCTTGCTTTTTTCACTAATGTCTTGATTATATTATCAGCATGCCTTAGTCTGTGCTGATCTAAAAAGAACATAGCACGTACCGTACGGGAACCAACACACATACCCAACTTTTGAAGGACCTGGCATTTAGTTATATTTCCATGATTGAAGGTTGCCACAGCATCATACACACCAAAATGTAGTGTATTAATTCCGACAAACACTGTTTTTGGGAGACGATGCCATATCACACTATTCAAGCACTCGTTGGGGTTCTGCGTTTTTCCGTGAAGACATTTCATCAGAAGACTTCTGTCAGCCAGATCTCTGAAAATGGGCTTTATTTCTGCCATGATGGCTGATGGTAGACTGTGGTGGTGAATGTATTTCTCTCCTGTTGTTAGTCCCCTATTGTATTTACACCAGCTGTTTTCACCTTTGGGGCACAAACCATGTTGTGGATGCTCATACGTGGATGCGGTGTGGAAATATAAAGCCCATATAGCTCTCCTCATTTCTTCAAGATTGCCTGTATTTTGCCTGATTGCAAGGCCATAGCAGTTCTGAATGTGGTCTATTATGGAATCAGTCAATCTTCCTCTGCCATCCAAGGTTTTCCCATCATCTAGTTTTTTCCCTTTCATAACTGATTTTAACCTTCTCAGCCTGGCACCCATTCTCTTCTGCACATGTCCTATACATTCAAGTTTGCTTATATTTACACTGTTCCCATATGGTTTGCTTTCCAAAACTTCTTTGAATGCTTTAGAGTCACCATCTCCCAGATATTTGACATAGCGAACATTATACCACTGTGAAGAGCGATGAAAAATTTTCTTCACCCCAGCAACCTCCATGCCACCACTACTACCATAATAATTAGCAATACAGTCATCACTGTGTTCATTTTTCAGCCTGCCTGTGCACCTACAGTATTTAGAAATTATTGCAACATCAATAACCTTGCCAGTATCAACACTAGTTGCTGTTACAACACCATTGTTGGAGGTGTGGCCCCTTTTCTGCCACGTGCCATCAAACGCCACTTTGAGGTCACGACTGCCGTCATTTTCTTCCACTGCTTCTTCCACAGCAACCTGCATTGACTTCTGTGCTACATCTTCAACTGCAGATCCTAGTACATAATTGTAAGCTTCAAACTTTGAAGGTGCACTTGGAAGATTTAGAACACCACATAGCATATCACCAGCTGCTTTGCCCTTACCAATTGCTCGCAATCCATAAACTAACCTAATATTTACACTATAAAGTTCAGTTTTCTTGTATCCATTATTTACAGTTACTGAAACCGAACTTGGAAACTTACAGCTGTATTTACAAACACTGCATATTAAATTAAACTGGGCAGCCAGGCCAACATGGGATTCTACTTTCAGAGAAACGTTTCCATGACATTTTTTGCAGCACAAACTGTTTTCAAGAGCTTCACACTATATATTCGTATCAATGAGTTCAAAAACTTCATTCCCTCTATCAAGTAAATTATATTTCTCTTCCAAATCTCTTAGTTTTTTATGAGAAGCACTGTTTTCATTTGGTGTAAGTTCGTTCGGCAAATCAGTAATAAGTGGATTCACATTTTCCAACAGCGATGATGATGAACTGCTTTGCTTTGCTAATGAATCATTATTTCTTTTCTTTTGCCAGTTCACACGCTTTTTAAATACTTTTGCTTTAGCTCTAGGCATTTTCACTGCGAAAAATGAAGCACTAAATACGAAATAACTCAACAACAACTACTTTCTTATATCACACTGTTTACAAAACAGTCCCGCCACAAAGTCAAAGAGTAACTTGAGGAAACCAGAGAGAAACATTTTCGGGCAACTAGTGTATAAATAGTCGCTGGAAACCGGGATATTTGAATTCATGTCACTTTAAAGGTACTGCCAAAAAGTTCATGGTCAGCCACGAGAGACGTGTATAACTAAAGCGCAATACCCGATCTCACAAATATATAAAAATAAAATAGTTATAATTGTAGTAGAGCTATGTATGATACGTCATTTTAAAGAGGAAACATGGCAGAATATAATACGCCAATAAAAAAAATTCGATTTTTTAACCCAAAATCCGATTCCGTATCCCCTTAAGTTAGATTAAGTACTGTGTAGGCTTAGGGAACGATGACATGAGCAGTTTGGTCCCATAAGATCTTACCACACATTTACAATTTACAGTTTGTACAACACATCCACCGATTTCATCCCATTCCGATAATGCCTTCGTGAGCCGTCGTTTTCCTTCACTTAGAATGTATTTTAGTAAACGTTAATTGGAACACAGTTACACCATTTCAGTAGAGTTTGGCAAGTCTTTTCATCAGATAATGTTTACGCAAGCACACTACTTGGGTTGCTAACACAGCGTACATAATACAATTCTCTCTCTCTCTCTCTCTCTCTCTCTCTCTCTCTCTCTCACACACACACACACACACACACACACACACACCCAAACAATAGTTACACATGCAGTAGGTGATCCAAGGAACACACACACACACAATAGTTACACATGAGGCAGTAGGTGATCCATTAGGATGTATCATTCGCAGTCACTGGCGATCAGTGACCTGCCAGTCCCTCGGCAACTCCTGAACAGGTTTTTGAGTGGGTGACAGAGCTGGGAAACGTGCTGGCCAGTCCAACGATCTCTGCAACGAGGGAGGTCACGACAACAGAGTCAACATCACACAACCCTGCGTTATCCTGTTTAAAAATGTCGTCACTGTAACCTCGAAGATAGGACTGTCCTTAATACGTTAGAAATGTAGTACCTGCTGTCCAAATTATCGGCTGCACGACGAACAGATGATCGTATTTTGTGCGCAATGGATCATATATAATCACGCCAGGTGCTGGACCACAATGATAATGACGAATCAATCTGACGATATTAGTTCTACTCGAAGCTCCCACACACGGATGTGCCCTTGATGATGCCGTACGCCAAATAAGGACTCTCCTGTGCCACTCCTGTGCCCAGTGCTGTTGTGGAGCTCAGCACTATCTCAGGGCATCCCTGTGTTTCCGCGTGAAGGGAAGCCACAACAATGATCACAAAGCTGACAGTCGGTGGTCCTCCATGTTTCGTCGTATTGTCGCTGTAGATACTTGTCTTGCTTCAAACAAGCCAATGTTCTGACTGACGTAGTTGTACGATCCTGTACGATTGAGTGAATAATATGTCTGCCTTCTCGGACGCTAGTTGTGTGGTGCTGATGAAATCATGCACTGCGTTGAGAATGGCCCTCCTGAGTCCACCGATTCCGTATTCGAATGACAGTCGTGTAACCCAGACAAAGCGAGGAGCAATATCGCACAACGATAAACCGCAATCTTGATAAGCCACGATCCTTCCAAGGTCGAATTTCGACACATGCTGCAAGGCGTATTTCTTTCTTACAGGAAGAATAACACGATCTGCTAAGAAACAACCAACATGCAAATGAAATTTCTCAACAAAAATTGTGCTGCATAATCTTTCCTTTCATATAGATGTAAGAGTGCCTTAATGCAATATGCTCCACTCGGTAGCGCTAAAATGCACATTTCCATATGTTTCCTGTGTGTCCTTGTAATTATCATGTAGAAACTCAGGTACCTGTCACAGTGTGTTACCTGCGATCCTTATGTATACAAAATCGGCTTATTTTCAGTCTATTTTTTAATTGATATTTTATGACCGGTTTCGGTGAATGCCGTCCATGTTCATATCATTTCTCGTAGTTACGATAGCCAGTCTTACACGAACTATTAGTTTCACTGTAATATACTCTGTGCTAAACCAAGTCGCTCTACCTGCCGTTTGAGAACACGAAATGCAGGCTCATAATCATCAAACACAGAGGCTCGAGCATAATGAAAAGTAAATTGTTCGACAGCAGGATTTGCTTCAGTGAAGACATGACCATTCACAGAGATATCAGGTGCACCCGAGGCGTCAATATAGGTGTCTAATCTTCGTTAAAATCTGCGAAGGACGGGTACTTGGTCCAATGGTAGCAACGTCCCGCTCCTAGCAATTTCGTTTCTGTCGTTTTACAAGATGACGGAATAGGGCACGGAGCCGATTAAAGGCAGTGAGTTATTCAATCGACAGGTGTCACTTACGGTGTTCGAGAGCACACCTCCTGCCTCTAATGTCCACGGAGATTTGGAAGTCCACCAAGGTACTGTCTTCTAATAGGGGCATTCAAAGTGAGAGGGGATCGCTGAGTCAGCTGCTGACAGAATAGCTGCAGCTACGCTCTGGCCAACGGAATCGATACCTCCATGTGGTGGGATGGGAAGGGCGACGACAATGGTGAAAGTATCCCAGCCAACTTTGGAGAGAGCGCATCTAGGAGGATGCCTAGGCGAGTAATGCCGAGGGAGGGCCAAATCGACTGGAAAATTATCTCCGTCGTATTGGTCATCGTGGACTCTCCAATGGCTGGACGACATAAGGAAGACCTGTGCTGCAAACATAAAGATCAATGACCAACTAAAAACCATATGCCGCACTGAAATGTGTGTGGACACCAGTATTCAAAAGGCAAAGATCCATCTCTACGAACAAGTTTTCGACAGTTTTACCGCGCCCTGTTGTCATACGTCCACGCCACACAGAATTGTGGACATTGAAATCACCGAATAGTAGGAAAAGCGGAGGGAGCTGAGAAAACAGTGCAGACAACGCGTTCTGGGACACTTCATCTTCGGGAGGGAGATACACATTGCAGAAGGTAAATTCCAGAGATGTCTTCACACGAAAAGCCACAGCTTACAGAGTCGTATTGTGTAGCACGTATTTGCTCTAGACAGTGTCCAGAACATACGCTGTAGCGCCATCCGACGTCCTTTCATAGTCAGTGCGATTCTTAAAATATCCCTGATAGCCGCAGAGGGAAGGGATCCGCATTGCAGGGAACACGTTAGCTCAGCGAACGACAGAGAGAAAATAAGAGTAACTGTAATGCTCAGCAGGACATATAGTGTAGCATCGAAATATACTGGCACCATTGTCAAAATAGTGAATGATAGCACAGTTATTTCCCTCCTAATTTTGCAGACAAATAAGTCGAAGCTCTCGATTTGTCCTTAATGGAGAATTCTTACCCATGGCCTGACGTACGCTTCCGGATTCTGCCTCTGATATGCGCGAACTCATGAGCGAACATTGGTAACTGCACTCTACTGGTTTCCTTTGCGCCTCTGCGTGGAGGATAATGCGGCTTTGTGAACACAGAGCGTCTCACATTCGAATTCCGCAGCTATCCGCATGTCAGTAACCTGTGGTAATAGATTTCAGCTGTGAGATACAGTGTTTATCGACTGCTGCAGCGGTTAGTCACAAGTGGGAGCAAAAGTTGGCACTACATAAATCGAGGCAAATTTTTGGTTATGGATGGCAGTATGATTACATATCTGCCTGTGTAATATGTTAGCAAATTCGACCACACGACCACAGTCTTTTTTTTTTTTCATCTAGCGGGCCAACCATAGCGCCATCTGGTTTCCCCCTTCAAGCTAGACAAGTTTCGTTCTTCGTAGTTTTTTCGTTTGACGCTTACTTCGTGAGATATTTGGCCCGGTCACGATCAATGGGCCACCCTGTATATTAGTCTCATAAGCGACGGGTACTTCATATTTTCTATGAACAGACAAGCAGAAAGAGTTTAAAGGTTTAGTTGCCAATGAGAAAGTAAAAAGTTACAACGGTTTACACACTGGTTTCATAGCATTGTATATCAAGAAGCACTTTGTGCCAAATTTGCAGGCATGGATGACGTGAATTAATTGGTGGTCCGACAGTAAAATTTCTGAAGTGAACACATTATTCGATTGTCAGTTGCAACAGTTATTGATGGAAGAGAACGAAGACAATGGAGACTTTATATATTACTGGAAAGTTCGTTTAAGTCAAGTGAAATGCCTGGAAAAATTTTTCGATTAAAAACTCACTATTGTTCAGTTTATGAAGGAAAAATGAATGCAGGAACGGAAAATTAGAACATTCGGAAGGGATTCAAGATCTCTCATTTCGAGAGGACTTGACAGCACACTTCACACAGTAAGACATAGCAAACTTCTGTCTACTTTTATGCAGGATGCATTTAAAAAGAAAATTGCTTTCTAGATGGGATACATTCTGACAAACGCAGTCCGTTTCCCTAAGCTCAATGGCGTTAACGAGAACGCGAAATCTGAAGAATTCATTGCGGCCTTGGAAGAGTGAAAAGGGTAGTTTCTTAAACGTTTTGTCGATACTGCCAATCTTACATGTTTATTCACGTTGTTTTCGGAAGCGTTTGCCGTGTAAGTTGAAAGCGCGGCGTGGTTTGAGGCGCCATGTCACAGATTGTGTGGCCCCTCCCGTCGGAGGTTCGAGTCCTCCCTCGGGCATGGGTGTGTGTGTCGTTCTTAGCATAAGTTAGTTTAAATAGTGCGTAAGTCTAGGGACCGATGAACTCAGCAGGAATTCACACACATTTGAACATTTGAAAGCGCGCCTGTGCATGTGGAGATGTAACTAATTGATCTGCAAGGTAACTCCCGTTTCAAAGACAGATCACTGTACCTTAAAACTGTCAGGGACGTCTACATTGCTTTCCTCAGGTCTCCATAATGAGGTTGCAAAAGTGCTACAGTCTTTGGACCAACATAAGTGGATGAAAGACGTTTTTTTCTATTATGAAACTACATAAGTCACGATTACGTAGCAACCTGAATGTGAAAATCTGTGATATTTTCTTCGTCTGTCTGTATGCCGATACCAGATAAAAATTACAGCTCTTCAGCGCCAAAAATAAATAAACAATACTGAACATTTGTTTTGTTTGTTATCTCTGTCGTTGAGAAATGCGAAATATAAAACTAGGTCGTACGCAGTGCGACTGCATTACCATTTAAATGCAGCGCGTTCGCAGTTTCCCCCTCCTTAAGCCGTCGGCACACGGACCGTGTTGTCGAACGTTAACGTTGAGCGTTCCAAGTTCAACGTGCTGCTGAACGCTCAGGAATGATGCAACTTCTGCGTACGGTACGTGGGCCCCAACGTGGTATATGCGATCGCGACGCACTCCAGCGGCAGTTGAGGGATGTTTCTAGTTCGTACATCACACTGTTTACATAACGGGCGCGCGTAAAATTCCCACGCTAGCTCTATTAAAACGCACATTTCCCCCATCGTGCACGAAAAGGAAAGTACCATGTCCAGTCAATAAGGACACAGGCTTATAAAAGTTCCATTACAAACAGTGCGGTACGAATTTGGAATACTTCTCCGCATAAGATAAACATTATTTCACCATTCCCACATTTTAGTAAAACCCCAAGGTCAGTCATAATTAATCACTGTTCCTACCCAGTAGCAGAATCTTTGCAACATGTGAATTACGAAGCGTAAAAGAAAAAGGATCAAAATATCTTTATACAAGTAGAGCAAGCTGTCCCGATGATTAATCGAACAAAGCCACCCCTCAAAAAATGGTGAACTTGTATTTACATAACATAAAATATTATAGTATATACTTATACTAAACGAATCATACAGTATCAGAACCTAATAAAACGCGAATGTTAGGAAATAAAGTTTTGCAGTCTCAAGACACGAACCTCCGCCCTAAATACCAAATCAGTACTAGACAGTGATGCTATTCATTACTCTACACCAAGTACACGAATAATGTAAGTAATCAAAGTATGCTCCCCATTTCAGAAAACCTTATGGTTGATATGTCACTAATTAAAATTTAATTATAACTAATTGTACCAAGAACAATGCGTTGTAGTGGATCTTCCGTGTGTCGCTGCCTTCAAATAGCCTACTCTCAGAATACACAAGTTACAATAATTCTTTTGCCATGAATATGATGTTTCTCGTAATTTTATTGGGATGAATCACACAGCTAAAAACGGGTTTTCCTGTGATTCTGAATTTGCTGGTGCTCAGAAACAGCACATATACATATAAGCTTGAAATGAATGCCAATATGGCGCCTCACAACTCTGTACTGAAGGGAGACGGCGTGTGTGTGACGTAGGTGGCGTTGTGCCATCTCATTGGTCAACGCTCAGACACACGCTCAGAATATCTGACTTGCCAGATATTTCTCTGCACGTTCGGGAAGACTCCCGAAAGTGCTATTCCACGCTATGACGTCAGAAACTCGGCACGCTCAACGTTCGGATGCACGGTCCGTGTGCCGACAGCTTTACGCTCAGAAAGCGGGGCGTTGCGTGGTGGTCGGGAAAATGTGTCATCCAAGCTCAGCGCAAAGGCACTTGTGCCAGGGCATGGCTCGCGAGCAGAATTCTGGGCCACACCTGCCACACATATTCTCCGGACTGTAGGTGTCTACGAACTTCGATAAGAATGTGGCGATGTATATGTGTATTCTAGAGACCCATTGTGACTCCTGTTTCTGGGCATGAAAGTTATCTACGGCCGGTGGAGAACAAGTCAGCTGTAGCAGAACAACAGTAGGAATGTGGCTGTTCTATCGGGTTTCAAGAAGCTCGTCTGCTTATTCGGCAGTCATGGATGCAGCAGCGGAAAATAGGAGAGACTACTGAAATAATTATACGCCCTAACCACATGAACAGGGTAGATATGGCTGCCGGTTACTTAGGGTTGGCTGCCATCGCTTCCTGTCCGTCGCAGGACGTGAGTTTTCCAGCCAGTAGCACCACTTGATCCGGGTTTGAAGGGCTTAAACGACGAACTACGGAGTACTGTCGTGCGGCCTCAGCGTTTCGCTGCTGGTAAACGCGGTCTCTTGGTACAAGCTGCCGACATGTTATTGGCTACCAATGTCCTGCGAAAGCTGCCATCAAATTATGTACTACAGCAGCACAGGCAATATACTGCCGATTCGCTATTGCCTACCAATCACCCACCAGAAAAACACAGGCAACAGCCTACTGTATAGCCACCCTCCTCCATAGCACCTCCCTTCGAACTGTCCAACGAAGTCCAAGATCAGCGACGTCAGTACCCACCAGATAGTCGAAACTGACACTATATATCCGATACATTCGCCAGTGAGCACCAGTTAATCGCCCTGGGCAGAACCGCTGCAAAGTCGGTCGAAAGGTTAGCAATTCAGTTACTTTACTGTTTTAAAACAACGCGGCTTAATATCCAAAATATATTTGTTTTAGTTTCCTTTGCATCATGGTCAGTGTACAGACTGAATAACTCCAGTTTGTTTTCTGTACAAGTTATAGATAATCTTTCATTTTCAATATGTCAGAATTTCAGAGTGTATACTAATCAAACGTATTGCGGGCATATCCGCGTAACATCGTGTCAAAATCCCAACTCAGATACATTACTGAAAGCGCGCAAAACAATTATTATGACAATGAAAATTGCGTGCTTTCCGTAATTAATTATTTTTATATTGTAGTTACCCTGTTCCAGGTGCGCTTGTTACGGTTCGTCATTGGTAAATTTAATTTTAATTTTCATCTCTCTCTTTTATTTCATTTTTTACACAAAGCTATTTGTGCCTACTCCCGTTTCATGACGGAACTTACTGTACGCTGGAATCCCTATTCATTTAGTAACAAAGTTAGCTTTCCATAATTACGATTGTGGCGTGATAGTCGAAGCATCGTTTATTGTAGCTCAAGTTCTGTAATTTCCTCTATCATTTCCTCATTGTTAATTATTCTCTGTACGTTGGTTACCCATAATTGAGAACGGAATCCGCAAGAATGCATTCTAATGCTGTGGGCAAACAGTGAACTGGAAAGGTACAGTTAACTGGGCTTTGAACATCACACCACAAATGGATTTCTGCGGGAAGAGCTCACTAATGAACACAGCAGCGAGTAAATGTAAAAGCCCTTGGAAAATCGACGCCGGCATTTTCGGCACGTGAATAATAGTGTACTGCATCATTATCTGTGTGAGCCTCGCCGAACACTGTATGCTCCGACAGATACCATTTCTTCTCTAAATACCGCTTACCGGTGCTTCTGACTTGTATGCCCTTGTCACACACAGCTATTTCACATATGACAGAGCTAATGCTAAATCTAGGAGGAATACTGGGGTATTTCTATACCACATATGACGAAGTAGATCATCTGACGTAATAGTTATAGAAAGAAGTCAAAATTGCCTTAAGAACAGCAGTGAGAAAGACATCATCTAAGTTTGGAGAAAACTAACTTAGAACAAAGCGAACCGTTAGAATACGTTTGTTCAGTCACGTTCTGGCATGTATTCACGAATTGCGAGGGTGAAAATATAAAACATGTAGGAAATTAGATTTCATCATGGTCAGGGAGAGATTCCGAAATCCGATGCTGGATTGAAAGGCTTACCCAGGAGCAGGTATAAATTCAGATCATAATTTAGTAGTGATGAAGAGTAGGCTCAAGTTTATGAGACTAGTCAGGAAGAATCAATTTGCAAGGAATTGGGATACTGAAGCACTAAGGAATGAAGACATACTCTTGAAGTTCCCTAAGGCTACAGATACTGCGGTAAGGAATAGCTCAGTAGACGGTTCAGTTGAAGAGGAATGGACATACGTAAAAAGGGCAACAGCAAAAGTGAGAAAGGAAAGCATAAGAACGAAGAAGGCAACTGCTTAGAATCCATGGGTAACAGAAAATAAACTTCACTTGATCGATGAAAGAAGGAAGTATAAATATGTTCAAGGAAACTCAGTAATACAGAAATAGAAGTCCCTTAATAAAGAAATAAATTGGAAGTGCAGGGAAGCTGGGGCCCAATGGCTGCATGAGAGATGTGAAGAAATCGAAGAAAAAAAATTGTCGGAAGAACTGGCCCAGCATACAGAAGAGTTAAAAAGTCGTCGGTGAAATTAAAAGCAAAGGCTGTTACCTTAAGAGTGCAATGAGGATTCCACTGTTAAATGCAGAGGAGACAGCATATACGGGGAAAGAGTACATTGAAGGCCTCTGTGAGGGAAGACATGTCTAATGTGACAGAAGAAGAAACAGGAGTCCATGTAGAAGAGATAGGGGATCCAGCATTTGAATCATAATGGAAAAGAGCTTCGGAAGGCTTAAGAGCAATTAAGTCAGAAAGCGTGGATGACATTCCATCAGAATTTTTAAAATCAAGGGAAAGTGCAATCAAACGACTATTCATATTGATGTGTAGAATGTATGAGTCTGTAGATGTATCATCGCACTTCCGGAAAAACATCATACACAAAGTTCTGAATCTAGCAAGAGCCGATAAGTGCGAGAATTATTGCATAATCAGCTTAACAGCTCATGCATCCAAGTTGCTGACAAGAATAATGTACAGAAGAATGGAAAAGAAAATTAAGCATCTGTTAGATGACGATGAGTATGGCTTTAGGAAAGGTAAAGGCACCAGAGAGGCAGTTTTGACATTGCGGCTTATAATGGAAGCAAGGCTAAGGAAAAAATCAAGACTCATTCATGGGACTTACCGAGCTAGAAGAAGCATTCGACAATATCAAATAATACAAGACGTCCTGAATTATGAGGAAAATTGGAGAAAGCTGTAAGGATGGAGGATGTGTGCAAGAGCCGATAGGGAATAATAAGATTGGAAGATCAAGAACGAAGTGCTCGAATTAAAAAGGGCGTGATTCAGGGCTGCAGTTCAAAATGATCAAATGTGTGTGAATTCCTAGGGGACCAAACTACTGAGTTCATCGGTCCCTAGACTTAAACACTATTTAAACTAACTTATGCTAACAACAACACACACACTAAAGCCCGAGGGAGGACTCGAACCTCCGGTGGGAGGGGCCGCGCAGTCCGTGACATGACGCCCCCCCCCCCCCGCCCCTCCTGTTCATTCCTTATATCGATCAATCAGTGACGAAAATAAAAAGGAAGGTTCTGGAGTGGAATTAAAATTCAGCAAGATGAAGAGATATCAGTGGTAAGATTCGATGATGACATTACTATCCTCAGCTGCAGTGATGAAGAACTACAAGATCTGCTGAATGGAATGAACAGTCAACTGAGTACAGAATATGGATTGCGAGTAAATCGAAGAAAGACGAAAATAACGAGAAGTAGCAGAAATGAGAACAGCGAGGAGCTTGACATTAGGACTGATGGTCACGAAGTAGATGGAGTTAAGGAATTCTTCTACCTAGGCAGTAAAGTAACCGTGGCTCATGGAACAAGGAGGACATCAAAAGCAGCCTAGCACTGGGAAAAAGAGTATTCCTGGCTGAGAGAAATATACTAGTATCAAACATAGGCCTTAATTTGAGGAAGAAATTTCTGAGGATTTACATTTGAAGCACAGCGTTGTACGCTTGTGAAACACTGACTGTGGATGAACCGGTACAGAAGAGAATCGAGGCATTTGAGACGTAGTGCTACTGGCGAATGTTGGAAATTAGGTGGATCGATAAGGCGGGGAATGACGAGCCTCTGCGCTGAATTGGAGAAGAAAGGAATATATGAAAAACATTAATAAGAAGAAGCGACTGGATGATGGATCACCTTTGTAGACATCGGGGAATAATTTCCATAGCACTTTAGGAAGTTGATGTCGAAGATTGAAATACGTTCGGTAATAACTGAGGACCACCTACAGCTTAACTCTTAACTCTTATACAGATGATGCTCCCACACATCCTGTAGGTCGACATAATTTTGCACTGTGCAGTCCTTCAGCATGTCATTGTGAGCAGCTGGTAATTCACGCTGAGTGCTGATTTTGCGTATAAAGGATGATTTTTTATGGCTTCGATGTGGTCTCTCCGTTTACTCGTATTTACCTCTTCACTGGGCATTTTTTGAGTGTTTCTTTCCTTCAGGAGTAATTTCTCCTAAAGTGGCTGGCGCAATCGCGTCAGGTGCCTTGCTCACTCACTAAAATATTTTTTATTGATTTTAGTTCATGAACAAAAAGTAAAGTTACTTTTGTTTTAATATAATCTGTTAAAGACAGGGATCTATGTAATCCCTTGCAGTTGCTTCTCTTATAGTCAGACTGTAGCTCTCCGACTTCAGTCCGATTATTTGGACTGTGATTATTTCCATGTAATAGATCTGAAAAACACAACTATTGTGAAGAAGCTCTAACGAAATGATACCTAAATTATACTTTTATTTTCTATAAAGCAAGTTTTTCCCCTATCTAAGCAAACACAAAATTAAATAAATTGTATTATGTCTTTACACTTTATTTAATCGTATGGCTAGGGCCCCCCGTTGGTCAGACCGGTCGCCGAGTGCCGGTCTTTCAATTTGACGCCACTTCCGTGACATGCGGTCGATGAGGATGAAAGAAGGATGATGGCGACGACAGCACAGCAGCCAGTCCCTGGACCAAACTGGGAATCGAACCTGGGCCCAGTTTTTTTTTTCGTTATAGTCCGTAGCGTGTGGTCTGGGCGGACGTCACAAGACATCTGTGCAAGTTGATCGTTGACTCCTTGACAGTTTTTTTTTTTTTTTTTTTTAATTACAGAGAGCGCGCAGCCCTCTGACCGAACACGCTGAGCTACCGTGCCGGCGCCATTCAGCTACTGGGGACGGACGTCTTTATACTGAAGTCGAATAACTGGACGTATGCCTGATCCGTATTTCTGTTTAAGTTCAATACTAATGAAATTACGAAAGCGGACAACTTGCATATGAACCCATTAGTCGTGATTACAATTTGACGCACGTAACTGTCTCTTACATTCGCACTGATGTTGACAGTTACTAAACATATGTTAGCAAAAGTTGTACTTTGGTGGATCGTAATACTAAAGTTACAATAGCTTTCAGAATCATAAATTTAGCATCATTTAATATGGTGACAACATAATGTTAAATAAATTAGTAACTACCGCAGAACCAGGTTAGTAATGATGCTGCGTGTCTGTCATATATTCTCTTATGTACATCCTTTCAGTGATAAAAATATTGCTTTTATTATTCATTCAGTGATATACCACAAGTTCAGGTAAGCAACAAAACGTCCTGCAATCCATTACGTTTTTTTTCTTATCCATATCCTTCTCCTACTCTTTAACTTGTATCCCGTTAGGAGTACGCACCCCACAGCCACCACCCCCAACCGCGACAGGAACGGCACCCACAGCAAGCACCCAGCCGTCCTTCCTTATCCTAGTCTTACCTACAATCTTAATCCCAAGCAAAAGAGAGTTTCTTGGTATTTGAGACAGTAAAAACTTTATCTTCTCTTTATTGTTGCTGGAAATGTTCTGTATCGTATTGGCCCATTTCCATTAAGTCGAAAAACTTTCCTGGTTCTTACAAACTTAAAGTGATTTGTTTAGCGATTAGCATTCACTCTCATTTGCGATCAGTGATAAATGATGGACATAGTATTTGTCTTGTGGCTCTTTTTTCTTTTTCCTTTATTGTTATTTTGAAACCTGTATTACGGGCAGGCCTGCAGCAGCATACTACGCCGCTCTTTGGACGCAGAGAAACACAAAGATACAAATGAAGACATTTAGAGAAAAAACATGGTGGACATAGAAACGGAGACAAACACTGTTTAAAATACAAGGTGCCGTTCACGGGGCGTAGAGTCCAAGATAAAATTGTTCAGACACTTGGACACCGACAGAGACGAAAATTGTCACACGTGAACATAGGTGCACAAAACGAATAACACTTAAGCACTGAAGCACAAAACGACGGCACACACAGAACATGAGGCGTGCGAATGTTCACTAACCGTCTACGAGCCCGGGGACCTGCCAAGAGAGGAGGAGGGGCGGTGGGAGAGGGAGGTGGGAGAGCAGATGCCATGGGCAGGGGAGATAGGGGGAAGGGAGGAAGGTGGAGGGGAAGCCTGGGGGAAGAGGGAAGGAGGGAGGGGATGGGGGAAAAGGAAAGAGAAGGGCAGGAGGGTGCCTAAGGGCAAGGACACAGGAAGTGGGGGGGGGGAGGATCAAAGTTGATAGGAGGGGTAGATGGAGGGGAGGAGGACATCATCAGGGAGGGGGAGTTGGCGGAAGCCACCTTGGGAGAGGGTGAGGAGGGTGGAGAGATGGAGACCGGGTGGGATGTGGGAATACAGGCGCGGCAGTGGGTGGGGGTGGGAGAGGATGGGTGAGACAAGTGGATGAGGGGAATCGAGTTTGCGGGAGGTGTACAGGATCCGCAACCTTTCAAGGAAGAGGAGCAGGTGGGGGAAGGGTCTTGTGGCTCCACAAACCGTTCATAGAAGTGCTGAAAAGACAATGGTAGTCACGAGGTGTACACATATAACAGATGCTATGATGATACACTACTGGCCATTAAAATTGCTACACCACGAAGATGACGTGCTACAGACGCCAAATTTAACCGACAGGAAGAAGATGCTGTGATATGCAAATGATTAGCTTTTCAGAGCATTCACACAAGGTTGGCGCCGGTGCCGACACCTACAACGTGCTGACACGAGGAAAGTTTCCAACCGAATTCTCATACACAAACAGCAGCTGACCGGCGTTGCACGGTGATACATTGTTGTGATGTCTCGTGTAAGGGGGAGAAATGCGTACCATCACGTTTCCGACTTTGATAAAGGTCGGATTGCAGCCTATCGCGATTTGCGGTTTATCGTATCTCGACATTGCTGCTCACGTTGGTCGAGATCCAATAACTGTTAGCAGAATATGGAATCAGTGGGTCCAGGAGGGTAATACGGAACGCCGTGCTGGATTCCAATGGCCTCGTATCACTAGCAGTCGAGTTGACAGGCGTCTTATCCGCATGGCTGTAACGGATCGCAAAGCCACGTATCGACCCCTGAGTCAACAGATGGGGACGTTTGCAAGGAAAAAACCATCTGCACGAACAGTTCGACGACGTTTGCAACAGCATGGACTATCAGCCCCGACACAATGGATGCGATAACCCCTGATGCTGCATAACAGACAGGAGCGCCTGCGATGCTGTACTTAACGACGAACCTGGGCGCACGAGTGGCAAAACGTCATATTTTCGGATGAATCCAGGTTCTGTTTACAGCATCATAATGGTCGCATCCATGTTTGGCGACATCGCGGTGTACGCACATTGGAAGCGTATATTCGTCATCGCCATACTGGCGTACCACCCGGGGTGATGGTATGGGGAGCCATTGGTTACACGTCTCGGTCACCTCTTGTTCGCATTTACGGCACTTTGAACAGTGGAAGTTACATTTCAGATGTTTTACGACCCGTGGCTCTACCCTCCATTCGATCCCTGCGAAACCCTACATTTCAGCAGGATAATGCACTACCGCATGTTGCAGGTCCTGTATGGGCCTTTCTGGATGCAGAAAATGTTCGACTGCTGCCCTAGTCAGCACATTCTCCAGATCTCTCACCAACTGAAAACGTCTGGTCAATGGTGGCCGAGCAACTGGTTCGTCACTATACGCCAGTCACTACTCTTGATGAACTGTGGTATCGTGTTGAAGCTACACCTGTACACACCATCCAAGCTCTGTCTGACACAGTGCCCAGGCGTATGAAGGCCGTTATTACGGCCAGAGGTGGTTGTTCTGGGCACTGATTTCTCAGGATCTATGCACCAAAATTGCGTGAAAATGTAATCACAGGTCAGTTCTAGTACAATATATTTGTCCAATGAATACCCGTTTATCATCTGCATTTCTTCTTGGTGTATCAATTATAATTGCCAGTAGTGTAAATCCACGCATGTTCCCTTCAGTAAAGAATCGTGATGAGTGGCCAGTGTTGTTCGTATGTTGGAAGTATTGGGAAGAAATTAGTACGGTACATCGTTTCATTCCTCCAGCAAGCAGCCCGTTTGAAATCTACTACATGGTCTGTGGTGCATATCTCCCCAGGGTATCCTACATGTGCTCTCTGGGTATTAATTCGGAGGAACGGGCAGCACAGTCCATTCGCCAAATATCTTCTCATTCCAAGTGTTCCTCCACCTGCGAGGTCGAAACGACAGCGCATTGTCATCCACAAAAATGAAGTCAAGGCCTGGAAAAGGAGTACAGCGTCACAATAACGTTGTGTGGGGAGAGAGCCAGGTTCATAGATTTGGAGGTCAATAATACCATGAAACATAAGATGTGGACCACCTGAATGATCATATTCGATAAATCTGTTCGATGTATGAGGTATACCAACTTCTCGCTGCAAGAGGACATGTCCAGAATCACTATAAGAATCTCAATGGAGAACAACACGTGAGCCTACTTCTAGTTGGTTCAGTTTGTATCCTCTTGATACCATATCAAACGGTGGTGCTAATGTGCGGATCTCAACGAAACACAACGCACTGGTCGTCGGGCAAAGAGGCCACCCACGCGGCCACCGTGCCACTTCGGAGTGTCAGGTTGCGTGCCTCACAGCACTGTTGACTGTGGTTACAATCACAATCGCTGTTTGACGTACGTCGTTCTTGCCTATTGTACAATGTAGCGGCCATCCGCTGTTGTAGGTGATCGTGATCGACCACCTCCTGTCCGGGTAGCAGTACTTTTGGTTCTAACCATTCGCCAACCACGTGAAAGAATGCTGTGTGGCTCACCCATATTTTTTCGTAAGTGGTCAGCCACTCTCATTTCCATGTGTTGTTCTTTTAGCTCTTTTGTGTTTTGTTTTCCCTCTGTTTTAATTTCTTGCCTCTACATTGGTTTTAATGTATGGGAGAGTGCCTGTGTGATAGTCATTGTGTGATCGTTTCGTGTGCATGCGTGTACGACAGTTTTCGTTCTTATCCACATTCGTTTGTTTTCATCGACGTCAGGGCTGTAATAAACGCGCCGTTGGGCTCCCATAAGCTCCCAAACCACACACACAAGTAAAAGTGCACCGTAACTGATCGCTGATTGACAGAGACTGCCGTATCCCGTTCCTTCACCTGCCTTGTCTCAGGAGGCGACCCCTATTTGACGTTACAGTCACGCTGGGCTCATCTGTGTGACGGTCAGCATTAGGTGCCCGACTTCGAGACCTCTGTCAAATGCTCGCGTAGTGTCATTAATATTTACGAGGTAGTTAATATGGTACTTTATTTACCTTGTCCTTATGTTTTGCCTATTAGTGTACGTGTATAGAAAAATACACTCAGTATCCAAAGCAGTAAGTTATTTTTTCACAAGCTGCCATTGCTGCTACATTACACGACTTCTGAATTCATTCGTTATTTCATTCAGGACTACACATAAGCGTATTTCTTCTTTCTTCATCAGTGTTTCCAGTTCGGTTCAACTAATTACAATCTTCGAAAGAAATAACACATACATTTTTTCTGTCATTATTATTTGTAGTTGAGTAACTTTTCTAAGATAAATATTCGCTGATTTTCAATAAAGGTTACTAAAATTGTGTTGGAGCTTAAACAGCCTCTTCTCTGTAAATGCATAGGGGAATGTAACAGACGATGGTGACACTTGCGTACTCAATACCTACACATGTTGGAGCATATAAAACTTCCATCGCACATATCGCGGAAAGGGAAACTCCTATTGCTATACTGTTTTCACAGAATGGATTGGTAGCCAGGGGCTCGTATTGTTGGCCAATGAACATATTGTAATAATGCTTGAAAGTTTATTTTTTGTACAAACATACACGTTTTTAACTGGAACAATGCATATTTACATTAACAAACTAAAAGAAGGGTAAATAAGAATATCATTGCTGTTTGTTGCAAGATTCTATTGTGAGGTGTTTACAGGACATCGTATTTTGAAAAGTTTCCACACCGACACTTGTTTTGTGCCATTCAACCTCTGTAGTCGCTGGGTACGATGTTGTTATTTTTGCTTACCGTGAGCTTGTGTTTTTCTTCAGTGCATTGCGAGTTGTTCGTATGGGGCGGTCCAAGCAGTAGGTCGTGAGTGGACGATGGGATTTGCCAATGCAGAAAAGGCCGACATGGTCGTGTTGTATGGAGAGTGAAGGAAGAGTGCAGTTCGTTCTTGCAAGGTGTGTGCGGCAAGATAGCCCAAAAGATGTCAACCATCTCCGTCAACCTCTTCTATCAGTTATGTGAAAATGGTAATGTCACAACTAGACAACGTAAAAGGAAACAAGTGACGACAGAAGAGGTGGGAAACGTATGTTCTTGCTACTGTTGCAGTTGGTCTGTACATTAGCACCCACACAGTCGTACAGGGAAGTGGCACGAGTCAGCCATGTGCCCTACGCATTCTCCATCGACGTAGATTCCATCTCTATCACATCTGTCTCCATCAACAGCTGCATGGAAAGGATTATAATAATCGTGTTAACTTCCCCACATGGGCGTCAAGACAGGATACTCCAGATGTATGACGCATTTTTGTTTTGTTTTGTTTTTGTGATAAAGGCACTTTTAAAATTCATAGCCGAAAAATCCACCATTGGTATGTTGACAATCCCCGTCGTCTTCGCCATGTGATACATCAGCGTCCATGCAATGTAAACGTATGGTGTGGAATAGTTAACCATCATCTCATAGGCCCACTTTTCATAGATGGAACTCTTAACACGCACAAGTACGGTAGGCTCCTAAGAGATCATCATGTACATCTACTTCTGCATCCATACTCCGCAAGCCACCTGACGGTGTGTGGCGGAGGGTACCTTGAGTACCTCTATCGGTTCTCCCTTCTATTCCAGTCTCGTATTGTTCGCGGAAAGAAAGAAAGATTGTCGATATGGCTCTGTGTGGGCTCTAATCTCTCTGATTTTATCCTCATGGTCTCTTCGCGAGATATACGTAGGGGGGAGCAATATACTGCTTGACTCCTCGGTGAAGTTATGTTCTTTAAACTTCAACAAAAGGCCGTACCGAGCTACTGAGCGTCTCTCTTGCAGAATCTTCCACTGGAGTTTAGCTATTATCTCCGTAACGCTTTCGCGATTACTAAATGATCCTGTAACGAAGCGCGCTGCTCTCCGTTGGTTCTTCTCTCTCTCTTCTACCAACCCTATCTGGTACGGATCCCACACCAGTGAGCAGTATTCAAGCAGTGGGCGAATAACTGTACTGTAACCTACTTCCTTTGTTTTCGGACTGCATTTCCTTAGGATTGTTCCAATGAATCTCAGTCGGGCATCTGCTTTACGGACGATTAATTTTATATGGTCATTCCATTTTAAATCACTCCTAATGCCTACTCCCAGATAATTTATGGAATTAACTGCTTTCAGTTGCTGACCTGCTATATTGTAGCTAAATGATAAACGAACTTTTTTCCTATGTATTCGCAGCACATTACACTTGTCTACACTGTGTTTCAATTGCCATTCTCAGCAACATGCGTCAATTCGTTGCAGATCCTCCTGCATTTCTGTACAATGTTCCACTGTTGCAACCTCTCGATATACTACATCATCATCCGCAAAAAGCCTCAGTGAACTTCCGATGTTATCCACAAGGTCATTTACATATACTGAGAATAGCAACGGTCATATGACACTCCCCTGCGGCACATCTGAAGTTACTCTTACTTCGGAAGACTTCTCTCCATTGAGAATTACACGCTGCGTTCTAGGAACTCTTCAATCTAATCACACAACTGGTCTGATAGGCCATAGGCTCTTACTTTGTTCATTAAACGACTGTGGGGAACTGTATCAGACGCCTTGCGGAAGTCAAGAAACACAGCATCTACCAGGGAACCCGTGCCTATGGCCCTCTGAATCTCATGGACGAATAGCGCGAGCTGGGATTCTAGAAAACGTTCCTCTGCGGACTACGAGGACCTTTTGATACTAACACGATGATTGTCCAGCTCATAGTGCACGAAGTATTACAACATGTAACCACGAATTGTTTCCAAATCGTTGGACTGGACGCAGAGGACCTGTACCTTGTCTGGCCCGGTCCCTGAGTTTGAAAACTGTAGACTTTTTTCTGCGAGGACAAGGGCATACCAGCTACGCCCCACGGTAAGAAACGACGTAATACTGCAACTTTCGTGGACATCTCCACTGAAACGGGAGCACGTGTGTAGCTGTCGTTCCATATCAGACTGGAAGCGTGTATTGTCGCTGCTGGTGGTCACTTTGGACACAACCTGTGATGGTCAGTTCTGTTACTGGTCAGACTCAATATAATTAGTGTACGCACTTGTGTTGTTCTGTAGTGTGTGCTGTGTGTGCTCCCACAGGTATTGTACAAGATTAGGTGTGGGAACTTTTCACAATACGATAGTACGTAACCGACTCGCGCTAGTATTCTGCAACAAATGCCACTGACATTAGTTTTCTAATGGCAACACGTAATGTTTCATTTAAAAAAGTATATGTTTGCGCAAACAATACACTTGCTAAGTAGCAATACGATTTGTTGATTAACTAACAATACGAGCCATTGACTAAGAATTAATTCTATGAAAACTGAAAATCAGTAGCACCTTCCTTTTTCACAATATTTGCGGTGCAGGTTCCAGGAGATTCACCCTGTACATTAATGAGTGCATACCTGCATATTCGTTTAAAGATGATACTTCACTGTAGCGTCTTAAACTGAGCTTATTGATGCAATCACTAGCAATTGCAGGTCGCTGAAATACGTTCAGTCTGTTAATAAAAGCGGGAAGTGCAGTGCATTTACAGCGTGAAAATGTCGACATCTGTCTCGGCTCTGGATTGGCAATGGATTTAACTGTGGTCGCTGCTGCAACTAATGGTACCATTTGTCCGAAAAGAGCTGGCTCAGAGTACATAAATGTTTAATTAATGGACAAGTTAATTACACATGAAAGCCAAACAAAACAATACAAGATCATGACCTATAGACTTACCGTTTAAAAAATTAAACTAGGAAATCAAACAACACAAAAGAGACATGTAATCGTTAATTCGAATTACAACTTCTTAATTTTGCACCAAACTGCACCATAAGCAAAAACGGTGCATTATTCCAAAAATTCAACTGGTGTTACCTTTCGTGAAAAATTTATACGTGATATTTATAAGTACGTTGTTAACTGAAGAATAATACTTACGTTGTGTCTTCAGCCAAATCGATCTCGATTGTTTGAATTCCAGTACGACCTCATGGGTTTATTGTGCCATATGAGCTAAATGAGACGAATGATAAAGGCTGGTGTTGAAGATAGTAAGTTTCTTCAAATTATTTCCACTTTAACTTCTTTTATTTATCCCTGTTAATAAACGAATGTATGATGCAGTATATCGACGTACATTCTTCAAATTTCACACTACCTTCGTCTGTTCGCCATGGACTCTAAGTAAACACCACTTTTTTTTTCAGGCCTAGGGCTGGCTATGCCAGCACCAAAAGAAAAAATGATATAAAATAGCAATATTTTTTTTAATCAGAAATTCTTCTCATAGTTATAAACTGGTAAAAACAAAGCTATTTTTAATTAGTTTTTTCAATCGCTCAATTTAATTCTCGATATTTCTGACAATAAGTGCGTACATGTCCACATAATTTACGCATTTTTAACAAAGTTTTGGAACATTATGTCCAAAGCATGAAAACAACACGTAAGATCTAATATCTATATCTAAATCTAAATTATGAGTTAACTGACTCGACAGAAACACACTGATGTATGGAATATACGATACCCCTCGATCTGAAGATAATAAGTAAACATTTCGATACCGCGCTACAGGCTTGAATCCTACTGTGTAGCGGCAGCAGCCGAGGCGAGAGGACGAGCTGCAGAACAGCAGCTCTTGTCTGTCTGAGAAACTGTAAACTGATTTAGTATTGTCTTTTTTCACATGCTTCTGCAAAGAAGTGAACTGTATATGTGTATTTTACTGTGTAGACTAGTGGTTAGAAAATCAATCGTAGTTTTAGTTTTTGCGTAAGTCATGTGAATATCATTGTTCATTGTGTATGGCGGCTTCCTAGCGTAAATTTTCCCGTCGCCAGAAACTCCGTCACGCCACTCAGTTTTAATTGTGTGCTAGTAGACAGCACACAGTTTAGACCAGTGCATTCTAATTTGAATACTGGTTTCGTGCAGTAACTTTTCGGCAAACATGATTTCTAATAACGGGTATCTGTAAATGCATCAACTTCAGTAGAGAAATCTGGGTGAAACTGAGTGTCAAATAGTGGTAAAAATGTTGATCGGATGCTTTTTATAGACCATCTGGGTCAGTATATGTAGTTGTGGAGTGCTTCAAACAAATTGCAGAATAGCATTAGTAATTTTTCTGATAATGCCGTTGTAATAGGGGTGACTTCAACTTGCCACGTATAGACTGAGAGTGTTATACCTTCAAAACTGGTGCCAGAGAAAGGGAATCGTGTGGCATTGTTCTCTATGTCTTGTCCGAAAATTACCTTGAGCAGATAGTTATAGAACCAACTCGAGAGGGTAGTGCCTTAGACCTCCTGACAAGAAACAGACCCTCGAATAAGTTAACGTAGAGGAAGTTATCAGTGATCATAAGGCTGTGACATCGTATAGGATGACGGGTCTTACAAGGAATGTTAAGAAATTTAGGAAGATATATTCGCTCAGCAATGGTGACAGGATACAAATTTTTGAATATCTCAGCAGTCAGGATCAAATATTCGTTGATGAGGACGAAGATGTGGAGAACAAATGGAAAAAATAAAAAGGAATCGTTCAATATGACCAAGACAAGCATGTTCCGATTAAGGTTTTAAGGGATGGGAGAGATCACCATGGTTTAATAGCTGTGTTAGATAAACGCTACGTAAACAAACAGCATTTCACCTCAGATTCAAGAGAAGTAAAAACCTAGCTGACAAACAAAAGCTGAAAGAAACGAAAACGAGCTTCAGGAGAGTAATGCGGGGAGCGTTCAATGATTTTGAAAGTAAGACATTGTCAACCGAGCTGAGTAAACACTCTGGAGATTTTGGTCGTATGTAAAATCAGTATGTGTGTCAAAATCATCTATTCATTCTCTCAGCGACCACACCGGCACCGAAACGGAAGATATCAGAGAGAGGGCCGAAATACTGAATTCGGTCTTCCGAAGTTGTTTCACCGTAGAAGATCGTAATACTGTCCCTCCTTTCAACCGTCGTACAGACATCGAAATGGCAGATATTGAGATAACCGATCGCGGAACTGAAAAGCAGCAACAATGGCTTAGTAGTTGAAAGGCTTCAGGACCAGATGAAATACGTATAAGATTCTATAAAGCTTATGCGAAATAACTTGGTCCCCTTCTAGCAGTAATTTATCGTAGATTGCTTGAGAAAAGAAAAGTACCTAACGACCGGAAAAAAGAGAAGGTCATTATCGTTTTTAAGAAAGGCCCCAAGACAGATCCACACAGTTACAGACCGATGTCGCTGACGTCAATCTGTTGTAGAATAATGGAACATGTTTTATCCTCAAGAATTATGAAGTTTTTGGAAAATGAACATCTGCTCTATAAAAATCAACATGGATTCTGCAAACAGAGATCCGGCGAAAGTCAGCTCGCTCTGTTCCTCCATGAGATCCACAGCGCAGTGGACAACGGCGCTAAGGTTGAAGCCGTGTTGCTTGATTTCAGTAAGGCATTTGACAATGTCCCGCATTGCCGTTTAATGAAAAAAATACGAGCTTACGGAGTATCGGAGCAGACCTGCGATTGGATTCAAGACTTTTGTGCAGATAGAACTCAACACGTAGCTCTTAACGGAACTAAATCGACAGATGTAAAGATAATATCCGGAGTACCACAGCGAAGTGTGTTAGGGCCATTTCTGTTTGCAATATATATAAATGATGTAGTAGTAAGCTTTGGATGCCCTTTAATGCTATTCCCATATGATGCAGTTGTCTATACCAAAGTAGCAACGCCAGAAGATAGTAGGAATTTGCAGAACGACCTGCAGTGAATTGATGAATGGTGCAGGTTCTGGCAGTTGATCCTGAACGTAAATAAATGTAACATATTACGCATACATAGGAAAACACATCTATTATTGTACAGCTACACTATCGATGACAAACAGCTGGAGACAGCGGCTGCCGTAAAATATGTAGGCGTTATTTGGCACAAGGGTGAGTGGACCCGTTCCAGACCTTCTAACAGGAACATTCTCGGTGGTCGCCTTGGATCTAACTTGTGACTCCTACATGGGCCAGTAGCGCTGGTGACTGGACCTTGAAGGCTTTGTTAATCCTGGAATCACCACAATAAACTGAGAGCCTCCAGTTAGTCATTACGGAATTTTGACTAGGGGAACCTACTATACACTAAGAACTGTAGCGATTTGGATGTTCCAGGTTTCTACATCTCCAAGACCGCCCGTCATGCATGTCAGCTACGAAATGGCACAAACACCCTTATTTTAAGGCTGCACGTCGTACCTTTTGTGATTTATGAACGTCGCTGCATTGCACATACACTGAGTCATGGAATTCCTCCAAATGTTGTGTCGGACTTCCTTTTACCGGCCGTAGTGGAGTAAACTCGATGTGGCTTGGACTCAACAAGACGTTGGAAGCCTCTGCTGACATACTGAGGCATGTTGCTCCTATAACAGGCCATAATAGCAAAAGTGTTGCCGGTGCAGTATTTTGTGCACGAACTGGCATCTCGATTAAGTCCCAAGAATGTTCGATGGGATGCATATCTAGCGATATGGTTGGTGGCCAAATCACAATCTCGAACTGTCCACAATGTTCTTCAAACCAATCGCGAACAGCTGCCGCCCGGTGACATAGCGTATTGCATCTATAAAAATTCCATCATTGTTTGGCAACTTGAAGTCCATGAATAACAATTTTCCAGTCAGTGATCGGTTCGGCTGGATAAGAGAACCAAGTCCATTCCCTGTAAGCAAAGACTACACCATTATGGAGCCACTAATAATAACTTAATACAGGATGGGAAGATAAGCAAGGGTGAGAGGGCAACCCAGAGTAGTACTGTCATTTGTTGTTTGATTACATTTATTCAAATAACCACAAATAATATTAAAAACAGTAATGGTCAGACTCCCTCGTAACAAATAACGACCAATTGGCAAATACGTCCAAAATGTATAACAGAGGTAAAGAACACTAGCATTTCACATTAAGAAAAGAGTAAAAATGAAGCCTAGGGGCCTATCCCCATATTCAGTCTGCACTCAACCTAGCTGTGTTACTAATCACACAAAGTGCCACAATTATAGTTCAATCAGTAATTTCATAAAAGGCAACAAGTTACTTCATAATAACATTAACAGTTCCTTATAGCAAGAAAAGAAGACAATGCACTGTTAAAGCAGAATATTCTGTCCACTATTTTTATAATTTTTAAAAAATAATCAACGTTAAAATGCCTGTATAGTATACAAGGTGAAAACAGTAATTCGGAACTGAGGTGAAAACCAGTTAAAATAAATACCTCCAAATAAACTATGAATTCCTAATGGTTGAGAGAAAGCGGGTACAGTACAATTTGTTAAATCTAAAACTCTCATGAGCAAGCTGTTTTGAGGGAAAGGGTACATTGTTGGATAAGAATACAGGGCGTAAAATACACAAGAGAGCTTGAGTTGCTTTTTCCAATGGACGGCCGCAATTATTGTGCTTATGCCAATCCCCCGCACCACAAAACAAATTACCAAAGAACAAGGCAGTGCGTAACATCATCAGGTCTCCACGTCCACGAGGCGTAGAGAAGTCGGCCGCAAGCTGTCGCAAGGTAGTTCTGTTAACAAAGGGCATTAAACAAGTGGAGGCCAAAGAAGTGGTTTACAAGAACATACCAAAGAGTAGTAGTTTATCTTTAGCTCTGGTAACAGAGATCTCTATTCGAAAGTGAACATGAGAATTAAAGGCAGCCTCAAGCTTTAATCAAGTTCCTAGTCAAAATTGTAATCAGAGCCTTAGCGACAAATACAGCCGATAACTGTCAGGCCACCAAGCCTTTTGTTGGCGTTTATTAAAATAAGGCAAAAAGGAACGGGTTTACATCTACAGAATTTGACTTAAACAGATTGTCACTCCGATTAGCTGCTTATGCAACATTTTAAGCAAGGAAATCTTTAACACAAACCAGAAAAAGAAATGTCGGGTACGGCCTTTCTGCCATATATTCCCAGATTGACGGACAGAATCGGCAGTATATTGTGCAAACATGGCGTAAAGACGATTCACCGACAAGGAAGATCAAAGAGTGTATTAGATCGGCGAAGGAGAAAAAGAGACCCACTTGCAATGTCGGGAATATACCGTATACCATGCACATGCGGAAAAGTTTATGTCGGAATGACTGGACGATCAATTAACACCAGGATCAAAGAGCATAAGCGACACTGCAGGTTGGGGCAGGTGGAGAAATCGGCCGTGGCAGAGCACCCACTGAATGAGACCGACCACGTAATAAAATTCGCCGACACGGAAATTCTGGCTGTAGAGAAACACTATCACACGCGCTTGTTCAGAAAAGCTGTAGAAATACAAAAACACGCGAACAGTTTCAACAAGAAAGAGAAAAGCCTTAAGGTAAACGGGTTCTGGCTTCCCGTACTGCAGCGAACGACCGTCGCATGTAGCAAGAGGAGAACCGCACCGGAAATGACCGCGGAGAAGCCCTCGGACGTTGGCGCGCCAGGTACATATAGTCTGCGGCCGCGAGCTCGGCTCCAGTTCACCACCGGCAATGGAGGGTGAAGCTTTGACAATGCTAGCCACTCGTCCTGGCGAAACGTCAGAAAAATCATTAGATGAACGTCGGCCGAAGAACCCGAGACAGAAGCCAATTGGCAGTTTGTCAACAAGTGGCCACGAAAGCCGTAACAACTTTGTACACTTTCAAATGGCTCTGGGCACTATGGGACTCAACTGCTGTGGTCATAAGTCCCCTAGAACTTAGAACTACTTAAACCTAACTAACCTAAGGACATCACACACATCCATGCCCGAGGCAGGATTCGAACCTGCGACCGTAGCGGTCGTGCGGTCCCAGACTGTAGCGCCTTTAACCGCTCGGCCACTCCGGCCGGCTTTTGTACACTTTGCATACATATTAGACACACAATATTTAAGTCCACTCCCCCACAAATAAAAAAATTAAATAGCAGCCACTAAAGTAACCAGCAGCATAAAATACAATTTCAGTTCAATCAGAATTTCGTGTAGCCATCCATAAGAAAACCCTGACCAGTTACAGTACAAAATTGTTTATAGAAGACTGCAGGATTAAAATTCAATTAACAATACTTCCATTAAAAAGAAAGGGTGGTCACTAACATTTAAACCAAAAAGGGAAACCCCTCAAAGTAATCACCAGTATAATACAGACATAAATAACATTTAATAACTGGTTTCGGTCACTGTAATTGGACTTACGTGGCCAATTTCCACATGCTATAAATAACGCAGGAAACCACCCATAGGCAGGCACTGAAAGGCATACATACACAATTAATAAAAAAATACTAATAAGTAAAAAAGGGGGATCAATCAGGAATCACATTAAATTCAGCACTTCAGGAAGTCACTTGTCACCAAGACCAGGCAAAGCCAGAAACTCTCGTAGTACGACCACTGAATATGAAAGGTGCTAAAGGCGAAGGCTAGTTGAATATTGTCAGGACAGCACTAAACGTCCAGTCGCACAAATCATTGGAGTGCATGAATCGCAAATTACTGGACGTCAAGACGAATGGAGTTCGTACAACAGGACGCTGTCTCCACAAAAACTGCAGCAGGCGAGAAACGCTTAGGCCGTGACGAAACAAGCACCTGAGCAATACAGCTGCTGCTGGTAGTCGGGGCCGCTGGTCGCCCTGGTCTGTCGTACCCAGCTGTCTGCTTGTGCTCGTCGTATTGTCTCCCTCCGCGTTCCACCGCCTCCTTGATGCACTGTCAGGGACGTTGCTTCACAAGTAGAATCGATACACAGAAGGAAATGTGGGCACCAAAGACAAATAGGACGCCGGAAGCCAAGGAAGAATCGATAAGGAGCCGTCGCCATGGCCCAGCCACAACCAGCTTGCACCGTCAGTTGTTGACAACTTGTTTTCATGGCTTCGTGGGAGCTGTGCCACGCTCGAATCTTAGCATCGGTTGTTACCAACTGTAATCGGGACTCGCCAGCCCGCGGTTTTGCAGTCGTCTGGCGTACAACCGATATGGTCACTAGCCGAGGAGAGGCTCTGCAAGCGTTGTAGTGCTGTTAGTAATAGCGCCTGCGTCGGTCGCTGCTGGCATAGCCCATTAATGTTCGCCCCGATAGCTGAGTGGTCAGCGTGACGGATTGCCGTCGTACGGGCCCGGGTTCGATTCTCGGCTGGGTCGGAGATTTTCTCTGCTCAGGGACTGGGTGTTGTGTAGTCTTCATCATAATTTCATCCCCATACTGCATGCAGGTCACCAAATGTGGCGTCCAATGTAATAAGACCTGCACCAAGGCGGCCAGACCTGCCCCGCAAGGGGCCTCCGGGCCAATGACGCCAAACGCTCATTTCCATTTTCATAGCCCATTAATGCCAAATTTCGCTGTACTGTCCCACCTGATACGTTCGTCGTACGCCACACATTTACGTATGCGGTTATTTCACGCAGTGTTGCTTGTCTCTTAGCACTGACAACTACCCGAACGTCTCTGTTCTCGGCAGTTGTCGTCCGTGATAAGAAGTAATACGCGAAATGTGGTATTCTAGTCACCCTCGTTGGGGATCTCGAAATACAGAAATCCCTAACGATTTGCGAAACAGAATGTCCTATGCCACTAGCTCCACCTACCATTCGCCGTTCAAAGTTTATTAATTCCCGTCGTGCAGCTTTAATTACATCGGAATCCATTTCACAAGAATGACCTGAGTACAAATTAGAGCTTCGCCAATGCACTGCCCTGTTATACGTTGTGTACACGATACTACCACCATCCTTATATAAACAAATCGCCATCCTATGACTTCTAACACCACAGCGTAATTTTAGTTTCACGAAACCCTAATACTTCTTTCAAGGCTCCCTGCCCCTCCCCAAACCAAACAAAAACGTTTTCAAACATAACCGGTACTAGATTATTGATCTTCTTATTAACAGTTTTTACTGGAACCACTGCAGTAATTTCCTTAGAATGATGCTCATTATTAAAATTGGTAACTATAAATGTAAACCGATATTGTCGCGCTTGGATCAGTAGGAAACATTTACTCTTTTAAAATTGATAAATGTTACAGCAGTCAGTCGCTAATAATCGGTTTATAGCCCTTGAGCGCTAGAGTAACAGTTTATTTTGAGTACTGTACTCTACTTAACACGATATGCAGAGAACAGAAATCTGGACGTCTACTTAGGCGTTTGTCCAGAAAATTGGTGTTTTAAAACCGCCATGGGAACGCCACTAAATTCGCGTGCACTCTGCCGGCCACCGATGACGGGAACCTCGACCATAGATTTCAGGATGTTTCAAAGTCTGTAACCAAGATTGAGAGGGTGCAATTATCCAGCATCTATCGTTCTTAGTGGAACGCTGCAAGCTCAGCCGACTAATGACAAATTAGTACGACTGTAAATTCAGCGCACTGAGACACAAGAGCGGGGGAAGCAGAGCAAAACTCCTGAGCATGCGCGGTTAAGAATTATCTCTGGTTTTCCTGAGGAATAGGAAGTTCAGTTCTGGCTGGATAATATCATTTCATGCTGTACCACTGTCATTCTGTCTGTAATTGCTGATTTTGGACGTCATGCTGTTCTCATCTTCATTCTCATTCCCAAAGTTACGTTAACTTCCTGGAGGTATAGCTGTTCTGTGCTCAGTTTTCCACACACTGGGTCTGATTCCTGTAGTAGTACCAACGTGTATTGTCAGATTCTGACTTCTTAAGTTTCCATTCCCTTTAGGGTGGTTCCTTTTACAGTCAAATGTTTAATTCCATGAACATTCAACTGTCTTTCCACTACCTGACTTACTCTTTCAAATGTAACTTGGATGTTGCCTGTTAAGTCTAATTACTTCGGACAAGCCAGCCGCGGTGGACTAGCGGTTCTAGGCGCGCAGTCCGGAACCGCGCGACTGCTACAGTCGCAGGTTCGAATCCTGCCTCGGGCATGGATGTGTGTGATGTTCTTAGGTTAGTTAGGTTTAAGTAGTTCTAAGTTCTAGGGGACTGATGACCACAGCAGTTAAGTCCCATAGTGCTCAGAGCCATTTGAACCATTTTGAACTTCGGACAAAATATGCCACACGAGCACTGGGAGAAAGTGAATGGCCGCTGCGACCAGTAGAATGGCGCAGCGCTGATGTCCTGGCGATAATTTGCCTGAAAAACATCTGGGCGTAAAGCAGTGGAGTCGACACTGGTTAAACTGCTCAAAGTGACATATTTGAAGCCCTCGAAGCAGAGAGAGGTATGTATGAGAGAGTTACTGTGTGTTCGTCAACAGACGTATGTCACCACACACGTCCTTGACGATATGAATAGACCATACCAATGCCACACTAGCCATACAAGCTGTCATGAACAGCCGATTCCAGTATTTGATGAGATAAAATACACTCCTGGAAATTGAAATAAGAACACCGTGAATCCATTGTCCCAGGAAGGGGAAACTTTTTTGACACATTCCTGGGGTCAGATACATCACATGATCACACTGACAGAACCACAGGCACATAGACACAGGCAACAGAGCATGCACAATGTCGGCACTAGTACAGTGTATATCCACCTTTCGCAGCAATGCAGGCTGCTATTCTCCCATGGAGACGATCGTAGAGATGCTGGATGTAGTCCTGTGGAACGGCTTGCCATGTCATTTCCACCTGGCGCCTCAGTTGGACCAGCGTTCGTGCTGGACGTGCAGACCGCGTGAGACGACGCTTCATCCAGTCCCAAACATGCTCAATGGGGGACAGATCCGGAGATCTTGCTGGCCAGGGTAGTTGACTTACACCTTCTAGAGCACGTTGGGTGGCACAGGATACATGCGGACGTGCATTGTCCTGTTGGAACAGCAAGTTCCCTTGCCGGTCTAGGAATGGTAGAACGATGGGTTCGATGACGGTTTGGATGTACCGTGCACTATTCAGTGTCCCCTCGACGATCACCAGTGGTGTACGGCCAGTGTAGGAGATCGCTCCCCACACCATGATGCCGGGTGTTGGCCCTGTGTGCCTCGGTCGTATGCAGTCCTGATTGTGGCGCTCACCTGCACGGCGCCAAACACGCATACGACCATCATTGGCACCAAGGCAGAAGCGACTCTCATCGCTGAAGACGACATGTCTCCATTCGTCCCTCCATTCGCGCCTGTCGCGACACCACTGGAGGCGGGCTGCACGATGTTGGGGCGTGAGCGGAAGACGGCCTAACGGTGTGCGGGACCGTAGCCCAGCTTCATGGAGACGGTTGCGAATGGTCCTCGCCGATACCCCAGGAGCAACAGTGTCCCTAATTTTCTGGGAAGTGGCGGTGCGGTCCCCTACGGCACTGCGTAGGATCCTACGGTCTTGGCGTGCATCCGTGCGTCGCTACGGTCCGGTCCCAGGTCGACGGGCACGTGCACCTTCCGCCGACCACTGGCGACAACATCGATGTACTGTGGAGACCTCACGTCCCACGTGTTGAGCAATTCGGCGGTACGTCCACCCGGCCTCCCGCATGCCCACTATACGCCCTCGCTCAAAGTCCGTCAACTGCACATACTGTTCACGTCCACGCTGTCGCGGCATGCTACCAGTGTTAAAGACTGCGATGGAGCTCCGTATGCCACGGCAAACTGGCTGACACTGACGGCGGCGGTGCACAAATGCTGCGCAGCTAGCGCCATTCGACGGCCAACACCGCGGTTCCTGGTGTGTCCGCTGTGCCGTGCGTGTGATCATTGCTTGTACAGCCCTCTCGCAGTGTCCGGAGCAAGTATGGTGGGTCTGACACACCGGTGTCAATGTGTTCTTTTTTCCATTTCCAGGAGTGTATTTAAACCTCTTCTTACATGTCCAGTTAATGAGTCGTGTTGATCCATGAGTTATATCCATTTGCTCGTTCCTATGGTGGATGCCAAGATATTGGTGGGTATTATGAAAGAGAGCAAAATAACGTTACACACAAGTAATGTTACTTAACTGGAATATCAGCAACTCCAGAGCAATATCCAATGCAAGTCTGTGAGAAAGGCTGAGTAGGACTTACAGTCGTAATTGAGATTAAGAAACAACGTGTAGAAAAGACAGACAGAGGTCAAGTAACACAGAGACTAGTCTAGACTCGATGTGGCATCCAGTAAGTTGGATCAGCTGCGGCACAGGTCAATTTGGCAGATGCAGGTGTGTCTTGGAGCCGGCACCAAATTGCAGGTGCATTCACATGGGCTACTACCGCCAACGTTTGAGCGTAGACTGGCACAGCATGGTACCAACGGTGCACGATTCCACATTCCTTCCTTCTCTCCCCCCTCCCCCCTCCCACTCCCCGAATTCCTCACCGGCGTTGTATAGTGATGCTGCCGGAAAAGTACGTCGGAAGTGATGGGAGGGTGAGGTGAAGTCTAGCCGCAGATTTTACTGAGGAGGTAGGATCCACATCTTCAGCTGCGGCAACCTCCTCCCGAAACTTCGACATTCTTCTTGCTTGCGAGTGGGTGGGACATCTGTCGAAAAGCGAGCTACAGGGTGTGCACCAATGCCCAGAGATGGAACATCATCTGTCAGAGGCGACGCTGTGACCCCTGGAGGGTCCACAGCGGTCAATAAGGATGCGATAGCGAGACTGGGCCTACCTCCCATGGCTAGGGCCGCTGGCGCAGCGGTGACAGCGTCGGCGCAGTGTGGACGTCCATCGGCTCTCTGTCTGGCACCGGCGACTTGGAACCCAAGGAAGGCAAGGGCGCCTTGGCTGTGGGGACCCCTCGGCACCAATTCTACACTACTGCCCATTAAAATTGCTACACCACAAAGATGACATGCTACAGACGCGAAATTTAACCGACAGGAAGAAGATGCTGTGATATGCAAATGATTAGCTTTTCAGACCATTCACACAAGGTTGGCGCCGGTAGCGACACCTACAACGTGCTGACATGTCGAAAGTTTCCAACCGATTTCTCATACACAGACAGCAGTTGACCTGCGTTGCATAGTGAAACGTTGTTGTGATGCCTTGTGTAAGGAGGAGAAATGCATACCATCACGTTTCCGACGTTGATAAAGGCCGGATTGTAGCCCATTGCGCTTGCGGTTTATCGTATCGCGACATTGCGGCTCGCGTTGGTCGAAATCCAATGACTGTTAGCAGAATATGGAATCGGTGGGATCAGGAGGGTGATACAGAACGCCTTGCTGGACCCCAACGGCCTCGTATCACTAGCAGTCGAGATGACAGGCATCTTATCCGCATGGCTGTAGCGGATCGCAAAGCCACGTCTCGATCCCTGAGTCAACAGATGGGGACGTTTGCAAGACAACAACCATCTGCATGAACAGTTCGACGACGTTTGCAGCATCATGGACTATCAGCTCGGAGACCATCGCTGCGGTTACCCTTGACGCTGCATCACAGACACGAGTGCCTGCGATGGTGTACTCAACGACGAACCTGGCTGCACGAATGGCAAAACGTCATTTTTTCGGATGAATCCAGGTTCTGTTTACAGCATCATAATGGTCGCATCCGTGTTTGGCGACATCGCGGTGAACGCACATTGGAAGCATGTATTCGTCATCGCCATACTGTCGTATCACCTTGCGTGATGGTATGGGGTGCCATTGGTTACACGTCTCGGTCACCTTTTGTTCGCATTGACGGCACTTTGAACAGTGGACGTTACATTTCAGATGTGTTACGACCCGTGGCTCTACCATTCATTCGATCCCTGCGAAATCCTATATTTCAGCAGGCTAATGCACGACCGCATGTTGCAGTTCCTGTACGGGCCTTTCTGGATACAAAAAATGTTCGACTGCTGCCTTGGCCAGCACATTCTCCAGATCTGTCACCAAATGAAAACGTCTGGTCAATGGTGACCGAGTAACTGGCTCGTGACAATACGCCAGTCAGTACTCTTGATGAACCGTGGTATCGTGTTGAAGCTGCATGGACACTTGTACCTGTACATGCCATCCAATCTCTGTTTGACTCAATGCCCAAGCGTATCGAGGCCGTTATTACGGCCAGAGGTAGTAGAGCTGGGTACTGATTTCTCAGGCTCAATGCACCCAAATTGCGTGAAAATGTAATCACAGGTCAGTTCTAGTATAATATATTTGGCCAATGAATACCCGTTTATCATCTGCATTTCTTCTTGGTGTAACAATTATAATGGCCAGTAGTGTATAAATGAAAAACCTATGGTGGGTTCGTACAGCTGACACAAACGAAGCTGGTTTTCATAGCACTTCTGCAGCCTGGTGAAACCCTGTACAAAAGACGAAGAGTGGCCCAAGACTCTGGCGATAGCACTCCTTTCCCAGCGCCTTTGTCTGAAAAAGGCCTAATGATGTCCAATAACTTAGAGCACAGCGGAAGATAAGCTGATCACTGTGGAGGATGCAACAGCTGAAGCCCTGTCCTAGATCAGTGTCCATGAAAGAATTCCGGCAGCATCAGTAAGATGAGAGAAAGAGCACTAAAGTTTGCTACCAAGAATGGGAATTGCATAACTTGTTCATTTGTTGCTCGAGAGTCCTGGCAAAGCACTCTGCTTCATTAGATTGAAGGTAGAACGGAGCAGTCACTACATAGTATTGGCATTGGTGCCACAAAACTGCTGAAATTTTGCCTTTGTGTACTGGGATCCTTCGTCCAAAACCAACATTGTTTCAGGTAATTCTGTGACGTGAAAAACTGTCTCAGAGTCTTGATAGTGCTAGCTGTTGTGGTGGAGCGTATGGGCACCGTGGACGAAACCTTGCTGCAGGTATCTACCGCCCTAAGCCAACGGCAATTCCAATAGGGACCCATAAAGTCAATATTCAACCATTGCCAGGAGATGCTGGCCTTGAGGCAATCAATAAATTCTTATAGCAGAGCCACTTGTTGTTCTGCACATGCAAGACATCGCGAAGTAAATAGTTCTGTTTGAGCATCCATGGCTGCCCACGTGCAAGTTTTGGGTGAGCTGCTTAAGAAATACAACGCCCCAATGTCCTCGATGGAGAAAGTGAAGGATTCTGTTCTGAAGCAAACGTGCCACAACCATATTGTCTGCAAGTAAGAGGATGACACCCTGCTGGGCTGTTAAGCTGTACCAAAGCGCAAACTACGGCATACGACCGGATCGCTAATTTTAACTGAATGTGGGCAACCGATGTGGAGAAATGGCAACAGAATCTAGAGATAGGAGTCTACAGCTGTTGCCTGAGCATGGGAAAACCATGAAGTGTTTCATTGTCCTGAACATCAAAATGAAAGAAACTTCCAAGGTGCTGACCGCCGAGTCATTGCTGGCTGGTAGGTGAGAAAGAGCTCCTACATTTGAATGCTTAGCTGTTGACCTGTACATAGTTTCATGCTGGTAACTGGAGAGGAGCAGACACCAGCATTACAACTCTGGAACTGTGCATGAAGGGACTGGCTTTCAAGCGCAGAACAGAGAGGTGAGAGGCTTGTGCTCTATTACCAAGTAGAATTTCCTGTATTGGTGGAATTTGGTCACCTCATTTAAAGTAGCAAGAGTTTTCTTCTCAGTCTGTGAATGGTTGCAATGTGCTTTGTTTTGAGGAGTTCTGATGTGAAGGCAAATGGCATATCCCATGATCCAGTTCTGTAACAGAAAAAAGTGCCAAACGCCTAAGAGGATGCATCAGCCAACATTACACACAACTTAAGGGGATGAAAATGTACCAAACAGCGATCGCTCAATAAACGGTCATTCAGTTTCTAAAATGCAATGTGATACTCCATGGTACACTCATTTAGAACGTTCTTTTGTCGAAGATGATGCAGTGGAGGTGTAATCTGTGCAGCACGTGGAATGAACCGAATGCACCAATGAGTTTACCCAAGCTAGCCTGGAGGTCACTGACATTCCAAGGCTCTGTGATCATTTCAGATGGAAGTTTTGGAATCACTGAATAGAAAAATCAGAAAGATCTGAGCAGCGTTAAACTAAGTACTGGAATCTGATGAAATTGTAAAACACGTGATAATGTAGTTAAGAATAGTGTTCTAAGGCAATTATTTCTCTTTGATAAAAAGACTTGGATCTGACTAATTGTGCTAACTACTATGACTATTGTCTTACAGATTCTCTCGGAATGCGATCGGTGAGTTACGTAAGCTAGTCTGTTAGTATTCACAAAATGCTTCAAATGGCTCTGAGCACTATGGGACTTAACTTCTGAGGTCATCAGTCCCCTAGAACATAGAACTGCTTAAACCTAACTAACCTAAGGACATCACACACATCCATGCCCGAGGCAGGATTCGAACCTGCGACCGTAGTGGTCGCGCGGTTCCAGACGGTAGCGTCTAGAACCGCTCTTCCACTCTGGCCGGCAGTACAAGTTACTCCTGGAAGCTCTTTAAAGGCTTATAAAGGGAACGATGTCCACCTGTTGTGCGACAGTGGCACTCTCAGTAGCTAATGTATCGTAGCTGTCATATTGTATGTTAATCTGAAAATTCCTCCATACAGGGCTGGTTCCGAAGTGCAGGTTCTTTCAAAGAATCCGCTTTCCAAATTTGAAAATTTCTCCAAACAGGGCTAGTTCCGAAGCGCAGGTTCGTTCAAAGAATCCGCTTTCCACTGATTCCCTCGGTACACAAAAACTGAAAATACGCCAGCACAAGGGATCATGAATAGTGGGGGGGGGGGGGGGGGGGGTGTAATACGTGGAAATTACCTTTCAACATACATGAGTTTTATTCTCACAGATCGGAAACTACTGATTGTAACATTAATACTCAATCTCGTCCATTTTCGGACAATAGGTTATCATTTACAAAAACTGCTCTAATGAGGACGCTTAACAATACAGATCATCTATCCCCACCCCTGTCCAAGCAGAATCTCCAAAATTAATCCTTTACTTTAACATTCCATGAGTGAAGCCTTGTCACAGTCCACAAACCGTATTTAACATTGTTTCTCTCCTGCGGCGACCGTTAAATACAATCTCTGGCACATAGCTTCGTCACACTCGTCTATCCATTGATCGGTGGTCGAATCCCGATGATCCTGTTTCCACTGAAAGAATATTCCACAATGTCAAAGGGTCAACATGTGAACACGGAGCTCTATGTTCAACAATGTAAGATGAACGGTGTGCTCCGAAACACTTGTGCGTGCATCAGCATTGTGCTCTTTCTGGCAGTTATGCCACGGATCACCATCTATCCTACTTTACAGAGCAGACAAGCAGCCGAACCCCACTCTCTGTGAAGAGTCGTGGACATCAAGCCATTTAGCGCCTAGTAGTTGGTTCACTGTTCTTTTGCCTTTTCCATAATGCTCACGGCAGCAACACGTGAACATTCGACCAGCTTCGCCGTTTTCGAGATGCTCGTTCACCGGCTCTGAGTCGGAATAATCTGCCCTTTTAGAAAGTTGCTTGTCTCAATGAAAATTTTTGCAAGCTAACCTGTGTACGGACATTCCTACTGTTGCATTTAATTCATTGTGATGCACTTGTGATGCGCGGTGATGTGCAAGTCAAACTGTGCTCAGTACTCAAACCATTCCTCTTGTTGAAAATCAAATGCGCAGAATGGTGGCGCGGAAACAGGTACTGCTTCCTCTGGTGGTGATCCTGGTGCTAGGAAGCGAAACACTTTGGTCAGCATTTATATGAGCTGTTGCACTTGTTGCTCATGGAACTGGACAATATAAGTTACTGACAGTTCTTGTGATGGACTGACCACACTCAAACACACAAAAAGTAATACTTGTAGAGGATACAGCGCAACCACTGAATTATGCTGCAAGAAATCACAAATTCTTCACCAATAATATCGGCCTCTGAAACGTGCAAAGAAACACGGCCAGGCAGCAATCGTTCTGTAACAGATACATGATCACAGTTCTACGAGAAATAGACACAATTAATATCGTCGTCATTGCTTGTATGGCGAGAAGTAAACCCAAGTAGCAATTAAACTTAGTTTTCTCTCTTCGCCAGATGTTTGGACGTCCAACAGCGGGTGCCAAAGAGTTGGTGGGTTTTATTGAAGAGAGTAAGATAATAAGATCCACACATCGTGTCCGATAAACTTCATTTACTCAACTGGAATGACAGAAATTACAGAACAATATCCAGTGAAGCTCAATGAGATGAATCCAGTTATATCCACAGTGGTAACAGAGGCTGACTGACAGTGCTTAGTAAGACGGAGCTGAACCGTCAGACAGAAATATCCTTTCAGCCTGAATGTTGATCCCACTCTTAAAACATTCTTACATTTCCGCAACAGACTAAACAGTAGAGGCGAAAGACTGCAGCCCTGAAATAACCCCCTATTAATCCGAGCACTTCGTTCTTGGTCTTCCAGCTCTATTGTTCCCTGTTGGGACTTGCATATATTGTATATTATCTGTCTTTCCCTGTAGGTTACTTCTGTTTTTATCAGAATTTTGAACATCTTGAACCATTCGACAATTTTGTAAATCACACTTGACAGATTTCTGTATATTTGTAGAACGTCTAATGGTAAAAAACGCAACTTAAATGATCTGAGCGCCGAGCAACGAATTTTTACATCAGTGATTGTGGTGCCTGTGTAAATTGTACCGTTTTGCTTTTCACCGTAATGCTATGAGGCCAATGACATGCTGTAAGGTTGTTGTTACTGTGCCTTCATAATACCCAAGACGACTAACTCAGATAATTACTAATTACTGAAATAAAGTTTTCTTTTAAAATAAAATTAAAATAAACTCGTTTAAAAAACTCGTGCTAAATGTTTACAGTATAATTACTGCCTACCATGCAAGTTACTTCGATATTCAAATCCTGAATCTTAGATAAGCACATAATTTGTCAATGTACTGGCTACTGACGTAAGGTTTTTACTTTCTTTCGAATTTGTAGAATTCCTTCTTGTTTTACGTCAGATGGGAGTACGTTGAAGTTTTTTTTTTCTTTTTTTTTTTTTTGCATGAGCATGGTGTTCTCCAGACCTAGCTATCTGCAACCAACAGACACAGCATATTTTGTCTTACCAGCAAGTTGATTGCACATAATCAGACTGGAGATCTAGCAGTTGTACGAGAGCGATTCGGAATGTAAGGTCCGATCGATCGCGAAATGGACACCGCAGCGAAAATCAAAAACTTTTTTTTTTAACAGTGTGTTACATCTTCAGCTACATTATCCCCGCTCCGACTTTCATTTTCTTTTGGCCACTGCGGTGAACGATCCTACCAACTACTAATTACAGTCATACGATTCGGCATACGTGCTACGAGACCCTACTTAGTTCAAAAATTGATTTGCCTCTCTCCTCGCGGTTAATGTATGAATATTCGGTCCAATGGAGGGCAAGCAACGGATTGGAATACTGATGACCGTGGATTATACGGTAGGTTTACTTACATGACTCTTCTTCAGGAACTGTCTATTGAAGACAAGTGGTATTTCGCCAATATGAAATCCGAGGCTAGAAATCGGACTGATACTAGATGTTTGTTTCAAGACGTGATAGCCTAATAGAGCCTTGAACTGTAAATCCATAGTCGAGGTGGGAACAGGCAAACAGCCTTTAGAATTGGAGTAAAAAGTTTCAGTCTCCTGCCCAAGACCAGTGACGTACTTTAATGTATTCAGTGCCTTCAGGTCTTTGGCCATTAAATCCTTCAACTGTGGTCTGTTTGTAAGACTCAAATGAAGAAATTGACACAGAAACATCACTGAACTTTTAAAATTGAGAAAATTGTCAGTCACTCTGGCGACTGAAACGATAAAAAATAACACAAATACATACCTCTGACGAAAATTAGAAACTCTTCATATACGCCCAGTAGTCAACCTTATTATTGTCGGTTGCAGCTGAAGGGTAGGAAGGCTAGAGGATAAACAGAATGTGACAAAGTCGTACCCAAACAATAAACATTGAACAGGACACTTAACTGTCGATGTAATAGCGGTGACCGCTGGAACAAACAGTCACGATCAATCAGATGCCAGATGGACATTATTCTACCGCTCGGTTCGTTCTGCACTGACCCCACATTTGCTATGAAAGACAGACATGACCATGAACCCCATTAGTTACGCTTCCTGAGGATGTTATCCCTCCAGTTACTTCAAATGGTTCAAATGGCTCTGAGACTTTGGGACTTAACTTCTGAGGTCATCAGTCCCCTAGAACTTAGAACTACTTAAACCTAACTAACCTAAGGACGTAGCGGTCGCGCGTTTACAGACTCTCCAGTTACCGTCAACCGCCTTCTCAGGGTCGAAGAATTCACGTAAAAGTCCAGGAAATCTTTCTAAGATGTCTTCTTGTTCTCTTTGTCGTTAGTACTTTGACCCCACGAGGTGGAAAGCAACGAAGTGGATGGTCGTGATAGGCTTTCAGACCATGCATTTATTCCCAATTTCTAAGGGACGTGTTGCCGCTGAAGTCGTCCGGAAGAATTTACAGTGTGAAATTTGTTGAGTTGAGTATCAATCGTGACGACTTTGTTTTTGGTGACTACTTTCTGAGAGGTGGATCCAGAGAACGGAGTCTACAGGTGAAGGAGAGCAGAATCTGACACCCACTTCCAGGCAATGAACCTCTTGCAGTGATAAATCTGTGAAATCCGGACGGAGAGAGCCCCACTGCCCGGGGCTTCATTCGGTGGCAAATAAATTTTACACAATGCTACATCGAAAGTGTTCTTTCATAACAAACGATTGAATAGCCGTTTCGGAGTGATCAGAGAAGAGTGGTGTGTTTGGCATTGACAGCCTCTAGTTCTTTAGTTCTATCCGTACTGAAGTTGTCATTTCGGTAGGGACTGTATCCCCTGGGCACAGACAGTTGGGTCAACATGTCTCCTGGCCACACGAGGACAGTGATATTCCCTGTGCTAACACTTGCAGTTCTATCGTATGTGCTCTGAGCCCATTCATGTTACACTGTAGTACAGGAGCTGCTTATCAACGAGCGTTCTCCGCGTTTCTCTGCTTCTTTTCGCAGACCCCTCTTCAGGAGAAGATGAACTAAGACGGTCTGAGTGTTCAAGCTGGAAAACCATAACATGCATCCCCGAGACGATATCGTTTGATATCTGCCTTTATGATCTGCCTGTCTTGATTTCATTTCTTGACGTTAAGTTTTGACTTAGAATTTACCTTCTGGTTTCTTTATGCTGGTTTAGTCTAAGGCGCACAGTTTTTCAGTAATTTTCTTTCTTATGCTTTTTCCGCTGTCGGTTCTGAAGCTTATCTGTTCCCTGTACGTGGTTTGGAGGTAGCTACAAACTCTTCTGACTAGTTTGATTCCCGCCACTTTCTCCCTTCCGGTAAGCCCTTCATCTTAGAGTAGTACTTACACCACTCAGCCTGAAGTATTTGTTGGGTATATTGAAATATCTGTCTTCCCCTGAAGCTTCTATCATCTGCGGCACCCTCTAGTACCAAGGAAGTTGCATCTTGGTTTCGAATCATCCTCTTTGTGACGGTACGTCACATAAATATTGACATTTTTAGCGGTTGTAAATCGTAGTTTACGTATTTTATGAATATAATTTGTGTAAAAGATATAGTTATGTTCTTGAAACAACTGATATACAGCGATAGCATCTTTATTTAATGTCTACGAAAATAAAAAAGGATCGAAAGAGACGCGATTGTACGGCCGAGGAGGAAGGTCGTATTTTGTGGCACACAGACTGTTTTGTTTCGCTATACGGAAGGCGCGCCACTGAGCGGCTACAGATATGTTATGTAAGTTATTCGTATTTCCACTTAAATAAACTTGTTATTATTATTAGAAAATGAATTTCTTTGTAATAGTTGTCACCTCAAATGCTCGCAGTGGCTAGTTATTTTTAATAAGCATTTTTTAATTAATTTGTGCTGCGAGAAGCTCATCTTCCGATGCACCCTCTGGGCGGCCATTACGCGCCGAACTATTAATTTATTGATCAAAGTGTTAACAGTAAATGTAAATGCGAGAGATTTCGTTGTACGAACCTTTTAATATTGCAACAGATAATTAATTTACGTTAAAGTTCATGTTTTTAAACTATACAGATTCCATGAGTTCAGTAAGTTTTATCTTGGCCACTCCACGGCAACAACAGAAATGCTCTCAAGCCTTGCTTTGTAATCAATAAATAGAAATTAACAAAATTACATTCAATTCAGTTAACGGTAACTATATTTTAGTCATCACGTTCAAAATCTAAAGTTGGTACATAAATAACTGAGGCCCTTCAAGAATCCGTTTCATATTTACTTATGCACGTAAGTAAAAGTGATAAGAAAAGACAATATCCCTGAGAGAAAGAAGCATGCTGATAAATTAAAAATCAAAAATATATAAAATATACAAATAATTTTTTGTATACGATGTCACGAATCCCAACGGACGTCACAAGTGACGTCACATCTTCCATCCTTTTATTATGAGAGTACGCTGGAAAGCAATGCCTCTGAATTTTTTTATGTAAAAACTCTTACACCTTTGAAATAAAACAAACTTTATTAACATTCTACATCGTTATTCTCCTCGTCTACATGTGTATTTCTCAACATAGTCGCGTCGGCGACGAACAGATTTTTCCACACTGTTCTCGATATTGACACTGTAGAATGTTTGACGCGGCCACAACCACAACTCTGCTTGCACTGCTTCATAATTACGAAAGTGAAGTCTTCGAGGGAGCTCTTTTTGTTGAAACAGATGAAAATCGGATGGGGCCAAGTGGGGACTGTATGGAGAATGATCGATGACAGTGAAACCAAGGCGTCGGATCATTGCAGATTTTGTAACGCTCGTGGATGGTCTGGTATTGTCATGCTGAAGGAGAGGGTGTTTCAATACCGCCATGTTACACGATGCATTTCGTAGCCCTCTAGCGGTTGAGGGTTGCAACTTGCTTTAATCAAGTGAGAAATTTGAAAGAGTAATACGCAATACATATAACATCTCAACCGTTACAGAGAACACGATAAAAAATTCGGAGGTATTACCTTTCAGCACGCCCTTGTAGGCAATAAATTTCTAGTTGGATTTATTTTCTTAAAAGCAATTTAACATCGTGTGTCACGACATCATTTTACGTACATTACGCTGCAAAGTGGATCGAGTCATATCTCACAGACCGCAAACAGAAGACATTAGTACGAGAGAGGAGTGAATTAAGCTTTCAGTGACCATCTTTTTTCTCTTGAGCCATCAGTGGTCTGACCAGTTTGATGCAACCTACCACGAATTCCTCACTTGTGCCAACCTCTTCTTCTCACAGTAGCGCTTGCAACCTACGTCCTCAATTGCTTGCTGGTTGTGCCCAAATTTCTGCCTTCCTCTACAGAATTCCTCCTCAGCTCCCGCCAGTACCACGTAAATTATTCCCAGACGTTTTAATGGATACCCTATCATTCTCTCTCTTCTTGCTGTCAGAGTTTCCCACGTATTCCTTTCCTCGAAGATTCTGCGGAGAAACTTCTCATTCGTTACCTTATCAGTCCACCTAACTTTCAACATTCATCTCTAGCACCACATCTCAAAGCCTTCGATTCTGTTCTCTTCCGGTTTTGCCACAGGCTATGTCTCAACTGTCGTAAATGCTGACCTCCAACGTACATACTCAGAAATTTCTTCCTCAGGTTAAGACCCGTATTTTATATTAGTAGACTTCTCTTGGCCAGTAATGTTCTTTATGCCAGTGCTACTCTGCTTTTTATGTCCTCCATGCTCCGTCGGTCAGGGTTGTTTTGTTACCTAAGTAGCAGGAATCCTTAACTCCATCTACATCGTCATCACCAATTACGATGTCACTTTTACGCTGTTATTATTTCTGCTACTTTTCATTACTTTCGTCTTTCTTCGATTTACTTTGTACGTATTAGACTGTTCAATCAGTTTAACATAACCCGTAATTCATTGTCACTTCTACTGAGGATGGCAATGTCATCAGCGAATCGTATCGTTGATATCATTTGATCGTGAATTTCAGTTCGACTTTAAACAATGTACGAATTAAAATCCGGGTGTAACTCTGTGCTGTCTGTGATATCGTAATTTTATTTTGCTACCGGTCTCGGTACTGAACTATCATCAACGGTAGGAAAATTATCGTAGATTTATTGCATGTCATATATGCTTTAACGTAAGTTCAACTTACGGTAAAGCATGTATAACCAGTGATAAATCTGTGACAATTTTTCCTGACGTTCATGATGGTTTATAATTGAAACTGGCAGCAAAATAAAATAACGGTATTACAGATAGCACCGAGTTATGCAATTTTTTAAATTGGTTACATTAACTATTAAGCTGATTTTGCGATAATTCTCGCACTTGACGGCTTTTATAGTCTTGGAAATTGTGTGTACGATATCTTTCCGGAAGTCAGACGGTATATCGCTCGACTCATACACTCTCCGCACCAAGGTGAATAGCCATTTTGTTTCCACCTCCCACAATCTTTTTAGAAATTCCCATGGAATGCTATCTATCCCTTCTGCATACTTTGATTTTAAGTCTTATAAACGTCTTCTAAATTCTGATTTTCGAACTGGATCCACAATCTCTTCCCTATCGCCTCCTTTTCCACTTGTTTCACGTCATCAGATAAGTCCTCCCCCTCTTAGAAACCGTCAATCTACTCTTTCCACCTGTCCTCTCTCTCCTCTGCATTTAACAGTGGAATTCCCAATGCACTCTTAATGTTACTGCTCTTGCTTTTAATTTCGCCCAAGGCCCTTTTGTATGTTCACTCATTCCTTGCGACTATCATTTCTTTTTCGATTTCTTCACTTTATTCATGTAGCTATTTTATGTTAGATTCCCTGCACTTCCTATTTATTTCATTCCTAAGGGACTTCGATTTCCGTACTCCTGAATTTCCATCAACATTTTGATACTCCTTTCCTTCTTTCGTCGATGAGCTGACGTATTTCTTCCGTTACCCATCGATTCTTCGGACTTGTACCTACATTTTTTCTCTCCAGGTTCTGTGATTATTCATTATCGAGGTATCCATTCCTCGACAACTGCACTGCCTACTGAGCTGTATGGACCTCCTCAGAGAAGTTAAGTTCAGGCTTATCTCTTTATTACTTAGAACTTCATTGATTCTTCCTAACTACCTCTTAAACTTCGGCCTACTTTTTATCTGTGATAAATTGTTTTCTGAGTCTATATCTGCCCCTGCGAACGCCTTACAATCCAGTATCCGATTTCGGAATCTCTACCTGACTGAGATGTAAAATAACTGAAATATTTCTGTACTTCCTGGTTTTTTCCAAGTATGCCTTTTCTTCTTGCGATTCTTGGACAGAATATTCGCTGTTACTATTCGAAATTTATTGCAGCTCTCAATTAGTCTTTCTGCTTTCTCTTTCCTACAACTAAGTTCATATTCTCGCTAACCCTTTCGTCTACTAGTTTCCCTACAACCGCATTCCGGTCGCCCATGACTCTTACATTTTCATCTGCCTTTACATACAAAGTTACCAGATCAGTATTTTCATATACTTTCCTTGTACCTTCATCTTCGACCCGCGACGTCGGCATGTATACATGAACTATTGTCGGTGTTGGTTTGCTGTCTATTCTGATTAGAACATCTCTAACACTCAAATGTTCATAGTAACTTTCTCTTTGCCCTTCTTTCCTATTCATAACGAAACCTACTTCATTAAAACAACTTTCTGCTGCTTTTGATGTTATCAATACATGTATGACCAGAGATCCTTATCTCCTTTCTATTTCGCTTCAGTGACGCCAAATACGAGTACATCTAGACTGAGACTTACATTTCCCTCTTCAAATTTTCTAGCTTTCCTACAACTTTCAGACCTCTGACATTTCACGTCCCGACTCTTATAACATTATCCTTTCGTGAGTTATTTAATGTTTTTCTCGTGGTCCCCTTCCTCCAGGAAATCCTCTCCCATAGATCCGAATGGTCGGCTAACCCGTAAGCTTTTGCCAGTGGAGAGATCATCATGACACTTTTTCAGTTACATATCACAAGTCCTGTGTGTACTCCTTATGTTTTTTTAATGCAGTAAATCGAAGAAACACGAAAGTAATGAGAAGTAGCAGAAATCAGAACAGTGACAAAATTAACATTAGGACTGATGGCCACGAAGTAGGTAAAGTTAAGAAATTCTTCTACCTAGACAGAAAATAACCTATGAGGGCAGAGCAAAGAGGACATTAGAAGCAGTCTAGCAAAAGGGCATTCCTGGCCACGAGAAGTCTGCCAGAAATAAACATAGGCCTCGATTTGGGGAAGAAATTTCTGGGAATGTACGTTTGGAGCACAGCATCGTGTGATAGTGAAACATGGACTGTGGGAAACTGGAACAGAAGAGACGCGAATCACTGAAGATGTGGCGCTACAAACAAGTGTTGAAAATTATGTGAGTGAAAAGGGAAGGAATGATGATGTTCTGCGCGGAATAAGAGAGTAGGAACATATGGAAACCACTGACAAGAAGAATAGACAGGACGATACTCATCTGTTAAAGACATCAGGGAATAACTTCCATGGTGCTAAAGGAAGCTGCACAGGGTAAAAACTGTAGAAGAAGGTTGAGATTGCAATTCATCCAGTAAATAATAGGTTGCAAGTGCTACTTTGAAACTAAGAAGTTGAGACAGGAGAAGAATTAGTGGCGGGCCGCATCGAACCAGTCAGAAGATGAAGGGTATCTGTCGATGAAAGATGTGGTTGGGTATCGGTGCTCGTAATAAAGGTGTCCACAAAAATGAGGTACCTGTTAACATGGAAGGTGGGAAGACGGTATCTGCATGTAAATGAAAGGAAAACCTTTGACGTTTAGATGAAATGAGTTGCCGAAGCTGCACATTTTGGCAGTTGAATAAATATTGAATAAAGAACTTGGATATATTTCTCTGTTGCACAACGGATAGTCGTAGGACTTGATATGGAACTTTGCGAGGGAATACGTAAGCATGTGCTCTAGTAAAAATATCACGTTCATTCAAGAAGAGCTGAACGAACTAATAAGCTAAAGAACCAATAAATTGGAGATGGTTACTGTTCTTCATAACACTCTTGGCAGAGTAACAAAATTGGGTTTGAAACTGCGTCTTGGAGACCCCAGCAAGATTTATGATTAATTATTTATTATGGAAGGGTCAGAGGAATCTTCCAAAGGCGACATTCATGCACATATGCACATATAAGAAACATTCAGGACAAATACAAGAATAAAGAAAAACTTCACCAGTATGCACATGGTTGGCAAATGGCCGTTCCCTCAGCTTGAGCCCACGAAGCAAATGAACAATCCATAAGATTCAGCTGTTAACATTTGCAACATAGAAGAATTGTGAAACTAATTAGGAAGTCTTACCCCGAGAATCAGTAACTGTGACATGTAACGATTCTCACAATCCGTGAACACGTGGTCGTCACAAACAAAAATTTGCACAAAATGAGTGGTATAATTCAGAATAACTGAGCACATTGGACAGGATACATTACTGTGGGTTACGATCTCCGAACTTTAGGATCTCAGATCCTTACTGAACAAGTGATGAGGCAACAAAGGCATTCCGAACTGAAATCGAAATTAGCAAAGTTTTAGAGATCTGCTCAATTATATTACACTCGTGAGATCACCAACGAACTAAATCAGACTAATCTGAGAAGATACACCATGAGTTCACATGTGTGAACAGAGGTAGAGCAGAACAATAGCTTACATGCGTGGCCACGAGCAGCTGTTTATAACGTTCCAAAATTAACCAGAAAAATTCCGTATGCTCTCAGCGAGCAATGAGCGATAAGAACAAGACGTTACTTTTACCTAGAGCTGAAATCTACAAAAGTAAGATAATGAATTAACTATGAAAAGGCACACTCACACTGAGTTGGTGTCGCCCATCTCGCATCTCCCAGAACACTCCCAAGCGAACTCTTTGCGAACCAATCGTCCCATTCCTCCGGAAATGCCCAGAGAGCTCCCTATTGTGTGGCGCCAAACTGTACAACAGCTTCGTCCAAGGTGAACAGAAACCTCTTTGCTACCTGGTACTTGCTTTATAGGGTTGGGTATTCTGCCACAGTAGCAGACTACTTTTAGTCCCACAGATCTAGATGCTGAAATGTACCTTTTACACTCTCATAAATACTTTCATTCATCAGATGAGAAGAGGAAAAGATGTAAATATTGACAAACAGCACATAGATGTACTGAATATGCGTGTGGGGCTACGATAATTGACAAAAATCTTGGTAAAATGTGAGGTGAAATAGAGGAAATATACCTTGTGGCCACTGTATACACAATCAGCTGCTCACTCTTTCTTTATGTGGTTTACAGTTTGGGTCCAGAATTGAGACGCCAGAGATGGGTATATTAAGTTAAATGTTAAACAAAATGATGAAGAGGCTCATGTAGAGACGATTCAAAGACAGACGACAAAAGAAATAAATAAAATAAAACATGTAGAGTAGAATGCATTGGGTTGCACTGCCTCTTGCATACTCATGTCGTTAATCTTTGCTTAATCTTCTGCATTTTAATGACAGTTTCCAACCTCAAGTGCAGGAGAGTACCCTGAACCACTGTCTGCTCGTGGACCCTCTTTGACGATGCCGTTTACGGTCGCCATTGGTGATGATTTTCATTCAGAATTTAGGAAATGGCAGGACTCGAACGCGGGAATGTGTACGTTGTGATTACCAGCGAAAGACACTAGCCCAAATCATTATCAGTAACGTACAGGAAAGTAAGTGTTATGGCCCGCATGCGTCCATCTTCAGGTCATCGATTTTCATGTGTATATGGCAGATATCTCATCACATACATTGTCAGACTCAGAGTAAATCTTTTTAACACACGATACAGGTCTTAGAAACAGCTGCTACTTGCATTTTTAAATGTATAATTGCCACATACTGTCAATACATTTTGATAAGTCTCACAAGATGCAGTTCGGAGCTTTTATGAAGTTTCCATGATGTATATGCGTAAGAAGCGGAGATGAAATTTCTTGTAAATAATGTACCCTTTTCTCCAAGTTCCACTTTAGTTCACAAAATCAATACCAGCAACGAAAATAATTTAAATATGGACAGAAAAGCACTTACTTTAGTCCTACGCTGAGTGTCCTATTCAGGATGACATATTTTCAATAATTTTCCAGGAACAATAGAAAGCTTAGCTACAAATAACGTCCCATTTAAATGGAGCCTGAAAAAGTGTTCTTCTTTCCAACTCCTTCCACCTCATTGACGAATTTCTAAACCCAACCAGTTGATGTATGTATTATTACTGTTATTATTGTTATTATTTATTTTACATAATGTTAAGTAATTTGATACCTTCCACTTCCACTAGGATCTCGTCAAAATAGGTGCATCGAACGAAGAATTTATGTAATCTAATCTAATGTAATAAAAGCTCACCTACAAATGATGGTTTTATAACCCAGTCATTGTGACAAAAATATAATTTCGTTAAGGCAGATGTAATTTTTATGTACCCTACGTACATTCTTGCAGATGTTATATTTCATTTTTATTTATTGTTAATTTCAAAGGGCACCAGTGCATTTGTTCGACATTTAATGAATGTCACTTACACGACTATCTACACAGAGGGAGACCCTAAAAAATCCATCACTAGAATCGTTTCTTCCAGAGTTTCTGTCCAACACGCCAACATAGGTGCCATCAGACTTTATCGGTTTCAATAAAGTACACCTTGTTGAAGTCCCCTAGGCACATCGTAAGAATCTTTGGTGAACTTCACCATAAGACGAAATAGTCTCATCTAAGGACAGTGCTACTGAAAAAGACTATAACGTTTCACGCGTAAGGAGAGAATAAGTTGCCCTAAAGGAAGTGATTGTCCAGAGGTACTGAATTTTACCCTTAGCAAAACACATTCTGCACTGTACTACAAGCACAGTCGTCAATGGCACGTACCTTAACACTTCCGCGACAGGTCCCGGGTAGGACTCGTGCAACGGCAGGTAGTCAGACGGAAGGCGCCCGAGTCTTGCTCGTCCAATTCGTACAGGTTCGTAGCTGCCATGGCGCTTTTTCCCTCTGTCGGTAACCATGTAGTCAGCACAAGGGAGAGTCTCTGCGTTGTTAGCACTTAGTGTTCGACTTGTGATCTATCTGTACTCTAATACAGCGCCGCATGTGTTGCTGCTCTGTGTTGCGTCAACACTACATTCGTCTGCCATGAAGAACCAGAAGGGAAAAACGTGCCGCAAAGAGACGTCCTGGTGACACTCACGTTGTAACTTTTTGTTTGCCTGAGTGTTTCAAAACCTAACACAGACAGGCAAATTATGTGTAGGAATACCGTCTACGAGATTTCTTTCGGAACAAAACTATTTGTAAGTATGCCAAGTTTTCTGTCTCAAGTATACCTTTTACACGTATAAAATGAGGTTTCATCGTTTCAAATGACATGTCGCTCGAATTTGTTGGATTTTATGTAAGAGGCGGTCAAAAGTTTCCGTTTGAGGGCGTTGCTGTAGATAATATTCGACGTAGCGCAACTCCGATGCTGGAACGCAACTCCGATGCTGGAATATAAGCATCGGGAAGTAAACAATGGATTAGTGTGGCATTCGTGTCTCTCGCACGTGCGTGTGGTAAGTGCAGAAAAGTGAACTATGGCGAAGCCATTACCAAATGCGTCCAACTGGTTGTTGGTTCAAAATGGTTCAAATGGTTCTAATCACTTTGGGACTTAACATCTGAGGTTATCAGTCCCCTAACCTCAGAACTACTTAAACCTAAATAATCAAAGGACATCACACACATCCATGCCCGAGGCAGGATTCGAACCTGCGACCGTAACAGGAGCGCGGTTCCGAACTGAAACGCCTAGAACCGCTCAGCCACTTTTTGTTGTTCTTTATAAGCTGTCTCAATGAAAAACTCTGGTAGACATCCCCCGGAGTACGAAGAATGTGTAGGGAGCAGCATGTCTGCTGGAAATCACGTTTGCGGAATGAGGCGCCAAATTCCCTGTTGCCGCTTTGTGATAACGCACGTCTCCATATAGCTAAATGTTGAAAGGCAGAATTAACACCAACTGAAGTGGGAGGGAGTCGATCACCCTCCCCATAGACCCGATCTCTCTCCATGCGATTATCACGCCTCCGATCCCTTAAAAAAGGCCTTGAATTGCCGACAGTTCCTGTCGGACTAGATGTGCTGTAGGCAGTTACGGGCTTGTTCACGCAGCAGGATACAGCGCTTTAGAAAAAGGGGGTCTTCAAGCTGGTGTGTTTGTGGGATGATTGCTTCAAGGCTCACGGCGATTTTTCCTGACTGTCATACCGATTCTGGACTGTACGACCTTAGAATGCGAACCTTCTCATGGCTCCTTATAGTTTAAATGCTTTAATAGTCGGAATTCAGGGTGGTCCATTGATAGTGACCGGGCCAAATATCTCACGAAATAAGCGTCAAACGCAAAAACTACAAACAACGAAACTTGTCTAGCATGAAGGGGGAAACCAGATGGCGCTATGGTTGGCCCGCTAGATGGCGCTGCCATAGGTCAAACGGATATCAACTGCATTTTTTTAAATAGGAACCCCCATTTTTATCACATATTCGTGTAGTACGTAAAGAAATATGGCTCACAATTTTAGACGAAGAGTTGGTAACAGGTTGGTTTTTTACATTAAAATACAGAACGCAGGTACGTTTGAACATTTTATTTCGGTTGTTCCAATGTGATACATGTACCTTTGTGAACTTGTCATTTCTGAGAACGCATGCTGTTACAGCGTGATTACCTGTAAATATTAAATTACTGCAATAAATGCTCAAAATGATGTCCGTTAATCTATGCATTTGGCAATACGTGTAACATCATTCCTCACAACAGCGAGTAGTTCGCCTTCCGTAATGTTCGCACATGCATTTACAATGCGATGACGCATGTTGTCAGGTGTTGTCGATGGATCACGATAGAAATATCCTTCAACTTTCCCCATAGAAAGAAATCCGGGGACATGAAATATGCTATTAAATACCGCTTCAACCGCACGCGAGCTATGTGCCGGACATCCATCATATTGGAAGTACATCATCATTCTGTCATGCACTGAAACATCTTGTAGTAATATCGGTAGAACATTACGAAACAATTCAGCATACATTACACCATTTAGATTGCTATCGATAAAATGGGGGCCAATTATCTTTCCTCCCATAATGCCGCACTATACATTAACCCGTCAAGGCCGGCGATGTTCCACTCGTCGCAGCCATCGTGGATTTTCTGTTTCTCAATAGTGCATATTATGCCGGTTTACGTTACCGCTGTTGGTGAATGACGCTTCGTCGCTAATTAGAACGCGTGCAAAAAAATCTTCATCGTCCCGTAATTTCTCTTATGCCCAGTGGAAGAACTGTACACGACGTTCAAAGTCGTCGCCATGCAATTACTGGTGCATAGAAATATGGTACGGGTGCAATCGACGTTGATGGAGCATTCTCAACACCGATGTTTCTGTGATTCCAGATTCTCGCGCAGTTTGTCTGCTAGCGATGTGCGGATTAGCCTGGACAGCAGCTAAAACACCTACTTGGGCTTCATCATTTGTTGCAGGTCGTGATTGACGTTTCACATGTGGCTAAACACTTCCTGGTTCCTTAAATAACGTAACTATCCGGCGAATGGTTCGGACACTTGGATGATATAATCCAGAATACCGAGCAGCATACATAGCACACATCCGTTGGGTATTTTGATAACAATAGCCATACATCAACACGATATCGACCTTTTCCGCAATTGGTTCAAAAATGGTTCAAATGGCTCTGAGCACTATGGGACTTAACAGCTGTGGTCATAAGTCCCCTAGAACTTAGGACTACTTAAACCTAACTAACCTAAGGACGTCATCACACACATCAATGCCTGAGGCCGGATTCGAACCTGCGACCGTAGCAGTCGTGCGGTTCCGGACTGAGCGCCTAGAGCCGCTCGGCCACCGCGGCCGGCCCGCAATTGGTGAACAACCATTTTAACACGGGTAATGTATCACGAAGGAAATACCGTCCGCACGTTACGTTATACCACGTTCTTACACGTTTGTGACTATTACAGCGCCATCTATCACAAAGCGAAAAATGTGGTCCAACTAAAACATTCATATTTCTTTACGTACTACACGAATATGTAATAAAAATGGGGGTTCCTATGAAAAAAAAGACGCAGTTGATATCCGTTTGACCTATGGCAGCCCCATCTGGCGGGCCAACCATAGCGCCATCTGGTTTCCTCCTTCAAGCATGACGGGTTCGTTGTTTGTGGTTTTTTCGTTTAATGCTTATTTCGTGAGATATTTGGCCCAGTAACTATCAATGGACCACCCTGTATATGTTACAAGCAGTCGCCGAGCTTCCCCAATCACGGTGAGGAAAGCTCGCGTGGAATGTGTTAAAACAGATGCAGCTAAAACACCGCTTTCACATTTCGCAACGGGAAAATCCTGCAGCAGAAGCAGAGAAGGGTTCCAGTCCGGCAGCTGAAACTACTCGCCAGGTTTTCCCGTCTGACTGTGCAGGGGACTGAAATTTCTCCAAGGTCCACAAACGAGAAGCTCCACTAAATTGACACTGGTAGAATTACAGCGAAGGCGGCAGCATGTAGCTTCTTTGTTTTCAGTGTCTCTCGACTTGTGGCTTTTTGTATGGCATGAGCAGCGAGTCCGTAGAAACCTATCCGTTACGCGGTTCCGGTGTTTACGTAAAGTCTTTCGTCACGCAGCCGTAATTACACGTGGATCTTCCCGGGCGCGTTTCAATTATGTGCTCGCAGCAGAGCGGAGCGCCGTCCGTGCTGAGAATAACGTATTGGTCTGTGAAGCAGAACTCGCGGTGTGGGAGGGGGAGGAGGGAAGACGGGGGAGTAATGGATTGCGGCCGGGCAGGGCGCCGGCCTGCGGCCAGGAACGCAGCCGGTCTGCGGTTCCGCGCAAACCGCTTCATTTGCATTTATTCTGCCGCGCGGCAACTGAGCGGCGCCGCGTAGCGCTAAGCAATTGCGTGCCGAAACGTAATACGCCAGCCGCGCGCTGCGTGAAATTAACGCTCTAGCTCTGTGCGTGGCAGCTACCACATTACTGTGAATTCTCAGTGTAAGAAAACAATAATCGTTGATTGTAGAGTGAGTTGTTCCAATTTTTTTTTTTTACACTTTTATTTACTTTCTGGCTTCGTTTTGCGTTCACGAGTCCAGTCTACAACACCCGACCTGCTCCCCAGGGCAATAGGAGCATTAATGCTTTGCTCTTGCCACACATACCTGGAGGTACTGAACAACATAGAAACATACGACTCGTAATAGCTGTAATTACTAGTCTGACAATGACGTAGATACTGATGAAATGTTCAGTACACCGTCCTCCGTCACCAACTGTAACATCTGCACTGACTCCTATTGCACACTTATGACTGTTATCACTCAAAAACGTTTTGACGTTGTAAACCATAATGGCAGTTACATCAATCAAGACCAATTTTATGGTATATATCAAGTAAAATATTTTTTACATGCTGCTCAACTTTTTTGTAATTATCTTTACAGTTTTTTACGCTAGATACCTAATTTTGATTCCCATTTGGCGCTGGCCTCGAAGTCAAGAATGTAAACACACGAGAGTACAGCCATGTCCGACAGAAAATGGGAAGCAAAATTACATATCTAGGGTACAAAACTGCAATGAAAATTGCAATAAAGTCCAACAGCATGTAAAAACTATTTTACTGGACGTATATCATAAAAAAGTCTTAATCAAATATAACTGCCGGAATGGTTTACATCGTCAAAACATTAAGAGTGATAACATTCATACAGAAGCCATAGGTGGAATAATTTGACATATTGTTCACATAAAATCAGTTGAAATAGAGGGTATGAAACTGAAGATTGTAAAATAAGATAAAGACGGGGCACTGAAAATGGCAGGTATATATATATTTACGTAAGTCAAAACTATGTATGTAAGTATGTATGTAGCGAGCTATCGTCTTACCAGAGGCATTATATCGTTAATGCTTACTGCTTGACACATTTAAACAGTACTGCTACAGTCTCATAGCAGAGATCGTAATGAATACGTTATTACAACGCAGTATATGACGATCATATTATATTTGGCAACCAATTCAGCGAACAAGTAATACAACATTTTTTTTGGATTTCCAGCATGCTTTGTTGATAACAAGGCACCAACTTTTTGTTCTTTTTTCTTTTATTGGAATTTGATTCCCCCTCCCCACCACTACCACCACGGGGGGGGGGGGGGGGGGGGGGGTCAGGGCTGGCAACAGCACAATACGCCGCTCTACAGCCGACTGAAAAGTTAAAACAACAGAATCAGGGGATACGAAAAACAAACAAGAGCAGGCGATAAAACGGTGACCGAGACATGGGGAAAAAAGATATGAAGAAAATGTAAAAACAAAAACGGTTGGCAATGCTGATTAAAAGACGCAGTAAATAGACAGGCACAATTGAAAAAACACGGCGACAATCTGGTTTCTGTTCACACAAGATAAAAAACCACTAGTGACAGTATGGTGGCTGTTCGCAACACTGACATGGGATGCACAACACTGAACTCTCGCTTAAAACAGCACTATACAAGCGACATGGCAGCAGATGGTGGGGAGGGGGGGGGGGGGGGAGAGCGCCGGCCGAAGTGGCCGTGTGGTTAAAGGCGCTGCAGTCTGGAACCGCAAGACCGCTACGGTCGCAGGTTCGAATCCTGCCTCGGGCATGGATGTTTGTGATGTCCTTAGGTTAGTTAGGTTTAACTAGTTCTAAGTTCTAGGGGACTAATGACCTCAACAGTTGAGTCCCATAGTGCTCAGAGCCATTTGAACCATTTTTTTTGGGGGGGGGGAGAGCACCTGGATCAATTAGAGGGAAAAACGGGGGAGGAGAGGAAACGAGAAAAGGGGGGAGCCGATGGAGGGAGGGGACATAGAAAAAGCGGGGCGCTGGGCGGACACGGGAAGGAGTGGGAAAGACAGTGGAGGGGAGAGCAAAAAGGACTTGGGGGAGAGAAAGGAGGCAGAGAAAGGATAGGTGGCATAAAAACAGGAAGGAAGGGGGGGGCAGAGGGAGCCCAGGAAAACGACAGAGGAAGGGAGGAGGAGCTGATGATCAGACTTAATAGGAGTGATAAGGGGAAGGAGAGAGGGCATCATCTGGGAGTGGGAGTTGATGGAAGCCACCTTGGGAAAGGAGATGAAGGGTGTGCAGGTGGAGGGTAGGGGAGACACAATGGTGAAGGTGCAGCGAAGAGTGGGGGTTGGAGAGGAGAGGAACACCCAGGGGATGAGGGGGATCAAGGCAGCGGGAGGTGTAGAGGGTGCAGATACGTTCAAGGAAATGGAGCAGATTGGGAAAGGAATTAGGTCACAGATGATCTGCATGGGAGGCGGGAGGGGCATATGGAAGGCGAGGCAGAGTGCATGGAGCTCGAGGATCTGGTGGGACTTATAGAATTTGAGGGGGCGTCGGATATCCAGGCAGGACTGCCATAACAGAGGATGGGACGGATTAAGGATTTGTAGGTGTGGAGGGGTTCAACCCCAATGTCCGGCCAGAGAGGAGTTTGAGGAGTCGGAGGCAGTTGTGGGCTTTGGACTGGATAGGACGGAGATGAGGAATCCAGGTGAGGTGACGGTCAATGGTGAGGCCAAGGTAGGTGAGGGTAGAACACCAACCTGTGTTGACCAGTGTGATGTAGAAAACAGCCAAAGTTGTGAAATTCAGTGTTTTTCACTTAACTTATAACTGGTTCTGATATACGAGACCGCTTATCAATTAAATAACACGAACTGAATTGTTGGCTGTTTTCTACGTCAAACTAATATAACATATGCGATAAACATCGCGTTCACGTGTATGGCCAGTACTGCAGTGAACAAGAGACGGACGGCGGCCAAATTCGATAGGCTAGCTGAGGAGCTTACAGCTAGATGTCGCTAGCAGTCACTTCGTAATTTACAGTAGGTCTTAATATTAGAATAAAGTTAAATGATATTTACGACACAAATCTACTTGCAGCTCAATTGCCAACAAGAGTACAGATCATATTAATAATCAACTTTTTTTTTTGGTCATCAGTCTACTGACTGGTTTGATGCTGCCCGCCACAAATTCCTTTCCTGTGCTAACCTCTTCATCTCGGAGTAGCACTTGCAACCTACGTCCTCAATTATTTGCTTGACGTATTCCAATCTCTGTCTTCCTCTACAGTTTTTACCCTCTACAGGTCCCTCTAGTACCATGGAAGTCATTCCCTCATGTCTTAGCAGATGTCGTATCATCCTGTCCCTTCTCCTTATCAGTGTTTTCCACATATTCCTTTCCTCTCCGATTCTGCGTAGAACCTCCTCATTCCTTACCTTATCAGTCCACCTAATTTTTAACATTCGTCTACAGCACCACATCTCAAATGCTTCGATTCTCTTCTGTTCCGGTTTTCCCACAGTCCATGTTTCACTACCATACAATGCTGTCTCCAGACGTACATCCTCAGAAATTTCTTCCTCAAATTAAGGCCGGTATTTGATATTAGTAGACTTCTCTTGGCCAGAAATGCCTTTTTTGCCATAGCGAGTCTGCTTTTGATGTCCTCCTTGCTCCGTCCGTCATTGGTTATTTTACTGCCTAGGTAGCAGAATTCCTTAACTTCATTGACTTCGTGACCATCAATCCTGATGGTAAGTTTCTCGCTGTTCTCATTTCTACTACTTCTCATTACCTTCGTCTTTCTCCGATTTACTCTCAAACCAAACTGTGTACTCATTAGACTGTTCATTCCGTTCAGCAGATCATTTAATTCTTCTTCACTTTCACTCAGGACAGCAATCTCATCAGCGAATCGTATCATTGATATCCTTTCACCTTGTATTTTAATTCCACTCCTGAACCTTTCTTGTATTTCCATCATTGCTTCCTCGATGTACAGATTGAAGAGTAGGGGCGAAAGACTACAGCCTTGTCTTACACCCTTCTTAATACCAGCACTTCGTTCTTGATCGTCCAATCTTATTATTCCCTCTTGGTTGTTGTACATATTGTATATGACCTGTCTCTCCTTATAGCTTACCCCTACTTTTTTCAGAATCTCGAACAGCTTGCACCATTTTATATTGTCGAACGCTTTTTCCAGATCGACAAATCCTATGAAAGTGTCTTGGTTTTTCTTTAGCCTTGCTTCCATTATTAGCCGTAACGTCAGAAATGCCTCTCTCGTCCCTTTACTTTTCCTAAAGCCAAACTGATCGTCACCTAGCGCATTCTCAATTTTCTTTTCCATTCTTCTGTATAATATTCTTGTAAGCAGCTTCGATGCATGAGCTGTTAAGCTGATTGTGCGATAATTTTCGCACTTGTCAGCTCTTGCCGTCTTCGGAATTGTGTGGATGATGCTTTTCCGAAAGTCAGATGGTATATCGCCAGACTCATATATTCTACACACCAACGTGAATAGTCATTTTGTTGCCACTTCCCCCAATGATTTTAGAAATTCTGATGGAATGTTATCTATCCCTTCTGCCTTATTTGACCGTAAGTCCTCCAAAGCTCTTTTAAATTCCGATTCTAATACTGGAGTCCCTATCTCCTCTAAATCAACTCCTGTTTCTTCTTCTATCACATCAGACAAATCTTCACCCTCATAGAGGCTTTCAATGTATTCTTTCCACCTATCTGCTCTCTCCTCTGCATTTAACAGTGGAATTCCCGTTGCACTCTTAATGTTACCACCGTTGCTTTTAATGTCACCAAAGGTTGTTTTGACTTTCCTGTATGCTGAGCCTGTCCTTCCGACAATCATATCTTTTCCGATGTCTTCACATTTTTCCTGCAGCCATTTCGTCTTAGCTTCCCTGCACTTCCTATATATTTCATTCCTCAGCAACTTCTATTTCTGTATTCCTGATTTTCCCGGAACATGTTTGTACTTCCTCCTTTCATCAATCAACTGAAGTATTTCTTCTGTTACCCGTGGTTTCTTCGCAGCTACCTTCTTTGTACCTATGTTTTCCCTCCCAACTTCTGTGATGGCCCTTTTTAGAGATGTCCATTCCTCTTCAACTGTAGTGCCTACTGCGCTATTCCTTATTGCTGTATCTATAGCGTTAGAGAACTTCAAACGTATCTCATCATTCCTTAGTACTTCCGTATCCCACTTCTTTGCGTATTGATTCTTCCTCACTAATGTCTTGAACTTCAGCCTACTCTTCATCGCTAGTATATTGTGATCTGAGTCTATATCTGCTCCTGGGTACGCCTTACAATCCAGTATCTGATTTCGGAATCTCTGTCTGACCATGATGTAATCTAATTGAAATCTTCCCGTATCTCCCGGCCTTTTCCAAGTATACCTCCTCCTCTTGTGATTCTTGAACAGGGTATTCGTTATTACTAGCTGAAACTGGCTACAGAACTAACAGGGCATTAATTGATAAAAACATAGCAATATAATAAAAATTATCAATATATCCAGCTAATTTTATGTAAAGGAATTTGTTCAGTCCTACGTAATATTCTGTCAAGCTGGAAATTACACAGGTTTGCCGGCCATAGGCACAGTTTTTAATGTTTGAGAGGCATTCAGTATAAGATATAAGAGCAAATTACATGTCTTCCTAACAACCAAAGTATAGGAAACGTTGATAATACACTGTTAGCATTCTGTTTGACATTGCTATAATTTAGTGTGTAGTTTTGTGTTCTAGGCCTGTAAATCTGGCTGCTATATACTGTGAGAAGTAATACTAGTGGTGGTTTCCCGTTGCCTTCCACTCGTGATGAGGATATGATAATAAAGACAACACAATATCTAGTCTCAGAGCGGAGAAAATCTCCGACCCAGCCGGGAATCGAACCCGGGCCCTGTTGCGTGACAGATCGCCGCGCTGACCACTCAGCTATCGGGGTGGACTTTCGGTAGGACTTACGTTCAAATCCAAGTCCGTCCTTCTCGGTTTAGGTTTTCTACGGTTTCCCTAAGTCGCTCCAGACAAATGCCGGCATGCTTCCTTTAAAGGGCGCAGCAAATTTCCTTCCCCATCCAGGAATCAACTCGAGAATGTGCCCCGTATAACGTCAGCTTTCTTCTTTCTTTCGTAAACAGAATAGTGGCGACCATGACAACCAGTGTACGTAATAATAAAAGTTGAACTTGTGCCACTGATTGTAATAGTTCGTCAAATTACGCGTTTGGGAAGATCTCTTACGCCTTCACTAACGGTTCGATTAGATATTAAAAATATTATCATGAACATTATGCCAATATATGTCACCAGGCACTATAATTTGGAACCACTAGGCATGACTCTGAGTGGAATATGCACGTATAATTGGACCACCATAATCATAATATGACCAGAAAAATGTCCGCCCCGGTAGCTGAGTGGTCAGCGAGACAGACTGTCATTCCTAAGGGCCCGGGTTCGATTCCCGGCTGGGTCGGAGATTTTCTCCGCTGAGGGACTGGGTGTTGTGTTGTCCTAATCATCATCATTTCATCCCCATCGACGCGCAGGTCGCCGAAGTGGCGTCAAATCGAAAGACTTGCACCAGGCGAACGGGATCACTCACCACCACGATAATGAATGCCGTCTAGTTGCGATGAATGGTCGTGATGTGGTAAAGAAAGGACATAAGCTGGGCAGAGACAAATAAGGGATCATTCTAGTGACGATACGTGCTGTAAATAGGGAATTCCACAGATCTAAGCGGCTTTAACTAAGGATGGACTGTTTTCACCGGCTCTCGGGAACGAACATCTCGGAAATGGAGATGCTGTTCGGACGCTATTGCTGCAAACATCTATGGAATGTGGCTGCAGAGTGTTTAAACCACGAACAGTCGATAACGTATGGCACGTCCACGTCTTATTGCAGACTGTGGAGCCTGGTGGCTTGCTCTGTAAAATAGGATAGTTTCCTCTTCTGTGATAGATCTGGTGATTGGGCAAAATGCTGATACAAGTACGTTTTGCATCACATCGTGGACCCAACGACATTATCAGTTAAGACTGCTGTTGGCACATGATCATCGAGATTGGATAGCGGATCAATAGGAAACGTCACCAAATTGGACCAATCACGTTTTTTACTACTCCAGGTCGATATACTATCATTCAGGCAAACTGAATGTAGGTGTATAGGTGCTAAGGGGGGGGGGGGAGGGGGGGTAATCTCGTGGGCTTCCATCGAAACTTGGTGGAAACTGAAGGCATCATCATCACAGCTGTGGACTAAGTGAACATCACTCCCGACTGCGTACATCTCTTCATGTTGGATGTCTTCCCCTACAGAGATGGCATCTTCCAGTCAGGCAATTGTCTATGTCACAAGGCCAATGGTTTGAGGAGCACACTTATGTTTTGGCAACAAAATTCGCCTGAATTAAAATCGATAGAACACACCCTGGGACGCTAACAGAGCCGGCTGCACGTCCACAAAAGTCAACAGGAACTGTAGTTTACGGGCATTACGTGAGCTATGCATGGACCTCAGTAACAATGCAATGGCAGCTGCGGACAAGATTTGGCCTTTGCGATTGACTTCCCATGCCCTCTCTTCTCCTCCCCTTCTGCTCCCATTCCCATCCAACTCTTCTTCTTTTTCTCTAACCCCTCCTTTTCCCTAAGCTATGACCCGCTTTTGGGAATAGGCTTTTACATTTATTCAATTAATGCTGACGAAATTATCAGATCGCTGCTGATTGGAAGGCTGCAGGAATAATTTCCGTTTTCAAGAAAGGATTAAGAAACATACGCGACAACTATAGAGGTATGAGTCTTACTCAAAAATCGCTTGAGAGCGATGTTAGATGTATGTCTGTGAGAAGAAAAATAATTTCAGAATTAAAAGAATTTTAGGAAAACGACTGGAAATCATTCTAGGAACACATTCTGATTTTACTGATTTCTAGAAAACTTTTGACTCGTTCATTAGTAATAGTCCATGGTAAATAACGGAAGAAAGAGGATGTCCCCTACACATTGTACGGACAAAAAAAACTTCAATGATGGCTCAAAAATAATCATAAATAAAGGCAACTCAAGAGCAAAAGAGATAATAATAAATCAGGGCGTCAGGCAAGGATTGTCACCGACACCCTTTAATTTCAATATTGAGGATCTTATAAGGAAACGGAAGAATGAAATACATGAAGGTATACAACTGAAAAGAAGCTATCATCTGAACGCTACACTATATGCACATCATGTAGTCTCGATACAGAATAATGAGGAAAGCTACAACGTTCGATGTGTTGATTATTTGAACTAGAAAGACAAAACTCTTCACCACTGAAACTAAGATTGCGACTGCTTATGGGAAATATCGCGTCCGATCCAAAACAGTTATTGAAGACAAGACAATGGAACAAGTCTCCAGTTTTTGATATTTAGGATGTGATATCCACTTAAATAACGATAAAAAGCTACAGAATACAATTAATAAATATGGACATGTATTTGGAATAATAAATAAAATCTTACAAAAAAGACTAGGAAAGATACAAAATTAAAGTCTTACAAAACATATGCTGTGCTTGTGTTGTTCTATGACAGTGTATCTTGGAGTGAAACAAAAAGAAATATGGAATCAGTATACAATGAGATGAAAAGAGATTTTTGAGATCTGTCAAACGTTGCTCAAGGAAGGATCCTATAAGATTGTGAATATAAGAGAAGAATTACAACATTTAACTTAAATGACAATGAGGAAGAATACAGGAAAAAATGGGGGCAACATCTTAAACGTCTGGAAGATGGCAGAATTCCAGTACGTACCTTCAGGAAAAAGGAACATTGGAAGACGTAGAAAAATATTGTGTTAAAATGTGGAGTCGGAAGAATCGTATTTCCTGAACCTTGAAGTGAAGAAGAAGCCAGTCGGATAGCTACAAAGCCAACACACACATTTAGCTCTCCTAATAACAGTTCAGTATTTTACTGTCATGTCAGTGTGATAACATTTTTTTTTAAAACGTCAACGCTTTACTCCTTAGTAGATACGCGTTGCACGCCTTTCGCTCTACACATTATGCATTTTGATTAAATTTCAATGATGTACATTTTCACTATCTTCCTACGAATTGCATAATAATACACAACGTTTTTTTACCATTCATGAAAATCACTTTCTTCCTACCGAACGAGCGATGATATAAGTGTTATTATTGGAGTAAACCGAAGTGTCAAACCACCCTAGCACATGACGTTTGATAACGTCAAAAATGTTTGAGGTTGTTGCGTGACATATAAAGCCACCCATATCTGTGTAATACTCTTTGACATTCCTGCCTCGGATTTCTTCAGCGTAATGGAAATATACAAGATATGTCTTAGAGCGTTCAGAGTTGGGTGGGGTGACAGGTGGTAGGAGAGAACGAGGGTAGGGCAGGGAGGGAGAGGGGCGTCAGTGTCCGGCTGAAAGGTCAGAAGTCAAATTTGGTCCAAAGCCGTTATTGCATTCCTACAGTCCTGTGGCGCGCCACACCTTCGGAATCCCACCAGATTGTTGAATTAATGCTACGCAGAATTCCTGGAGTACTGAGGTCGACTGGTCATACTGTTTCCCCTTTGTTTTTGCACGTACTGTGTGTTAAGCGTTATTCTTACACTTTATTCCTATCTTCCTGAGGATTTTGAACATTTTGTGCTATTTTACACTGTCAGATTCTATTTCTATGTCGACACATTCAACGAAATACGTCTTGTTTGTTGTTAAGTCCTGCTTCCAGCCTCACACGCAACGAGGAGCTCTTAGCAAGTAATGCAACAGAGTTTTTCTTGGCCAGTTTCTGTTGAAATAGTGCAGAGTTTGTTATGCGGCATCGTGGAATACTTCCATGTCAGCCCCTGCAGTTCCATGAAGTTCCGATAGGTCGCGGCGCTAGATGCAGCCTTCTAAATGGCATCTGTAACGGAGATGTGTTCCAAGCAGAGAAAAGTCGATGAATTTATTTAGGTGGAAAACCAGAGCAGCCCACACTACCACAGGCACTAGAAAAATTTCAGCGGAGACTTGGCAGTGAGCAAAAGCACTGTGAGCATTGGGGGAGGCACCTGTCATCATCGCAACAAAGTTGCTCAAACCTATCCGATCGCCTGCGTGCCGGCCGCATGCGGTTGTGGTTCCTGAGACGTTACAATGTGCTGACATTGTCCATCGATGCGATCTATATCTCACATTCAAACACTTCGCTCCACAACTCGACTTCTCTGTTGGTAATGTTGACACACTCGTACACTAGTTAGGGTAAACAAATGCGTGTTCGCTGGATTCCTCGCCGCCTAACAGGAGATCATAAAGAACAACGAAGGACCATACGTGCGGAACTGCTTGTGCGCTACGACGCTGATCGTGATAATTTTTTGGCCAACATCAGCACAGGCGATGAAACAGGGGTTCATCAAGTCGATTCGCGTGATGGCGCCACACTGGTTCTCCTCCGAAGAAAAAATTCAAAGCCGCACCGTCAGCCGGTAACGTGATGACGACGATCTTCTGGGACACTGAGCGAGTTATTCTGTTTCATGTCTTCCTTTATGGTGAAATGATCAACTCTGAAGCGTGTTGTGCTACCAAGAGGAAATTCAAGAAACGACTTTAGCATGTTCGCCGTGGCAAATGTGCAAATGAACTTCCCCTTCTCCATGACAACGTAAAGACTCACACAAGTCTGCCCATCCGGGAGGATATCACAAAGCTTTATTTCACTGTTCTTCCTCATTTACCCTACAGCCCGGAACTCTCACCTTCCAACGTCCATCTCTTTGGTCCAAATGAAGAATGAACTCCGCGGAAAGCAGTAGGTAGGTGATGGAGAGGTTGATGATACTACAAGACAGTGGCTCCGACGTCGACCACAGAGTTGTACAACGCGGGCGTACAGGCCCTACCAGTAAGGCGGCTTAATGCCTTGGCATTGAACTGAGATTATGTTGAAAAATTTGGTTTTGCAGCGAAAAGTTGGGGAGTCAATGTGGTGTATTGGAGTCCTGAACAAGCCCAACCTGCTCTCCCTAACAAAAATGTGTTCCACTACTTCGTAAACGTCCTTAGTACCTTTCCTTTGGTAAAACCCAATTGATAATCATGTAAAACATCAAGGCGTGCAGGTTAAAGTGCTACGACTGTGAGTCACTTCTTCGAAATCTTCCACTAAGAGATTCGCAATAACAGGTAAAGAAAAGCTCTCCACCGTAATTCCAGCTGTTTGCTCATAAAATTGGCCATTGAATAAACAGTAAGTGCAAATCAACACAAGTCGAAATATGACAAAAGTCATACCTTCTAATATCTATCGTATCTCCTTTTGTAGGGCATATTCCAGCAACTCGACGAGGCATGGACTCAACAAGTCGTTGCAAGTCCTCTTGAGAAATACAGACCCATGCAGCCTCTACAGACAGCCATAATTGCGAAAGTGTTGTTGGCGCATGATTTTGGGCACGAACTGTTTTTTCCATTATATCGCAAAAAAACGTGATTAGATTCACGTCGGGTGATCTGGATGGCCAAATCTTTCGCTCCAATTGTCCAGCTTGTTCTTCAAATCAATTGCGAACAGCTGTGGCCCGGTGACATGACATTGTTGGTTTGGAACATGAAGCCTATAAATGGCGGCAAACGGTCTCCAAGTAGCCAAACATAACAATTGCCAGTTAATTATCGGTTCAGTTGGACCAGAGGTCCTTGTCCATTGCATGTAAACACAGCCCACACCATTGTGGAGCCACCACCAGCTTGCACAGTGGCTTGTTGAGAACTGGGGTCCATGGCTTCGAAGGGTCTGCGCCACACACGAGCCTTACCATCATCCTTCACAAATGAAATCTGGACTCATCTGACCAGGCACGGTTTTTCAGTCGTCCAGGGTCCAACCGCTATAGTCACGAACCCTGGAGAGGCACTGTTAGGAAAGACGCTCCCGTCGATCATCTGCTTCCATAGCCCATTAACGCCAAGTTTGACAGCACTGTCGTTACGGAAACGTTCGTCGTACGTCCCACATTGACTTCTACAGTTACTTCACGCAATTTTGCTTGTCTGTTAGCACTGGGAACTCTACGCAAACTCCACTACCCTCGGTCTTTAAGTAAAGGCCGTCGGTCACTGCGTTGTCCGTGGTGAGATGTAATACCTGCTGTTTGCTATTCTCGGTACACTCTTGACACTGTGGGTCACGGAATTTAGAATTTCCTATCGATGTCGGAAATAGAATGTCCAATGAATCTAGCTCCAACTACCATTCCGCGTTCAAAGTTAATTCCCGTTGTGTAGCCATATTCACGTCGGAAACCTCTTGTGAATCAACTGAGTACGAAAAACAGCTCGGACAATGCTCTGGCTTTTATACATAGTGCAAGCGATACTAGCACCATCTGTATATGGGCTTATCGCTATCGCAAGACTTTTGTCACTTTATCGAAGATTAGTTAATTCAACGCCAAAAAGAGCCCAAATTAACCATAATGTATCTGACAAAGGAATGGAAGTGAAAAGAGATTTCAAGGACCACAAAATAAATAAAATAAAATAAAAAATGTCACCAAACACAATTCCTCTAATCGATATAAGAAATCCGCCTACTAGTAGGCTCAACAGAGTAGCAAGGTTCTTGCTACATGGTATGTTGGAGCACATATGTTACTAACACAAAGCCTAAAAGGAAGCCTTTCTTTGTACATCTTAGGAAACCATTTAACACAGATAGATCAGCACAGCAAGAAAGTTTTCATCAGAGGCTTGTTAATCTTCCTCTCAACCTTCCTTTGTCAGGCCGTCACTGCAATATGCTGGATAAGCGGCAGCTGAGTAAATGTGATGATCAGTTTTAGCTAGTAACAGCGGAGATATCATCCAGGTGCATTGCCTTAAGTTGGAACGTTCACAGTTGAGTGTTTAAAATGCCTTCATGCTGTTAATAGTTCCCCCCAAAAATCTCTGTCACAAAATTTGGCACTAAATCCAAAGACAATCTGGTCATATTTAAAGTACTCCGGAGGCAAGTAGCAATAAATATTTTCAGTACATGATGACGGTGGTGACGTTATTGATGAGAGTACCTCTGAAGTAGAGCTACTAAACAAACACGGTTTTCCGAATTCCTTCATGAAATAAGATGAAGTATACATTACAGAATTCAAATCAAGAATAACTGCCAACATGAGGAACTTAGAACTTGATATTCTCGGTGTAGCGAAGCACCTTAAAATACTTAAGAAAGGAAAAGCCTCTGGTCCAGACTGTATACCAGTCAGGTTCCTTTCGGAGTGTACTGAAACAATAACTCCATACTTACCAATCATATACAACGGCTAGCTACTAGAAATAACCGTATACAAAGACTGGAAAATTGGGCAAGTCACACCAATATCCAAGAAAGGAAATAAGAGTAATCCGCGGAATTGCAGACCAATATCGCCAACATCTATTTGCAGTAGGTTTTTGGAACATATGCTGTGCTCGAGCATTGTGAATTATCACGAAAGAAACGAGTTATTGACAGATAAACAACACGGATTCTGAAAATATCATTCTTGTGAAACAGAACTAGTTCTTTATTCTCACGAAGTAATGGATGCTTTCTACAGGGAACGTCAAAGTATTTCCATAGTTTTAGATTCCTCGAAACTTTTGACACCATTCTTCAAAAACGTCTTGTAATTAAATTACAGTCTTATGGAGTATTGTCTCACATCTGTGGTAGGATTCATGATTTCCTGTCAGATAGGTCACAGTTCATAGTAGCTGACAGAAAGTCATCGAGTAAAAGGAAAGGGATATATGGAATTCCCTAAGGATGTGATATAGGCCAGCTGTTGTTCCTGAACTACATACATGATTCAGGAAACAATTTGAGCAACCATCATAGATTGTTTGTAGAAGATGTCATTTACCGTCATCTTAAGTTATTAAATGATCAAAACGAAGTGCAAAATGCTTTATACGAGATATCTGTACAGTGCAAAAAAGTGGCAAATGACTTTAAATAATGAAGTTAAATAATGAAGTTATCGACGTGAGTACTAAAAGGAATCCACCAAATTTCGGTTACACGATAAATTACTCAAATCTAAAAACTCTAAACTCAAATAAATACTTAAGGATTACAATTACGAATAATTTAAACTTGTACTACGATCACAAAAATAATGTTGTGAGGAAAGGAAAGCGAAGACTGCAATTTACTGGTAGAACACATAGAAAATGTAACACATCTGCTGAAGAGACCACTTACACTACGCTACTCTGCCCTCTTCTTAGAGTACTGCAATGTGGTGGGGAATCCGCATCAGATGGGAGTGAAGGATATGACACGCGAACTGGGTTGGCAGTCGTTAAAGCAAAGGCGTTTTTCGCAGCAGCAGGACCTTCTTATGAAATTTCAGTCAATAGCTTACTCCTCCTCAGTGTGTGTAAACACTTTGTTGGCGCGCACATATGTTAGAAGGAACGATCATCATAATAAATAATAGGAAACAGTGGCAGCACGTAAGATTTAAGCGTTCATTTCTCCCGCGCGCTCTTCAGTGTAGAAACAGTAGATATGTAGCTGAAAGGTTGTTCGATGAACCTTCTACCAACCAGTTAATTGTGAATTGCAGAGTAATAAAAAAAATTCAAATTTGTCTGAATTCCTAAGGACCAAACTGCTAAGGTTATAGGTCCCTAGACTTACACACTACTTAAACTAACTTATGCTAAGGACAACACACACACCCATGCCCGAGGGAGGACTCGAACCTCTGGCGGGTGGGGTCGCGTAATCCGTGACATGGCGCCTCAAACCGCGCGCCCACTCCGCGCGGCCGCAGAGTAATCATGCAGATGTAGATGTAGATGGCCATGACTGAAGGAATTTCTATTAGCACTGCTCGAAAAGTTCAGATGTGCGGAAAGCGTAAGACACATTCATTAATAGCTAAATGAAATCCCACACCAGAGTTAATTTTTGCGCATCGTTGTAGAAACGTTGCGGGCGCCGTATCCTCTCGGCTCGTACGCGGTACAAGCTGGGCGTGCTAAGATAAGCAAGCGGTGGTGCGCGAAGCGGAAAATGGAAAAATGTATTGCAGTCGCTCCAGCGCGCCGGGGCGACGGGCGGATAGCCGTGCGCGAGGTCAAATGGTGCGGAACTAACTCTGCGGCGGCGGCTGCGGGGGCGGCTGTGGGGCAATAATAAGCGGCGGCGCCGTCGACGGCCGCGTCTGCAGGGCCGGTGGTGCGGAAGGCGCCCTGAATCATGGCCGGCGCAGCTTTTTGTGCAACAAGCAATATTGGAGAGAGGGATGTGGCTGACCGGCGCCCGCGCACGCACATACCGCCGAGGCGACCCAATGGCACGCTAATATCTGCGTCATTAGCGCCGTGAATCATCGGGTTCTGGGAGCCGGGTGGGCGCGCTAGCGCCAGCTGGTGGCACCTGTGTTGCCAGTGTGGGTGGGAAGCTAATGCAGTAGTTGTTTTTTCTTATTGTTTTTATGACTGCAGTCGTAAGTTCCGGCTAGTAACATCTTTTAAATTGCTACGCTCTAGCCCTTTTCACATGGCTATCCCCGCGTGTCATGACCCAGTTTTAACTTGCAAAGGTTGTGCTGGGTTGTCGACACATTTGGTCGTAACAGTATTATGAGAACAGCCAGGACATTGTATGGACTCTAAAATCTGTGCTTTTATGCAGATCGAAAAAGTAGAGTTCCGGGGAAAAAAACAGTCACGAATCGTATGTTTTTAAAAAGCATATTACACTAATTGAAAAAAATTGCAGCACCAAAAAATAATTAATGTAGTATTATGAAATTTCGAGAATACGTTTGTCAAGATAACATATGTAAGGGGTTAACGTAAGCACGAGAAATGCCATTGCAAATTTGAAGTACTGGATCATTAATAACCTCACTAACCACCTGAATATGGAATGCCAGCATGCAAACGCGTATGCATTGTGTTGTACAGGGGCCGGAGGTTTAAGTTGTGGGGTGGAGTTGCATGTCTGTAGCACCTGGTCGGCAATACTAGGACGATTAACGCAGATTGAGGGTGACAGTAGAGCTGTCGTCAGATCGACGTCTACGTTTACACTGATACTCCGCAGTCCACTTTATGGTGCGCGGCGGAGAGTACCCCCTACCACTATTAGCCAATTTCTTGCTGCATGCAGAATGAAGGAAAACCGACTGTCTATATGCCTCCATATGAGCCCTAATTTCTCGCATCTTATCTTCTTGGGCCTTACGCGCAGTATATGTTGGAGACAACAGGATCGTTCTGGAGTCAGGTTCAAATCCCTTCAGGGATTCCCATTTGAGTTCCAGAAGCATCTCCATAGCACTTGTGTGTGGGGTGGAACCTACCGGTAACACATCTATCAGCCCGCCTCTGAACTGCTTCGACGCCTTCCTTTAACCCGACCTGATACGGATCCCAAACACTTGAGCAGTACTCAAGAACGGGACTCACTGGCGTCCTATAAGTACTCTCTTTTACAGATGACCCACACTTTCCTCGAATTCTCCTAATAAACCGAAGTCGATCATTCGCCTTTCCTACCACAATCATTGCATGAGTATTCCATTACAAATCACTTTGAAAAGTTGCGCTAAGAATATTTAAACGATGTGACTTTGTCAAGCAGGAAACTGCTAATGCTGTATCCGAACATAACAGGTTTGTTTCTTCTACCCATTTGCCTTAACTTACATTTTTCTACGTTTAGAGATTGCTGTCGTTCGTCTCACCAACCAGAAATTTCGTGTTAGTCATCTGACTTAAATATGTCGTTGTTAAAACCCTCTTTAAGAAAAGTGATAAGAGAGATGGCAATAATTACCTACCTGTGTCGCTGCTGACATCATTCTCCAAAATTAACATTTTTAAGACGGTTGCGGTTATAGAATAGTATCTCACCTTAGTAACAATAGTAAACATACCAAACCACAATTGGTGTTTCAAAAGGGTTGCTCTACTAAGAAAGCCATTTAGGCCTTCACTCAGCATATTTTCCAAGCATTAAATAATAAAACAGCACCGGTTAGTATTCGCTGCAATCTCTCTAAGGCAAGTGATTGTGTGAATAACAGTATTCTCCTAGATAAATTAACAGTTTGTAAGACTGATGGTATAGCTGCCCAATGGATGTATAGCTAACCAAAAGTAAGTAGAAAATTCTGCTTAGTAATGCAAGCACTATAGTCCAGGGATATAATTATGTCTGGGGAGAAATCGCGTATGGGTTTCCCCAAGGTTCAATCTTAGATCTACTGTTCCTCATGTATGTAAACGATCTTCCATCTAGTATACAACAAGCAGAAATAGTCCTATTTGCAGATGACACTAGTATTGTAATCAATCCCCGCATACATAGAGCAACAAAAGAAATGGTAAACAATGTTCTTAAAAATATCATTGACTGGTTTTCTGCGAATAGTCTCACGGTCAATTTCTAAAAAGACCAAACATATTGAGTCATACACATCTAGAGGTACTACAACAATGCTAAGTGTAACACAGGGTGAGGAAATAATAAATAGGGTGAAACTTCAAAATTCTAGGGATCCAAATTGATGAGATTCTAAATTGGAGGAAAACATTTTGTAACCCCTAAAACAACTTAGTTCTGCCACATTTGGGCTTATAATCATTGAAAATCTTGGAGAAAGGCATATCAAAGAGTTGACGTATTTTGCATATTTTCATTTAGTAATGTCATATGCGTTAATGTGCTGGGTAGTTCATCTTTAAGAAAGAAACTCTTCATTGCGCTAAAATGTGAAGTGAGGATAATATGTGGTGCTCGCCCACGATCATCTTGTAGACATTTGTTTAAGGAGTTGGGAACTCTGACTACAGCTTCACAGTTATTTATTCCCTCATGAAGTTTGTCGTTAATAATCCAGTACAGTTCAAGAGCACAATAGAGGTGCACAATGCTGCAAAAAAGTTTTGATCATTTACCCAGCGATATAAAATGTCTGACAACAGCAAAGTAAAATTTGATAACAGACTGAAAAAGTTTCTCCTTGACAACCATTATTTCGTTTAATGTAATGTGTAAAGTGGTGTGTAAGAATTACTCACACCCGTATATATTTTTCTCTTATTGTAAAAAATAGTAATGTTCAGAATGTGCCATACTTAAAATATAATTTGCAATGGGAACGAATAATGACTCGTTCCATGTCATTACGATCTTTTATCCTTCTACAGTTGCTTAACGTTGACGTCTTATCGTACACCACAGCACCATCAGCAAACAAAGGCAGATTCCTGCTCAGTCCGCCAAATCATTTATGTACACAGAGAACAGTCGTGGTCCTACCACACTTCTCTGGGGCACTCTTCATGATATCCTTCTTTCTGCTGAACACTTCCCGTCGAGGACAACATACTGGGTTCTATTATTTAAGACGTTCGAGGTACTCACGTATTTGTGAACCTTTCCGATATGATTCTACCTACTTTAACAGCCTGCCAACGAACGAATTGTCAAACGCTTTCGGAAATCTAGAAATACGGAATCTGCCTGTTGCCCTTCATCCACAGTTTGCAGTGTATCATGTGAGAAAATGGCAACCTGAGTTTCGCACAAGCGATGCTTTCCAAAACCTTACTGAATCGTGGACGTAAGCTTCTCGGTCACAAGAAAATTTATTATATTCGAAATAAGATGTTCATAGGTTCTGCGCCAAAGCGACGTTAGGGATATTGGTCTGTAATTTTGTGGGTCCTTTCTTACGCCCTTCTTATACATATGAGTCGCCTCTGCTTTCTTCCCATATGGATCGACTGCAGAAGCAAGTTGGGCTACAACAGCGGTATATGGGACAGCGTTATCTAGTTGGAAAACACCCCCTAGAATGATTCATGAATGGGAGCGCAACAGGTCGAATCACGAGACTGAAGTACAAATTTGCAGTCAGAGTGCGTAGCATAGCCACGAGAGTGCTCCCGCATACGAAATCGTACACCAAACCCTAACTCCAGGAGCAGGTACAGTGCTTCTACCACGCAGACAGGTTGGTTGCTGGCTCTCAACTGGTCTCCTTCTAACCAATAAACGACCATCACTCGCACTGAGATGGAACGAGATTTCATCAAAGAACACAACAGATCTCCAACACGCCGTCCGATGAGCTCTCGTTTGAAACCACTGAAGTTGCAAATGGTTGTGGTTTGAGGTCAATGGAGTTTGTAAAGCCGGATATACTAGAAGGCATCTGGCTTGGAGCTGAACTTTAAGTAACTGATTTGTAGCAGACCGTTGTGTCACTTTGCTACCAAATGTTGCTCAAGTTGTTGCTGCAGTTTCAGTACTATGTGTCAAAGCTCCAAATCGAACACGACGGTCTTCTTGCAACCGTACGTCCCCGTGCCCACCGCAGCCAACAATTATGTGCCGTAGGTATATTCTTGCCACGTATTTCTGCAATATCACAGAAGGAACATCAAGCCTCGATCAAAGAGAATGAACTGTTGATAAAGGCATCTTTGCCGCCTTAAAGGCATTCTTCATCAGCATCAACTTACCACGTCCAGTCTCGAAGGTAACTAACGTTCATGACTGCTAGCACCAGTCTTACACCACTGGCGAGAAATTTGAACAGATATCATCTTTCCGATGTAGAAACGGGCCTACCAACTGTCGTTTATGTCGCACAACTCGTTGTTTGTGCTGCGATTTTTTCCGTAACGTTTTTACATGTTCAAATGGCTCTGAGCATAATGGGACTTAACATCTTAGGTCATCAGTCCCCTAGAACTTAGAACTACTTAAACCTAACTAACCTAATGACATCACACACATCCATGCCCGAGGCAGGATTCGATCCTGCGACCGTAGCAGTCCCGCGGTTCCGGACTGTAGCGCCTAGAACCGCAAGACCACCGCGGCCGGCGTTTTTACATGTCGTGGAACTTTAATTTGAGAAGCGTGATAATGTGGACTTCTTCTTATGTGTTGTGAAGTTTATTACTTTTGCAAGTAAGTACACTGTCCACTATTCACTCCGCCTGTCGAAAGCCTGAATAAACACCTTTTGCAGTGCGGACCACTGCGAGACGTGCAAGAAGAATGTCATTGAGCTTCTGGAAGGTACTGTTAGGTATGTGGAGCCGTACCATATTCCAGTGCCGTTACCATCGGTTCTAGGATTCTCACTTAAGGATCCGTGGTGCGAACAGCTTGATCGAAATGGTTCCACAAATTTTCAATTCGGTTTAAATCCGGCGAGGGTGGTGGCCGTGGGAATACTGTGTGACACATTGCTCTGCCGTGCTGGTAGACACCATCACACTGAGGAAACCAACCTACATGTAGGAGTGGACATGGTCCCCAAACGTAGATCCATAATTGTGTTGATCCAGTGTGCCTTCAAGAATAAATAGATCACATAGGGAACATCACGAAAACATTCCCCAGACCATGTCACTCCCTCCTCAGGCCCGGACGCTTCAGACGATTGTTGCAGGGTATTTTCTTCCAGACATTTCATGCCGTGCACGCCAAGACCCACTGTCATCTGAAAAGGGCAAACCTTAACCACGGCTGCAGGCGAATGGTTTATAAACTTAGCCATTTGTGAAATAGCTCCACTTTTGTCCCGAAAGCCAATGACCATGCTCTTCTGGACATCAGAGAGATGGCTCCGTTTCCGTATTACGACAGCTACACTATTTTTCTGTATTCCCCCAAAAAGCTTTACACACCCTCTACTGCTAGTGCTGCAACATGCCGTCCTAAAGTGGTCATTGGACGTTGACGTCGAACATAGGCTGTGGTCACATTAATGTTATTGGACCGCAAAGATACCAAATATTTACTTCTTGTGTAAAGAGTCGCCATGGTAGGGTAGCTAGACAGTACACGTACAGAAAAATTTCCACGACCGGAGCTCCACCATACATACACTTTGAAGCATAATAAGCATATTTGCCACCACCAATGTTACATCCTGACCCACCTGTCCAATACTTATCAGCTTTCGGAGACATCCTTCTCAAACTGGTATTAAATAATTGAACTTTCATTTGGTTCGGAACTGGAGTGCAACATCACCACTGGTATGGCGTGGGACACCCACAGGAACGAAAACACACTTGCATTTTGTGCCCATTCTGAGAAGTTTCTTGCTTTTCCTAAAACACCTACTGTGCCAGTTACAAACATAGGTGGTCTGTATGAAAGCAATCGTCTTCGCATAGTACCCAAGATTTGCTCAATGGACAAGATATTAGGGGTCCAAGCAGACTAATCTAAGATACGTAGTTTCCTTAAGGAGTTTGTGGAGTGTACAGCAGCATGTCGCCTTGCATTATCCTGCTGGATTGTCATGGTCACGAAGGGTATTACGACACTTACTTCTTGCACTTACTAGAAAGCATTCGGCCTTCTTCACTAGGCATACGTCTCGAAAACCGCTGCTACCTGTTGGGCCACTTATCTTTCACGTCTACGGAAGCGCTGGCGTCAACCTCATCGCCACAAACACAGGCGAAACCTATCGCTGTATACCACAGAATGCCAAGCTTTGTCACTCAAAGTACAATTTGATTTTGGCTCTACACCACGCAAGTCTCAGTTGTTTACGGTTGGTGTCAGCCGTAAACGAAGCATGGTAGCTGGAATTCTCAACGCAGCTTTCACTAATCCATTCCAGGGAGTTCGAGGTAACATTCCATCTGTAACTTCTTCTGGATTTCAGCTGTTCTTCTTCGTCTACTCGTAAGAGATAGTCAAAAAAATCTCATGATCTTCTCGTACTAAAGTGTTTCCAGGTGGGCATCTGTCTACTGTTCTGGCCACTTTGCAGTCCGTCTCTTCACCATTCATTCTGCAGTCACTGCTCTACAGCAAACTTTGTGTCCGACCTGTTGGTATGAGGATCCTCTTCTGTCATGTCAGTCATGCGACCTTCCTAAGAGGAATGAACTCACTTGATATATTCCGGTAACTTTAGACATACCCATCACTTATCATGTACTCAAACTGTAAATGTTTCAGTTTTTATTTAGTGTTTTTACTTCCTTACTAATATTCTACCACTACTTCTCTTCAGTTCTATGGACCTTGGCGTTGGTGAGGAGGCTTGCGTGCCTCAGCGATACAGATGGCCGTACCGTAGGTGCAACCACAACGGAGGGGTACCTGATGCGAGGCCAGACAAACGTGTGGTTTCTGAAGAGGGGCAGCAGACTTTTCAGTAGGTGCAGGGCCAACAGTCTGGATGATTGACTGATCTGGCCTTGTAACACTAACCAAAACGGCCTTGCTGTGCTGGTACTGCGAACGACTGAAAGCAAGGGGAAACTACAACCGTAATTTTTCCCGAGGGCATGCAGCTTTACTGTATGGTTAAATGATGATGGCGTCCTCTTGGGTGAAATATTCCAGAGGTAAAATAGTCCCCCATTCGGATCTCCAGGCAGGGACTACTCAAGAGGACGTCATTATCAGGAGAAAGAAAACTGGCATTCTGCGGATCGGAGCGTGGAATATCAGATCCCTTAATCGGGCAGGTAGGTTAGAAAACTTAAAAAGGGAAATGGATAGGTTAAAGTTAGATATAGTGGGAATTAGTGAAGTTCGGTGGCAAGAGGAACAGGACTTATGGTCAGGTGAATACAGGGTTATAAATACAAAATCAAATAGGGGTAATGCAGGAGTACGTTAAATAATGAATAAAAAATAGGAGTGCGGGTGAGCCACTACAAACAGCATAGTGAACGCATTATTGTGGCAAAGATGACACGAAGCCCACGCCTACTACAGTAGTACAAGTTTATATGCCAACTAGCTCTGCAGATAACGAAGAAATTGATGAAATGTATGATGAGATAAAACAAATTATTCAGGCAGTGAATGGAGACGAAAATTTAATAGTCGTGGGTGACTGGAATTCGAGAGTAGGGAAAGAGAGAGAAGGAAACATAGTAGGTGAATATGGATTGGGTGAAAGAAATCAAAGACGAAGCCGTCTGGTAGAAATTTGCATTTAATCATAGCTAACATTTGGTTCAAGAATCATAAAAGAAGGTTGTACACATGGAAGAATCCTGGAGATACTAGAAGGCATCAGATAGATAATATAATGGTAAGACAGAGATTTAGGAACCAGGTATTAAATTGTAAGACATTTCCAGGGGCAGATGTGGACTCTGACCACAATCTATTGGTTATGTACTGTATATTAAAACTGAAGAAACTGCAAAAAGATGGGAATTTAAGGAGGTGGGACCTTGATAAACTGACTAAACCAGAGGTTGTACAGAGATTCAGGGAAAGCATAAGGGAACAATTGACAGGAATGGGGGAAAGAAATACAGTAGAAGAAGACTGGCTAGCTCTGAGGCATGAAGTAGTGAAGGCAGCAGAGGATCAAGTAGGTAAAAAGACGAGGGCTAGTAGAAATCCTTGGGTAACAGAAAAATATTGAATTTAATTGATGAAAGGAGAAAATATAAAAATGCAGTAAGTGAGCAGGCAAAAAGGAATACAAACGTCTCAAAAATGAGATCGCCAGGAAGTGCAAAATGGCTAAGCAGGGGTGGCTAGAGGACAAATGTAAGGATGTAGAGGCTTATCTCACTAGGGGTAAGATGGATACTGCCTACAGGAAAATTAATGAGACCTTTGGAGAAAAGAGAGCAACTTGTATGAATATCAAGAGCTCAGATGGAAACCCAGTTCTAAGCAAAGAAGGGAAAGCAGAAAAGTGGAAGAAGTTTATACAGGGTCTATACAAGGGTGATGTAATTGAGGACAATATTCTGGAAATGGAAGAGAATGTAGATGAAGACAAAATGGGAGATACGATACTGCGTGAAGAGTTTGACAGAGCACTGAAAGACTTGAGTCGAAACAAGACCCCGGGAGTAGACAGCATTCCATTAGAACTACTGATGGCCTTCAGAGAGCCAGTCCTGACAAAACTCTATCATCTGGTGAGCAAGATGTATGAGACAGACGAAATACCCTCAGACTTAAAGAATAATATAATAATTCCAATCCCAAAGGAAGCAGATGTTGACAGTTGTGAAAATTACCGAACTATAAGTTTAATAAGTCACTGCTGCAAAATACTAACACGAATTCTTTACAGACGAATGGATAAACTGGTTGAGGCCGACCTCGGGGAAGATCAGTTTGGATTCCGTAGAAATATTGGAACGCGTGAGGCAATACTAACCTTACGACTTATCTCAGAAGAGAGATTAAGGAAAGGCAAACCTACGTTTCTAGCATTTGTAGACTTAGAGAAAGCTTTTGACAATGTTGACTGGAATACTCTCTTTCAAATTCTAAAGGTGGCAGGCGTAAAATACAGGGAGCGAAAGGCTATTTAAAATTTGTACAGAAAACAGATGGCAGTTATAAGAGTCGAGGGGTATGAAAGGGAAGCAGTGGTTGGGAAGGGAGTGAGACAGGGTTGTAGCCTATCCCCGATGCTATTCAATCTGTATATTGAGCAAGCAGTAAAGGAAACAAGAGAAATGTTCGGAGTAGGTATTAAAATCCATGGAGAAGAAATAAAAACTTTGAGGTTCGCCGATGACATTGTAATTCTGTCAGAGACAGCAAAGTACTTGGAAGAGCAGTTGAACGGAATGGATGGTGTCTTGAAAGGAGGATATAAGATGAACATCAACAAAAGCAAAACGAGGATAATGGAATGTAGTCGAATGAAGTCGGGTGATGCTGAGGGAATTAGATTAGGAAATGAGACACTTAAAGTAATAAATGAGTTTTTCTATTTGGGGAGCAAAATAACTGATGATGGTCGAGGTAGAGGAGATATAAAATGTAGACTGGCAATGGCAAGGAAAGCGTTTCTAAAGAAGAGAAATTTGTCGACATCGAGTATAGATTTAAGTGTCAGGAAGTCGTTTCTGAAAGTATTTGTTTGGAGTGTAGCCATGTATGGAAGTGAAACATGGACCATAAATAGTTTGGACAAGAAGAGAATAGAAGCCTTCGAAATGTGGTGCTACAGAAGAATGCTGAAGATTAGATGGGTAGATCACATAAGTAATGAGGAGGTATTGAATAGAATTGGGGAGAAGAGGAGTTTGTGCCACAACTTGACAAGATGAAGGGACTGGTTGGTAGGACATGTTTTGAGGCATCAAGGGATCACAGATTTAGCATTGGAGGTCAGCGTGGAGGGTAAAAACGTAGAGGGAGACCAAGAGATGAATACACTAAGCAGATTCAGAAGGATGTAGGTTGCAGTGAGTACTGGGAGATGAAGAAGCTTGCACAGGATAGAGTAGCATGGAGAGCTGCATCAAATCAGTCTCAGGACTGAAGACCACAAGAACAACATGGAAAACTGGATTCTCAGCACATATATAAACATTCATACACACAATATTGACCACCTGCCCAACCACAATAGAAGAATATCTTAGGAGATGTCAGAATAAATTGTGTTTCCTGAAGAAAGACTAGTTTGGAGAGTTGCATCAAACCTGTCGTCGGACTGAAGATCCCAACAACAGCAGTATCAATAACAACAGAAGCAACCAACAATAGCGTTTGTATTCTTGGTTTTTCCCAATATGACAACACTTTGCTGCAACTAGCATCGATCCCTCTTGATTTTGGGTCTCAGTTTAATTTCCCAGCAGAATCGGAGGCTTTCTTCGCTCAGGGACAGTTTGTGTGGCAATAATCATTTGTTCGCTTCATCACGAAGACGTAGTTTCTCGGCCAATAATGCCAGGCGATCATATCATTATCGTTCATTAAGAAAACGAGAAAGCTGTACACAGTAATCGGTTACTTGTGAAAGAACATTTTTTACTCTTCGATGGTGTTTTTGCACAGATTTAATGTCCCACTTAAAGAGCTAAATTTAGAGTAATTTCCGTCCTCGTAAATATCCAGGAGTAACTATCCAGCGCGGCTTTAACTGAATGGCCACGTAAAACAATTAATAGGGAAATCAGATGACAGGCTGAGATTGATAGGACGAATCTTAAGGAAGTGTGACTCATCCACGAAGGAAGTAGCTTATAAGTCGCTTGTTCGACCGATTCTGGATTATTGTTCATCAATAAATGGTCGTTACCAGGTAGGGCTGCTGAAAGAAATAGATAAGATCCAACGAGGAGAGGCGCGTTTCGTCATGATATCGTGTAGTCGGCGCGAGATCGTTAACGAAATGCTCCACAAATTCCGTTGCAAACGTTACAAGAGAGGCGTTGTGCATTACGAAGAGGTTTACTACTGAAATTTCAAGTGAGCATTCGCTTAATGACCACGAAAAGAAATTTTGAGAAATTAGTACCAATACGGAGGAGCGTCGACAGTCATTCTTCCCACGCGCGATTCATGAGTGGAACAGCAAAGGGAGAGATCAGTTAGAGGTATCAGAAGTATCCTCCACCACACACTGTCAGTATGATGTAGATGTCGATGAATTAGCAATTCACCAAGCGTTGTTCAGAAAACCTATTAGAGACTCAGAAAATACAACAGAAACAAATTTTGAAATATCTCATCGTATAATAGCAGAAAGCTTCCAACCATTGACGAACGGAGATCTTATCAATAATTATTTCGAGATAGCTGCTAGGAAGACTTGCCTAGAATCAGTTAAACATCATGAGAAAATTCAGTTGCACTGGATGTCTGTGCAAAGCAGGATCCCTGCAATGTCGGCAAATGTAAAGCCCCAGTTAAAATATATGTATGAGGTTGGTATCTGTTCTTTCGGGCATGTCAATATATATATATATACTAGTTAAGGCTTACCGGCCAATTGATTAACGAACAGTGTATATACTAGTTAAGGCTTACCGGCCAATTGATTAACGAACAGTGCCCGAACTCTTACGGGAGCCGGAAAAAAGTCGCGAGTAATGAATATAATGGGCAGGGGCACTACGAATATAGTGCGGGACAATAAGTTGAGAATGTGGGTCACACGGGAGGCGTACCAAAGATAAGTCTCGGTGTCCTCGGTGACTCAGATGGATAGAGCGTCTGCCATGTAAGCAGGAGATGCCGCGTACGACTCCAGGTCTGGGCACACATTTTCACCTCTCCCCGTTGACGTATATCAACGCCTGTATGCAGCTAAGCGTAGTGATTTAATTGTAATTTCATCCCAGTTAAAGAAAATAATTAAAGAGTTTCGCTTACTTTTCATAGGCTGTCGATGAATCAAGTGACAACACCTCCAAACCTTAGCTGTTCATCGTCAGGACCTGGTGGACGAGAGGATGCCTGGCCACAACAGGGCGCGATTAGCAGATAGGTGGGGATATAGGCACGTGATCGGCTAGCTGTGGAGGTGATCCGCTGTCAGCAGCGGGTAGTTGGAAGTCCACGATTACCGAGGACGTGTCTGCACTTGGTTTGGCTGAACATTGCTGGAAGCGGTGGTCTAGTCTGTGGAGTTTTATTGGTGTCATCATGCTGACTGGAGTATAATTGCCAGATACAAGACGTTGAAGGAAGCGAGCCTGTTCGGGAAACTGTTGCGTGCCCATATTATGGACAGAAAATCGGTTCTTAACGAGGGTGTGATTCCCTACATCCTGATTCCTTTCGGCGTACTTGATATTTCTGTCGTTCCTCCTGTCCGCTTAATGTGAGCTAAAGGCGCTCGTTTGTGTTTTACTACTAGGCTCTGTATGGTAAATTTTATGGACATACTCCTGACTTGTGGCGAACGTGTATTGGACTATGATTTTGTTGCCTACTCTCCACGCTACTGAGGAGCCTGACTGAGTTGAGTGCGTGTGCACAAGCCGTTTTCTGTCGAATCATTCAGTAGGTTACTAGTCTGTATTATTGCATATTCCATGCATGATAGCCTTATTTAAAGTGTCTTGTATTTTATTAGGGTTTAATGTATTTACATTTAAAGTTAATTGTAAACCATCTGTCTGACATAATATCTAGTGTATTGTATTTTACGAAAATAGTGTTTATTCAGTTCTCGCCAGTCTTTTCATTTATTGATGGTTAGGCCACTTCTTTACAATAGTGTTTAGCGCTTAGGGCTTACCCAGCTGGCTGAATTCATTGGCGTTCTGTATTTTATTAGGATAATGTTTAAAGATTTCAGTGCTTTTCACACGTGATCTTTCCATTGGTTCTTTAACTAACTGCAGTAGTGTTTAATTCTGCCTACAGGTATGTATGTGTGTGCGTGCGCATGCTTGTGTATGTGTGTGTGTGGTGTGTGTGTGTGTGTGTGTGTGTGTGTGTGTGTGTGTGTGTGTACTAGTTTGTTTTACAAGACAGATTAGCCACTATTTAAAGCCTTATTTATCAGCGGCAAATCCCAAAAGAGACTGCAGGCTTTGCTCGGTCAGGTGAAGTTTGCGAAATCATTTTTAAAATTTCCTGTGCATCCGTGGAAAAGGTATCTCTTTTGGTATGACAGCTGGGTATCTGATTATAGTTAGCGCGCATTATTTGTCACTTCCTATTTTTAGGACCAGCCACCTTTTTAATATAATCTTGGGGATTAATAACCGCTTCAGCTGTATTTATTTATTTATTTATTTTATTTATTTATTTATTTAACCTGATCAGATTAGGGCCATCAGGCCCTCTCTTACATCGGACCAGTGTTCCACACATGCAGTATTTCACACATCAGAGTTACATCATGAACATAGTTTAAATGAGAAAATTAGCTTACTCTAGTGACAATATGAATAAAGACCAGTGACTAAGACCTAATAATGTAAATGAGGAAGTATTTTTACAACAGGTGCTATACATACAGTTTATGATAAAAGCAATAATAATAACAGTAAAACAAAAAAATCAAATAATAATGATAAACATGACTAAGACCTAATAAAGTAAATGCTGGCAGTATTTTTACATCGGGTGCTATACATACAGATTATGGTGAAAGCAATAATAATAACAGTAAAAAAAATCAAATAATAATGACAAACATGAGAAAGATTGGCAATAGTAATGAAGATTTGTGCAGATGTACTTTAATATCTTGGTGTGTAAAGTAGATGTTTACTAGTATAGAGAGTTTTGGGTAAGGGAGATTTAAGGAGGGGGAAAGAGGGAAGTAATGATGTGAAGTGCACTCATGTACAGAGGAAGGCATTACTGTTGCTTAAGTAGATACGTCATTAACTGTTTTTTGAAGCTGGTCATGTTTTTAAGTTCTCTAACATAACGAGGGAGGTTATTCCAGAGTCTGGTTCCCGCTACTGTAAAGGACTTTGAGAAGGTGACTGAGCGATGCAGGGGAACGGAGAGGATTTTATTATAATGGGAACGTGTGTTTCTGTCATGTTGTTCCGACATGAGCGTTAGGGACGGGGAGAGATATGAGGGACGGTACACATTTATAAGGCAGTAGATGAGACAGAGTGTATGGAAATCTCTGCGTTTGTCTGTACGCTGTCAGGACAATTTTGCATATGCTGGTGAAATGTGATCAAAAAGTCGAACGTCACAGATATATCGGACGCAAGCATTCGTGACCAGTTCTAGACGTCGGGAATTTTCCTGAGAGAGGCCTTGTAGGATAATATCGCTGTATTCAATGATTGGGAGTACAAGCGTTTGTACTAATTTCTTTTTCAGATCGAAAGGGAAGAGTTTTTTATATTTTTGTAGAACATGAAGGGATGCTGATGCTTTTTTGCACACTGCAGTTACGTGCTCTGTCCAATTTAGATTTTCATCTATTATTACTCCCAAACTCTTTGCTGAGGGAGAGAAGTTAATATTTGTTCCATTTAGGATAAGAGGTGGTACGGATTCCCGATGTTTTGGGCTAATGAGCTTAGAGCGACCAACAAGTACCGCTTGGGTTTTAGATGGGTTTAGTTTTAGACCTATGTTCTGTGCCAATTTTGACAGTGCATCGAGGTCAATATTGAAATTTTCAATAGCTTTCTTGAGATTGCTTGGTTTCGCATTTAGATACAACTGAAGGTCATCACCATACATATGGTATTTGCAATAGGTCAGGACCGATGACACATCATTTTCATAAAGAGAGAAGAGTATAGGACCTAATACTGAGCCTTAGGGAACGCCTGACACTACCTGCCGCCATTGTGATTTTATATTCCCAGACAGGACGCGTTGCTGACGAGACGTCATGTACGAGCGAAACCATTGCACTGCGCTTGGTGAGAAATTTAGACCACTAAGTTTGGCTAGTAAGATGTCGAAGTCGACAGTATCAAATGCTTTGCTGAAATCTAAGAAGCAAATAATAGTCGCTTCTTGTCTGTCCATGGCAAGTTTCAGGTCATCGGTCACCTTTATCAGAGCGGATGTTGTGCTTCTATGTTTACGGAAACTTGATTGGTATTCGTCTAGGAGGTTGTTAGTAGTTAGGTAGTTGGTGAGCTGGTCATGAACTATATATTCTAAGGCCTTTGATAGTGCAGGAAGAAGGCAGATGGGGCGGTAGTCAGAGGGTGCTGTGGCGATGTCCTTTTTAGGCAGTGGCTTAATTTGTCCCAGTTTCCAGGCCTCAGGGAAAACACTTGTGATTAATGAATCGTTGAAAATGTCTGTTATAGAGGGCAGTAGTTGGTCAATAATAAGTTTTACCATCTGGATAGTGATACCATCATGTCCAGTAGATGCTGATCTAATCCGCATTATGGCTTTCTTGACAGTACTGCAAGTGACGTGCTGTAGATAGAATTTTTCTTTGCTACAGTCGTTCATCCCCATGAAGTAATCAATGATTCTCTGTTGTTTTTTTTTCTTTTTTTTTTCTGCGGATCAATTTTGGTTGTAGGTAATGTGAAGAATCGGTTTAGTTTTTCAGCTGGGACCATGGGATTTTCTGCAACTTTTATTTTGCCTAAACCGACACTACGGAGATTTTTCCACAGGATAGCTGGTCTACATCTATTGTCAGCTAATGTACGGGCATGTCTGAGCTTAGCGTTTCTCACCGCTTGACTGACTGTTTCGTTTCTGCTTGTATACAGCATGATTTTCAGGTGTAGGGTATATCTTGTATGCTCGATGTGCAGCATCTCTGAGATTCATGAGCTGTTTTAGTTCATCAGTCAGCCAAGGTGCAGGTTGCCTTTTTACTTTTCTGGTCTTTATTGGAGCATATTTGTCATATAGTTGAGTAATTTTGTTAGTGAAATGCTGGAGTTTGTCGTTTATGTCCATGTGGGGAGTAGAGGTCATCCCCCAAACTATTTCTTGTGCCTCAGTTTCGAGTTCAGGCAAGTTTATGTGTTTGAGGTCTCGGTATGTAGACAGTTTTTGTTTCTTTCTAGGGCATTCTAGTGAATACGTCATGGAAACGATGTCATGGGCAGACATGCCAGGCGCAGATATTTGAGAGGTGCGGATTATTCTGTTCGGAGATTTCGTTGCGAATATATCTATGAAAGTGTGACTGGTAGTCGTGTGATGAGTAGGTGCCAGCTGAAGTAGCGTCATATTTGAGGAAGAAAGCATCCTCTTAAATTTCCCAGTGGAAGGACTATTGCACAGAAAATTAATGTTAGTGTCACCTGCTATAATTACATGTTCATATGACGATTCGAGACTAGAGAGGGCAGTTTCGAAGCAGGCGAACCCACCTACTTTGGGAGGTTTGTAAAGGACATATATTAAGCACTTTATGTTAAGTGATTTGATCTCTATGAACATATATTCCACTTCTTTATCTACCTTGTTGTCGGATGTGTGTAATACTGTTGGTGACAAATCAGAGCGTATGTACGCCCCTACTCCGCCCCCTCGTCTGTTGCATCTGTCGTGCCCGAGAAAGATATAGCCATCTAGGTTTACGGAAGTTGTAGGAATACTCGGTTTGAGCCAAGTCTCTGACAAAAGTATTACGTGTATATTAGCAGTTTGAAATATATATTTGAACTCGTCGAAGTGAGCTGGCAGAGACTGGACATTTGCATGTGCAATATGCAGCTTGGTGCGTTCGGGTGTCGATTGCCCGAGGAGGCTGCCGACCGATGTTTGCGGGTCGTGGTTGGCGGTGACAAGAGGGTCTGGCATGAGGAATGCGGAGGGCGTGTGAAGGAGAGGGCGGTGAGGGAGTGTCCTCCCAGTTCTGTGCAGTGAAAGTGACCGGGAGGGGGAGGGGGTAGGTCCCCGGGGAGACAACGGGATCTGCGGCCAAGGTCAGCGAGGTCTGCAACGGTTCTGGAAGTAGCCGTGGGCTGGCAGGGGAAGGAATTTCGCTAAACACAGCGGGAGTAATCTGCACTTTACGTCAGAGTGTGATATTAATTGCACTTATGAGGATAACAACTGAAGTATAATGGTGGGCTGCCAATTAAGGATGGAAGTGAGACTACCTAATGTAATAATTAACAAAATTACGTGAGAAAAACAATTAAAAATGAAAATAGTTATGTGGGGAAACGAAAAGTTGATAATACAAATAATAACAAATATTACACGAGAAAAAATAATTAGAGATAAAAAAATAGTTATGTAGAGAAGCGAACAATTTGATAATACATTAGTTACGATATGGTTGACAGTGTAAACAATATAAACATACAGGTTAGTGGCAGCAAGATTAGACATGATTTAGCTTCTAAAGCACAGGCTTTCGAGTTCATTAAAGCTGCAAATTGTTTTCTTTCCGTTTTCGGTCTTAACCATTATCCTGCCGTCATTTGTCCATACGTTCTGTAGCCCAAATTTCGAAATCGCGCTCTTCAAAATGTTTAATCTTTCAGAGGTCAGATCCTCACGTACTGTCAGACCCGACTTCGCGAGACTCTTCTTTGCTCTGAAGATTTCAGATCTTTTGCTATACGACATAAATTTCACTATTATAGGTCTTGGTTTTGTAGAACCTGGCGACTTACGACCCACTCTATGACTTCTGTCAATGTCACTCAGAGTCACCTGCACGCCTAGTTTTTCTTGGACAAGGTTTATCACAAGTTCATCTGTGTTCTCTCTGCTGCTCTCTGGAATGCCGAACAGTCTGAGATTATTGCGTCTCTGATATTGTTCGAGCTCGTCCGTCTTCTCGATCAATTTCTGTTCGAGCAGTCGTGCTTTCTCCTCACTTGCTTTTAACGATGTGTCCAGTGCACGGATCTCGCTCGCATTCGCCTCCAGTGTTTTCTGTATTTTGTCCGTCACTGCTGCAGTGACGGCATCAGTGATGGTTTGAACAACGAGCCCGAGCGTCTCCTTAGCCTGCAGCGCGGCACTCACCTCAGCCTTCACAAGTGCGGCGATGTCAGCGATCCCGGGCGGAGCGGCCGCAGCTCCCGGTGTAGACTCCACGCCTGCGCTGTCGCCGGCCTGGCCGTTGGCTGCACTGCGCGTTGTTCGGCGATTTTCCATTTTTAGTGCGAATCCGTGTAATTGGTGCTCAGTATGTGATGTAAAATACGACACTCGGCAGTAGATATACGGCTTTAGTATATGTAGACTAGCCTAACTGCTTAAAACACCTCCAGATTTCTCGTAAACTTGCGAGCCAAGCTAACGCACGTCACTCACTCGCCGCCATGTCCTTTATTATCGGATCATTACCGGTTTCGTGGCACTAAAAGCCACATATGCAGGTGAACATCTGTATAACAATAAATCCAGAAGAAATAACAACCTCAGATATACACTGGTAGGATAAATTTAAAGATTTTAAATTTAAAAAAAAAAAAAAAGAAACTTTCGCGTGGAATATCGAAATATTAGTACTCACATGGCTAAAACATAATAGTGGAAAAGCTCGGAATTTCTTTATCCAACATTCGTTGTCACTAGAAAACCTATTAAAGACTCAGAAACTGCAACAGAAATAAATTTTCAAATATCTCATCGCAATACACATGTTTAATAGGTTTTAATAGGTTGGATAAAGAGATTGCGAGCTTTTCCGCTCTAATGTTGTAGTCATGTGTGTACAAACATTTCGATATTCTCTTATAAAAGTTTCTAATATTTAAAAAAATTAAATCTTATAATTTTCCATACCAGTGTCCATCTCAGGGTTTTTCTTCGTTTTGGTTTTATTGTTATACAGATGTTCACCTGAAGATGTGGCTCTTAGTGTCACGAAACCGGCAGTGATCCAAAAATAAAAGGACTAATTACAGCTGAAGCGGTTATTAATACCCAACACGAGAACTCATAGCTGTAATTTCCCCACCTACACGGTTGTCTGCCTTTTTATTAATTATCCTGTCGTTTGTTTGTTTGGCATTTCTGCCCACCGGGCTTAATTGAGTCCTTCCAGAGAAGGAAGTACTCAATTAAGTGGCTAATCTGTCTTGTAAAACAAAGTAGTACACACAAACACACACACACACACACACACATACACAAGCACGCGTACGCACACACATACATACCTGTAGGCTATTTTTCCGCTGATTGCTTTCCTGCCATTTCTAAAATTAAGCGCCTATATGTCAACTGTATATGACTTAGTGCAATTGATTACTTCTAAATCCCGACTGAATAAATGTAATTGGCGCCGGCTGGAGGCGGACTTTATTATAAGTTTAACCTTATGTTTTGGACGGCCATTACGTTGTAAATCTCTCTGTGTCCAAGCTTAATATTCTCCATAGTAATTACTAATTTCTCTAAATCCTGAAATAGCTTCATCAACTGCAAAGTTTGTTGAAAAGGTGCGGCCGTTAGTTTTGTACTCTTCGTTTGCTGTAAATGCTGTTACGGTTGTTTTTAGTGTGATTCTGTCCACTTTGGTTTGGTTGGTGTTTCCCATCAAGTGCTCTTTACGGCTGAGGTATCGTTTTCCTTAATGATTATTGTATGTAATATTGCTTTACTTGAAATGGCTTTGCGAAGGAAGACATTTATCTTTGGGCATCAAGCCATTCGTACAGTTGCTAAATACAGTCAATCGATGTTTTAAATTATGTGTTAACAAGCAATGCTGTAGGACGATTAATAATTTGCAGCTGCTCAGTCCATGTATTATTTAGTAATTTTGATTTGACCCATCAATATGGGGCAACCTTCGTTGCCTTTTTTAAACATTATCTTGCCATGACTGTCCTTTATGTGCATTTCCTCACTGTAAAAAATTTTAATTTTTGTTAGTAAATTGCTGTTCTAGTTCACTTTATTTTGAGGCCCCCAGTACCTTTCCCCAGACGACCCCCTACCGCTTCATCCTGGGACAGTGTTCAAACATTGATTTATAAATGACAAACCAGATATTATGACGTAGCAGATATTATGACTACAAAGCACCATTCATGGTAGAAATTAATTTTGGACTGATGTCCTTACTAAAACAGTATTTAGAAGCGCACAGCGATAATTCGGTACAATTACGCGAGAATTCCCCAACTTTGGTGCTTCTCCTATAGAGTCCTAGTATCATAGAATATTCAGATTTTATTTCTTGAACAATACTGAAGTTTGCAAGGATTCGATATTTGTAATTCATAATCTCATTTCTGCTCTTCTGGAAAAGTCCACATTAGCAATCGTCAGTATTATTTGACAAGGCGCGGTGATGAGTAAGGGTATCAAGATGGTTATGACGTGTCCCTGTCATACTTACAGAAGCGCGAAGTCTTACGATAGGTTGCAGTGACTGCATGATTAGGAATCGGCAGGGAACGAAAACAACTCTCTTACTGAGGCAGAACGACCGTTATGGAGGAAGTCACTTCCATCCAAATGAACTAATTATCATGCCTGTCCCTCCCTAGTAAGCCGATGCATCAATGCTATCTCGTTGTGAGCTATACTGGTTGGCATCGAACCTAGCAACTCGAACTGGCCCTGTTTCACTATCAATCGTATGTGTTCTCTGCTGTGTGGTTCCAAATCCCCAATCTCTCTTACCCTGCCACCAATTCCGAACGCTGATGGTGCTTACTAACTGCCTGATTCCAGATAGCTAGGAAGTGCACTTCTCCATGCCTGGCTATAGCTTCTCGCGTAAGTGAAGTTGCTCAGCTAGTCTTCCGCTTTGCCAATAGTATACTTTTACAAGATCTCCCCTACTCCCTCCATCAGCTCCGTAAAAACGACTGAGCCAGTCTACTTCTTTGCTCAAATGGTGGATCTCAGGATGGTCTTCACAGCCTGCCCACCGATGACAGGGTGTGTTCCTCTGCAGGTGCAATTTTGCCACTATGGGAAAACGAATGGAAAAAATAGGTTCCGCTCTCCTAGCAGCGGATGGGGGAATCATGAGCTTTACAGTAAAGTCACAGGTGATGGTGTTATTTGTACGCTTGGGTGAAGAACTCCATGTGTGGTTCGCATTTTTACTACTTAACTGCGTCCTACCGTCTTCGTATAGATAAGGCTTACCGGCTAATGATCTTCCTCAGTGCTGGTGTACTCACATTGCCCGAACTCTTACGGGAATCGGTAACTGACTGCCTCGAGTTATGAGTATAGTGGGCAGGGGCACTACAAATGTAGTGTGTGAACAGCAACTTTGGAAAGTGGGTCTCACGGGGAGCGTGTCAGAGATTAATCCCTGCAGTCGCACTATCCTCTATGTCCTCTGTGGCTCAGACGCTGGCACGGTAACTCAGCGTGTTCGGTCAGAGGATTAGCAACTCTCTGTAATAAAAAACTGAGTGAACGGATCAACGAAGTACCTAAACAGGTGTCATCGGACGTCCGCACGAACAAATTCAACGAACAATATAAAACAAAACGTGACCAACCAAAAAAAAGACGGATAGAGCGTCTGCCCTGTAAGCAGGAGATCCTGGGTTCGAGTCCCAGTCGGGGCACACCTTTTCAACTGTCCTCGTTGATATTAATTAACGCCTGAAAGAAACTAAAGGTCTGGATTTCATTGTACTTACATGTTCCTAGGCTGCGAGGGTCTGAGCTCTGGAGTCTAGCCATCCACTAGCATGAAACCCATTCCGCCGCTTTCGTCAATTCACTACCCATCAATGAAAAGACACCACAGTCTGCATGTAAAAAAATATGAAGTACTTGACAAATTACTTTTTAAAGTCAATTTTGGGTACCTCCACATACAATTTTGTACCAAATGCCAAAGCAATTGTGAAATCAGAGGGATGTATGTTTCACTTCAAATTAAGTAAAAATTGTTTTTCTAAACATGGACTGTTGTGAACAATATCTCCCTGCTGCCCTTAAATAACGACAGTGACGGGTTTACAGCCCATGATACCAGGAAGTCTGTATACCCCTGTCACACAGAGTAATAACTGAAATCCACCTGCAGCATTTTCTGTCTCTGTCAATTCCAGAATTGAGAGACAAAATAGATTTTTATTTTTAATATTGCACATCTATAACTTGGTTCTTGTAGCAGTCATTACGTTAAAAAAACAATGAAAGCATTTAATAGCTAAGAAAGAGGAGAACAACACAGAGGTGCGAATAACAGACATGTGTATTAGTTCGAAATGGCAAACAAAATATTAGACTGGAAGATTAAGTATTAAATGGAGCTTTGGGTGGAGCTCATAAATTTGAACAATTTGAACAACCTTTGTTCTAAAAGGCGTTGAGAATCATGGTGGTGCCACAACCTATGTTGACACAGACTTCATTATGATAGTGGGGAATTCCAAATTGATAGAAGAATCAGACAAGGAGATTCTACATAAGCGAAATTATTTTCGACAACTTAGAGCAGCGTTTCTGATTTGAATATTAGGAAAAGACGAATGAATATGTGGTAATGGGACACAGTAATCTTCTATTTTTAATGACAATCTACAGTTTTAGTACAGTACAGATAAAATCGTGATAAAGGAAGAATGTAACAGAACAAATTCAAAAATAGACCTCAACAAAACTGTGTCTAAACAAAACAAGACGTCACTGAACAGAAGCTCTCCAGAAGCAGCGCCGTTAGCGCTGCGGCCACCACTGTGCGACTTCTGGAGGGTGCTGGCGTTGAGGGCGCGCGACGCAGGCGCCACCGCCTGAGGTATCAAGAGAGATCAGCTGGTGAGAGTATGGAGAGAGAAACAAGCGGACCGTATGGATTTAACTGTCGCCTTGGCAGCTGTGTTCAATAGGGCTGGCAGAACGGTTTGCTTTTAGGACATTCTGTCTGGCCTGTTTCTGCAAGACAACATTGGAGACAGTGACTTGTGTGTGTGATCATACTGGACTATTCCAACTTTCCGTGACAAGTGGTGGTTACTTCTCTCCTTGATGTAATAAGTACTGTGTTGTATTGGAAAAAGTGCAGTGAATTCTAGGTGCAACATTCTTACCGTTACCAGTCTAATCCCCAATTATCGTGTGCTACGCAGATTGGTTATCGAAAAGCGTTGTGTCTGTGCAAGATATATGGGTCAGTCAGTGCAATAGATTTTGGCGCAGTACAAATGCTTTGGACCTGTCATCTCGGCTTGTGCGCAACTACAGTGGCAATATACCGTGCGAGGGGGCGCAGTGGCTCGCACACTGGATTCGCATTCGGCAGGACGAAGGTTCAATCACGCGTCCGGCCATCGTGATTGAAGTTTTCTGTGATTTCCCTAAATCGCCAATGCCGAGGTGGTTCCTTTGAAAGGACGCCGCGAACTTCCTTCCCCGTCCTTCCCAATTTCGATGAGACTGATGATCTCGCTGTCTGGTCTCCTCCCCCAAAAAACCCAACCCGACAGTGGCAATATACCTGCAGTATGTTTCACAGTCCGCTTGTCTCGATCAGTTTCCTTCTTGAACACAAAAGTTTGTTTAACAGAGATCCACAGCTAATAGCCAGGTAACGTTTTTGTATCTCAAGAAAAATTTAATTAAATAAAAACTTTTCTGGTTAAGAATGGACTCTCCGATCATAAAGCACAGCTAGTAACAGTACATGACATAGCTCCATGAAGTAATGCAAAACAGTCCTCCAAAATAGTGCATTCAGTTAACGATTTAACAATTGAAAATTTTAGGAAAAGCTGTCAACAGTTAGGGTGGCATGAGGTGTACAGGGAACCTGATGCTAATTTAGAATTTAACATTTTTCATGATGATACTATGATCTTGAAACAGTTTCCCTAAGGAAACAGTGAAATATAATTGTAATAAACCACTAAAAAGCCATAGCTTACTAAAGGGATAAACGTATCTTGTAAACAGAAAAGGTAGATCAATGTTATAGCTAGAAGGAGAAGTGATCCAGAAACAGTGAAACATTGTAAAAGTTACTGCACTGTATGAACAAAAGTTAGTAAATAGTCCAGAAGTATGTTAATTATGTCTGGGATTAGCACATCAGATAGTAAAATTAAAACAATTTGGAATATTGTTACGAGGAAACAGGGCACCGAGAGCACAGGAAGACTGTAAATTCAATGAAAAGTTTGTTAACAAAAACTCCGAAGTAGAAAACATATTTAATAACCATTTTAAGTGTTATAGAGAAAACAGGATCCAGCTACTCATTAGAAAATGCAAGGCACTATATGGAAGAGGTAATAACTACGAAATTTGATAAAATTAGAATTCAAACTACCTCTTCTACCAAAATTAAAAAATTATAAATTCCCCCAAAAGTAAAAGCTCACAGGGAATTAATGACATTTCCAACAGAGAAGTAACAGCTTGTTCCCAACAGATAAGTAGGATTCCCTGCCATATATGTAGAAGCTCACTGAAACGGGGCATTTTTTCAGCTAGACTGAAATACGCTAGTGTTAAACCACTGCATAAAAAAGGGGATAAGTCTGATGCTAACAATTACCGCCCAGTCTCACTTCTGACAGCTTCATCCAAAATTCTTGAACAAGAAATGTATTCAGGAGTAGCGTCAAATATTTGTAAAAATAAAGTACTAAAAAAAATGTCAGTTTGGTTTTCAGAGAGGCTTTTCAAACTAAAACGCTATATATACTTTCAGTGATCAAATATTAAACGCTTTGAATAACAAAATATCACCCATTGAGATATTTTGTAATCTCTCAACGGGCTTTTGACTGTGTGAATCACGAAATTCTTATAGATATTTTAAGTATTGTGGTATGTGTGGGACAGAGCACAAATGGTGGAATTCGTATTTAACTGGAAGACTGACGTAGGTTGAAATTAACGATATATATAGTCTGCAAAAATGTTTTTTTTTCAGAAAATTGCTAAGTTGTTCTCTGCAAATGGACCCTCACTAAATTTTGAGAAAACACAATACATAGAATTCTGTAAAATAAAAGTCACAACACCATTGATAAATATAGACTTTGAACAGTAATCTGTTGCTAAGGCAGAATATTCAAAATTTTTTGGCTGTGTACATTGATGAGAAATTGAATTGGAAGAAACGCATTGATGATCTGCTAAAACAGTTAGGTTCAGCTCCTTATGCTATTTGGGTTATTGCAAATTTTGGTAGTTAACATATCAGTAAATTAGACTACTATGCCTATTCACTCCTTTCATATGGTATAATATTTTAGGGTAATTCATCATTAAAAAAGTATTCATTGCACAAAAGCGAGAAATCTGAATAATAGCTGGAGCTCACCCACGATCACTGGCAGACGTTTATTTAAGGAATTCGGGATATTTACAGTACCCCCACAACACATGTACTCCTTATGATATTTGTTATGAATAATCCATCCCAATTCAAAAATAATAGCAAAGTGCGTAGCTACACCACAAGAGGAAAGATTATCTTCACTGTTCTGGGCTAAATCTAACATTGGCACACAAAGGGGTGAATCATGCTGCCACAAAAATCTTTGGTCATTTGCTGAACAGCATCGAAAGCCTGACAGATAGCCAACCAGCATTTTAAAAAGAAATTAAAAGAATTTCTGAATGACAACTCCATCTACTCAGCAGATGAATTTTTAGATACGAAGTAGTAACAAAAAATAAAAAATAATTAATTATATTGTGTTAAGAAAACTTATGTTAAGCTGGCACTTTCCGTATAATTACGAAATGTCATATTCATGGTATATGGAACAAGTATTAATGTAATATAACAGACTTCATAATGAGTAAAAATACTGCAGCTGTCGTATGGTTACTTTATTTATAAAGCACGACCGGTTTCGTAACGTTTCTTACATCATTAGGTGATGTCCTGAATAGAAAGAAGTTGGGATATAATACGAGGCAGTGACAACCTTGGACTAAAACAACGTCAGATCTTTGCCAAAACTGGCTGAATGCAACGAAGCAATGACCAATAGTTACAATTACAATATGGTGCATTAATTTGCAATTTTAATAATTGGTCATTGTCATGTTTTACATTACTTGCATTCGGCCACTTTTGGTAAATATCTGATGTTATTTTTATCAAACGGTGTCGCTTCCTGATTTTATTTCTCTTGTTCCTTCTATTCAGGACTTGACCCGTATATGTACCTAACATTACCAAACTGGTCCACCTTTTTAAATAAAGTGACCACAAAGTTGTAGCCGTGTTTTTACTCAGAACGGGTTCCATCTCACTTAATTGTGTCACTGGATTGTTTCCTTCATGTGATGTGTCCCAGTGAATCCGCTCCAATTACAAATTTTATCTGATGTTCAAATGGTTCAAATGGCTCTGAGCACTATGGGACTCAACTGCTGTGGTCATCGGTCCCCTAGAACTTAGAACTACTTAAACCTAACTAACGTAAGGACATCATACACACCCATGCCCGAGGCAGGATTCGAATCTGCGAACGTAGCAGCAGCGCGGCTCCGGACTGGACCGCCGAGAACCGCACGGCCACCACGGCCGGCTTATCTGATGTAAGGAGTTTAAAATCTCTTGGCCAGTTATGACACCGGAAGGTATTTCGGTATGTGGCTTGTCTGCTCAGATGGTCCATTGGTTGAAGTTGCTTTAGAGGCCATGTGGTGTGTACAGTTTTTGAAATAGTTCCATGTAACAATAATTACCGTTATTGTTAAACCTTGTCGCGTTCAGAGGCATGTTCCTTGTGTAACTGAACTTTAGTTGTATTTCAAAGGGTTTTACCATGTGTATTTTTGCTGAGTGCCACTGTGCAGTTTTCTTGATTTAATAATTTGCATAATTATTCGAGAAATTTGTCGCTCATCTGTTTTAAGATTATTTTTGGGTGGGGGGGGGGGGGGAATGGGGGGCTCAATTACTAGACCAGACAGTAAGCCACATTCACAAACAGAAGAGTGGGCAGTGATTAAAGCCAATAGACGTAAACTTCACGACAAAATGGCCCACTGTTTTCAGTAAGAGGTCATGGCTACTAATAATTAAGTTAAAATCGAACACTTACATATGTAGTAGTGGGGCTCTACTAATTAGCTTGAAGCAAAACGTCCACACTAACGCCCAGCTTATCTCAAGTAATGAGCTTTTGGAATTAATTTGAACCTGAAATCCGTACATTTCCTCTATAGAAAGAAAAATACTAAATAAACTGGGGAACGAGAGGAGACATATCAATAAATACAAAAACGCCCAGCCAATTTCCACTAACTGAATATTTGTGACATGAGGAGATGAAATTCTTAGTGATTTGGTGAATATATATAAATACAACTAGAACGTGAACGCCTCATTGGGCTCAATTATGACAAGAAAATAGGACTTGTCCACACGCTGATCATATGTTACTAGCTCAACTCGTATATCCACAATGCCTAAGGCGCAAAGATCACAGACGTGCATAAGCATAAGGTAAAATCAAATTCACCAACGAAAGTATTTTTAAACAGGTCTTGGCAAGAGGGCCAACTGAAGCACAGAGTACAAGCAGCCTACAGCGCAGAATAAGTCAAGTGTTAGGAGCGAGGAGGAAGTGGCAAGGTGCTGCGTCAGAATTACACTACAAATTCTGCTTCAAATAGTTTAGTGCACAGAAATTATAACTTCAATATTAAAACCTGAAAACTTTCTTTTGAGTTTCAGAAAAGGAATAACATTTGATATGTAGTTCATATTACGGTTTCTTATGGCATCAAGCTACAAGAAATAACAATGTAACAGCTTGGTTGTGATCTCTTGGAAGTAAGCTGTAACCACAAATTTTACACACGGACATTTTTTTAGGAAACGAAAATGCGTCAAAACTCAGTTGAGATTGGAAGATCACAGGTATAAACTGACGGATTCAATTGATGTAGAAGTTTAAACCTGCGTTAAGCAAAGTAAGCGAACTTACAAAATTTCGACGTAACCCAATTACAATATTTCCACCTGAGAAAGCTAATACGAGTTTGTAACTGCGATATAAATTATTAATTCTTCTAAACTGCGCTATTAAAAGTAGCAATGCAGTTAACACATTACAAAACAGTACAACAGTAACTACGCAACGTCAAATAGTAAATAGCCCTTGAAATTTCAAGCCTGAGTACACAAATACGAAATAATAGTAATCACACACAAACAGCCTTTTCAAAATGGTAGCTACCCATAGGAACTGATTTACTGCGTTAGAAGCCACTCAATTCAGTCACAAAGTTTAAAAAACAGTAATGCAGCTTAGTACTAAACAGCAAATTCTGTAACTAACAATTCCAACAATACAAAAAATTTTAATAGCGAAGAAATAATTACAATACATACGAATACAAATTACAGAGTAACAGCCTGGCTCATAATAATAACACACAGGCACAAGCCCCACAGTCAAATGGCTGCATGAATTTTTTAAAACATCTGTTATCAATGTTTCCCTTACAATTCATCAAACAGAGCACAAAATTTGGATAGAAATACCTGACACACAAATTTGTTACTAAAAGCAAGCCAGGCACATAGAATGCAGAGGGAGCCACTCATATACTGATTAAGAACCGAATTAGTGCTATTTGTTAAACATAAAAGCTATTGATTTAAAATTTAACATAACGCGACCAGCTTTCACTCACGACACTGTTCAAAACTTGACAGGAGAGTAAACACATTACTCGGATCTCAGGTGCAACGAGGGCAGGGGCAATATAATACGCGCAGCAATTTTCGCCGGTATGTGAACAGCCCGGGTGAAGAGACACACCGCACCTTAGCTTAGCTCTAGAAACAGCATTGTGGGCTCAGGCTGGCAGAGAGAAGAAGAGCTGATAAGACTCATGTAATACTCCTCCATAGTGCCTCCAACTCACTGCAGGCTTCACAAGACTCCACGCGACAGAATTGCTGAATACAACATAGGACACTAACTTGCCCATCATGATGTTGACAATGGTCCTTCCTTCACCTTTATAAGCTCCGGCTCATTAATCCCCCCCCCCTCCCCCCCCCCCCCCCCCCCAGTGGCTTGGATGACCTCCCCTCAGCCCTCCCGTTGGGAGGAGGTTATTTTAACTCGGCTGCATACTGGACTCTGCCTTTTTAGCCATCGTCATTTGCTAATGGCACTAGCCCACCACTCTGTACACATTCCGCCCAAGTATTAACTGTCCGCCACTTCCTGATGGACTGTCCGTTTTTTAATCTTTTACTTTCCCGTTTGGGTTTGCCGTCTGAGTTATCCGCCGTTTTAGCAAATTACGCGCGGGCTGTTGACCGCGTTCTACTTTCATCCACCAAAGCAATATGGCGACAGCTATTTAATTTTTATATATATGAAGATAGTAACTGTTCTCGAAAGATCAGATAGCATTGATGACCATGCAGCTTCTCTAGAATAAATGATAATTAATTAAAAGCTTCAGCTGCCGACAGGATCTTCTGCGGGAGATCCCGGGTTCGAGTCCCGGTCGGGGCACACATTTTCAGCTGTACCCATCGAGGTACATCGACAACACCTGTCGGTAGCTGAGGGTTTTAATTAATTATCATTTGTTCTAGAGGAGGTACACGGTCATCAGTGATATCTGATCTTTCGAGAACAGTTACTATCTTCACATATATAGTTAAAGTCTACGCAGCCATTGACCGTCTTCTGCGCGAATGCGCACAGGTTGCCCGAACTCTTACGGGAATCGTCACCTAAGTGTGCGCGGGTAATGAGTAGATGGGCAAATATCTATTAGGTACATTAGGTATGTAGATTGTGGACAGTTGGGAATGTGGGTCTGACGGGAAGAGTGCGCGGGATAAGTCCCTGCAGTTGCGGTATTCATCTGTGTCCTCGGTGGCTGAGTTGGACGGGTCCGGGTTCGATACCCCGCCGGGTACGAGATTTTCTCCGCTCGTGGACTGGGTGTTGTGTTGTCCTCATAATCATTTCTCCCTCATCACCGACACGCGAGTCGCCCAATGTGGCGTAGACTGAAATAAGACTCACACTCGGCAACCGGACTTCCCGGATGGGGTCTCCCGGTAACAACGCCGGACGATCATCTCATTTTTAAAGCCGGTTCGGCATCTCAGCCTTTTCAGTCAGAAGGTTAGCTGCCCTCTGTAATAAAAATCGGAATTAATGGATCAACGACGAATTTAAACGGGTGTCTTGCGACGTCCGCCCCGATTAGATGTAACGAACTAAAACGAATAAACTGAGATTAAAAAAAAAAAAAAAAAAAAGATGGGTAGAGGGTCTGCCATGTAAGCAGGAGATCCCGGGTTCGAGTCCCGGTCGCGGCACACATTTTCAGCTGTCCCCATCGAGGTATATCAACAACACCTGTCGGCAGCTGAGGGTCTTAATTAATTATCATTTAATTTTTAGTTTTGGACTTACTTTTCTGTATGGTGTCTTTTTCGACATTTTTCCACGTGCCTTTTTTAGCTGTCTTCTACGGTATTATGGCACTTGGGACTGACGTATAGGCGTGTTTTAAGTCCTCTTTGTCATTGTGTTCTATAATTTTGACTAGGGCGCATATAACCCCAGTTGTTTTTGTGCCCTAAAGCATAACAAAACAAACAAACAAACAATACTAGCGGCACCTCGTGGGGAGCTGCCACACAGGCCAGGCGCTACAATCCAATTCTCTCCAACAGCAACGCTCACACACCAAAATAGCCCCTTTGTACAAAAACCCTCTGACGGGAAGTTTCAAGAAAACAATAGAACCGACCATGGAAGACGCCGCAAAACCATCACAAAAACCATTTGCTGTAAGCTGTGTGCGGACGGATCCAAAAGATGCTCACCAAAATAGTCCATATGCTACCTCCGCACCAGTCTTCTTTTGTATCTGCTGGTAAGGAACAGCTAGGTAAAACCAAGGCCGTCTTGGTATTCGAGCCCCGTGTTTCCCGGCTTAATGAATTTTGCACTCCAGACTTCCTTTCGGATCTCCACCCAATTCCAGGAGTTCTTCCAGCCTTTAACTGGAAGTCGGAGCTGCTCGGTGGTCCTCTCCTCGCTAGCGATAAGCAAAATGGAGACCGAGGCGATTCATGCAGGCGTTAACTCGACGCACCGGACCGCACGCTTGCCCCCCACCAGAGCATCGAGCAGAACGTTGCTAGGCGACGTGCAGAGAGGCAACAATTTACTGTCAATTAGATACCGAAAGAGTATAAGGCTCATCTCTCACATAATATTACACGCACTGCCCCTCAAACGAATAACTTTCCAACAGTATTAGAAAAATCTCAATGATACTTGCAATAGCTCTGACAATTAACACAACGAGAGTGACTATTACAATGACCTATTTGTATTGCTGTTTGCAGATAACTGCAAGTCGGCGAGGTCGTAGCTCTTAGACCATTGTTCTGTACATCCGCACACACACACACACATGTGTATCGTGTGTACTACAGTTCCTGGAACCCGTAGCAGGATGGTGGCTCGGACATTCCTAGCAGTGAAAATGAAATAATTTTGTTTCCTGAAATTTTCCGTAAAACGATTTTTTCCAGTTGTCGTTCTCCTCCCATCACTCAAAACTGTCTGATGATAATAATCATAGCTTTTTATTTAAAATTAATACATTTGCAAGGGAAAAAATTATGTAACTGGGTCATTACACTAACAGTGTCATTGGGAGTTGCTCCTTGGAAAGTACTACGACAGAAATAAGTAGAACAAGGAACGGACTAGATCTGGATTTCAAGACTTAATTATAATTTAATCGAAATGAAATGAAGTGAATAGAATATCTAGCCTGATGAATGATAGAGGGCCATGGAAGTCCTGTGCTGGATTCCAAAACATAAGAAAAGATTTAATTGACTGTGGTCAGATGACAACAGAAAACTTATAGGAGAATCGTGAATGAGTATGAATGAAGACTATAACGAGTCATTCACAGAGGACGAAATACATCACAATTTTTTTTTTTTTTTTTTTTTTTTGGAGTCGCACAGGTCAGTACTAGTGTTGTGCTTGAGCGTGATTCGAACTGTTCGAAGAGTTGACAACACAGCTCGAGAAATCTCCGGCTTTCCTGTGATTTCAATTACCGCAAGGTCTAGTGACTTCTGATGGCACCATCTTCAAGTCCTGTCTTTGTGTTATCAATATTTTATTGATTAAATTAAGTGCGAAACTTTATTATTTTATTTACGCGATCGCACTTACAGTCAGTTGCTTGATCTGGATGGTAATATCTTGTTTTAAAGAGTACAGAAAGCTGGCAACTTTTTATACGTTACTCTAAAACCTTATCAGTGATAGAAATATTCATTTTGGTAAATTACACAGGCCAACGAAATTTTTTTTTAAAAAAACATTTTTTACTTTGATAGCTCTTCTTCATAGATTTTTCCGAGCTGAATCCAAATCTAGCCTTAGTTTTTTGTGTCACCTACAGTTTTGGAACTCTATGGTTTTTAGTATATAGCATAAAGATCATATGCTATACGGTAAACGGGGAAATTAATGAAACCCTTTTTTGCAACATAACCATGGTTTGTATTTACACTAAGATACTTAAAACAATGATATGTGTTAATTGTGGTTGTATTTGTCGGTTGAAATTGGTTTGTATTTTCTTACTCTTTTCCTTTGAAGCTTCTTGTGTATCTTTTTCTACGATGAGTCGCTTGCTGAACTTCTCGGTGAAATGACCAACAGTAGTCCCCCATCATGATGGTGTTCCACCGGCTTTGGTAGCGTTTTTACAACACTTTGCTGTCCTGGTAAAACCGCTGTTCTTGCTCCTCACTAACATCTCCCATATTGTCCGAGAAGTAATCAAGGTGACTATTCTAAAAGTGAATATTCAGGCTCATTAAACATACTAAAATTCCAAACTTCTTCAACATTTTAGCTATAATAGACAAATATTCTCCGTCTTTTTCATGTCCTAAGAACTTTCTAACGACTTGCTTGAACGATACCCCTGCTTCTTTCTCATTTAAGGTCATTGTGGATTCAAAGTTAACATTTAACATCAGTTTTTTAATAAAAGGTCCGACAAAGACTCCTTCGTTTAGTTTAGCTTCTGAAATGTGCGGACACTTTTGGCAGAGATACTTAAAACATGGTCCATCTTTAGGCAAAGTCTTTACAGACTGTTTCTTTAGGCCTAACTTTATATGTAGAGGTGGACCTACAAGGTTCTTATGTAGAATGTTCTTCTCACCAGGTTTTAAAGACTCCATCCCAGGCCAGTTCTTTCTGCACCAGTATTGATCCCTAGCCTCACTGTCCCATTCACACAAGAAACATGGAAATTTGGCAAAGCCACCTTGCTGACCAAGGAGCATGCATGTTACTTTTATATCGCCACATATCGTCCAAACGTTATCAGAATAGCCTATTTTATTTAGCACCATTTTCATAGCTTTTTTCATATGTAGAGAATGTACAACAGGTATAGATGCATACACATTACCTTTGTGTAATAAAATAGCCTTTAAACTAGTTTTGGATAAATCAATAAACCACCTCCAGTCTTCCTTCTTGCATTCAATACGAAACTCTTTCATCAGACTGGGAATGTCTGAGAAGTACACTAAATCACCTTCTACAGACTGGAACAGAATTAAAGAAGCCATGGTACAATCAGCCCCTTAACTATACTGACCAATAAAAAATATAAACACCCGTGGTGAATTTGAAGATTGTAATGAAGCAATTGAAAAGCGAAGACAAGAACGGCTCTGAGCACCATGGGACTCAACTTCTGAGGTCATTAGTCCCCTAGAACTTAGAACTAGTTAAACCTAAGTAACCTAAGGACATCACACACATCCATGCCCGAGGCAGGATTCGAACCTGCGACCGTAGCGGTCTCGCGGTTCCAGACTGCAGCGCCTAGAACCGCACGGCCACTGCGGCCGGCGAAAAGCGAAGACAGGCTTGGATAAAATGGACTAGCAAGGAAACCTCCGAAAATCACGAAAACTTCTTGAAGGTTAGGAAAGATACATCAAAAATATTGAGAATGACTAAGGGACTCTTCAACAAAAACCAAATCGGTGAAATACAAGCAAATTTTAGAAGACGACTCGGGAATTTTATAAAGCCTTTCAATCACAACTATCTAAGTTAAAACCTCCTACGTTACATGAAAGAGGACTCGATGGAAAACTAAATTTGAATGACAAATCATGAGCTGCAGCTTTTGGAAATTATTTTTCATCCCTACTGAATGCTGAAAATCCAAATGAAAAGCTTGATTTCATTCCTACTGTTCCTCCAGCAGATAGTCCCCTTCCCACATTAGATGAAATCATGAAAACTATACATGGCTTGAAAAATAACAAATCTGGAGGTGAAGATCGCATCTTGGCTGAAATGTGGAAATACGCAGTTCATGATACAATAAAACATCTCCATGATATCATAGTGAAGATTTGAGAAACTGAAACTCTATCTCCAGATTGGACCGTAGCAATTATTCACCCACTTCATAAAAAAGGTGATAAGAGTGATCTGAATAATTACCGAGGAATCTCTTTGCTACCAACGACGTACAAGATCTATTCCAGACTGTTGTTAAACAGAGCTGAATCTGTCCTAGATCAACAATTGGGCGAATGTCAAGCTTGTTTCAAGACATCAAGATCCTGTGCAGAGCAGATCCATATATCATACGCCAAATCAAGATGAAAAACGATTGTTGTGACCTTTGTAGACTTTCAAAAAGCGTGTGACTGAATTGATCGAGAAACAATAAAGAACACCCTTGCCGAATTTGGTCTAGATAGGAAAACAATCAATCTGATGAGCGCCACTTTAAATAACACAGTGTTAAAGGTCAAGTTCAGAAGCGAACTATCAGAACCATTTGAAATCTGTACAGGGGTGAGACAAGGTGACCAGCTCTCTCCATTGCTTTTCAACTGTGTCCTGGAAAAGATAGTCAGAGAGTGGAAAACAACCGTACCGCCAGATTATGGGATTCAAATTGGACACAAAAGGAATGGCCTCAGTAGAAACCCTTCGGCTTTTGCTGATAATCTGGCACTCACTGCAAGTAATATTGACGAAGCTAAGGTTCAAGTATGTAGACTACAATCAATTTCTGCTAAGACTGGCCTAAAAATATCAATTGACAAAACTGGATTCATCACAAACGTCAAAACACGCTCCTCCTCATAGTGAAATACAACAAGAGAAAATCAAGCAGTCGAAGAAATTTAAATATCTTGGAGAAATAATTACACCTGATGGTTCAGAAAATGCAGGTGTAGAAACTAGATGTTATAAACTAGAAGGTGTTTTTCATCTGTGCAAAGACTTATACAAAACCAAAAGCCTGGCTTTAAAACTAAAACATTTTCATTATAGCACTGTAATTAGACCGTCAGCTTTGTGTGCATCAGAATGTTTAAACATGACGAAGTAAAGACCACTACGAAAACTTGAAATAAAAGACCGGGAAATTTTGAGGAAAATCCTTGGCCCTATCATATAAAACGGAGAATTCCGCAGAAGACACAACTGTGAATTATACAAACATACAGAAGCATTGTTACCAACATGAGGAAGCGGAGAATGATGTTTTTTGGTCATCGGGAAAGAATGAACCCGCGAAGACCTACCCATCGCATACATTCATCAATTTCGAAAACAAAATCGTATTCAAAATGGGCAAGCCAAGTTAAAAAGGATTTACAGGAAGCTGAAATTTCATTTGATGACATTCATCATCGAGAAGTTTTCAGAGAAAAAGTCAAAATTACTAAAACCTTTATTTCGCTTACTACACCAGTTCCACGTCTTGCCTGCAAATGGTCAAAACAGAGAAAAGTAGCACAGTCAGCCGAAATGAAAATCTACTGGCAAAAGAGGAAAACACAATCAGGGAAGAGATAAAAATCTTCGTGGTCCATAGCAGGCCGAAACGATGACAAAAAGGAAAAAAAGAAACACCTTCTTGTTGAAAAAATTACGAAATTGCTGCTCTCTCTTTCTATAAATGTGTATGCTGGTCCAACGGCCAATAAGTTCTTTTCTTATAATCTAGAGCCAAGCAATTCAGCTTTTTCTTTCGGTAATCCCACATCCCTAACCAAATCGTTCAGCTCGGTTTTAATAAACAATCTTGGCTCTAGACTTTCTGTATTAGAATGGAATTCATCATCATCTGGTTCATCCAAATCACATTGTACATCAGAAAATACTTCTGTTGGAATATAATTTTAATCATCTGGTGGTTCAGGAACCGACATATCTACACGATGCCCTACTGGTCGGCAGGCGGATGGAAGGTTAGGGTAGCTTATTATCTTCTTAATTTTCGAATTATGACCACTAATATTAACACTGCAAAAGTAGCAATCATCTAAATGATTTCTTGGCTCCTTTCATATCATAGGAACAGTAAATCTATAGGCTTTTTTTCTCCTTTTTGGACCATTTTCTCAGATCTTCAACAAACACTTAACATACCTTATGCAGGGCTCAAGATTTATCTTGATCACCAACTTTAGATCCAAAGAATGATAGATAAACCTTTTTCACAAAGTCTGCAATGTTTCTTTGATGTTTTATAATCAAATATTTACCACAAATATAACAAAAACTGTCAGCAGAGTTTTTACAACCACGATTAGACATTTTAGTGAGCACATGCACAGGAAACGGGAAAGTGAGGCTGACAGTAAACAAAACACCATCTAATAATAAATGAAAAGCACCAGTTTGCTTTTGTTCTACAATATTATTTTTATTGCTAACCTGTTTTCGGCGTACAAGGCCATCTTCAGACATTTACTGAGTATTATCACCAAAGAAGTTAAATGCTAGCAGACAACATTGGAAGAGAAGTAACACATCTAGAGTGTAGTAGAAACATACAGTGAGTAACATCTTTGCAATGAAATAGTAAAAACTGAACAGTACATAAATAACAATGGAGTTGACAGGAAAACCTTTAGCACAAAATAGCAATAGAATGCCTACATAACAGTTTCTGTTAATAAACAAAACTAATAAAATAAGATAAAATTAGTGCTAGACAAGGCTGCATGAAGAGGTATGAAACATGGAGATTGATACACAACCAATTAAAAAAGAAGAAGCAGCTGTCAATGAAAATACAGAATACACGAGGAACTTAAGCAATATCAATAACATAAACAGAAATTAGTAAATGCAGGAAAATTGAGGTGTTTGAGGGAACCTACAGTTTGAGAGTGTGGTGGTACTGCATTTTAACATTAACATTATAATCAAAGCAGTGGATGTTTACCAGTTTACATTAAATAAATGAGCAAAGTAAAATATGAACAGTATTTGATGAAACAACTACAAGGGGAGTTAAACATGGACAGTAATACAAGTACAAGTTAAAAGCAAACCCTTAACTATTGACACTACAGCATATGTGGAATACAAAGACAACTGCAACAAATAAAACAACTTAATGACTACAGGAAAATGGGAATATGTAGGAAGAGAGAGTGTGGGAAGTAATGAACAGCAAAGATGATTATATGAAGTTTAGGAGAGGGGAAGTGTTGAGTTGTGTCTGGTCATTTAGGATGAGATCTGGACTGTGAGCAAGATGTTTGTTAATTTCCAGGGCTTCCAGCAGGTTGAGTTTATGGCCTTTGTTTGCTAAGTGAAGTACATGGGACACTGGCTGGTAGTTGTGGCCCTCACTCAGTACATGCTCAGCAAATGCAGAGTCTGAATTCTGCAACCTCCAGTTGCGTTCATGTTCAGCCAGCCTAGTTGATACGCCTCTGCCTGACTGACCAATGTAAAATTTGTCACAATCAGAACAGGTGATTTTGTGTACCCCACTGTTGGCTAATAACTGGATCTTGTCTTTGCATTACAAAACACACTGGGCTGTAGTGTTCCTGACATAGTAGGAAACCCTATACTTGCAGGATTTCAGTGCTTTGGCTACAGTCTGTGTTACCTGACCTAGAAATGGTAGAGTACACCATTTCTTGCAGACAGTGGATGGGGAAGCAGGTGGGGCATAGAGGAGGGGTATAGTTTTCCGTTTTTGTTTCCTGTGCAAGATGTGGTCAATAAGAACTGGATTGTAGCCTTTGGCTGAGGCAATAAATTTTATTGTATCTAACTCTGCTTTAAAATCATCTCTGGACATGAGACGGTGTACCATTGAGTGGAAAGCTGCATGTTTGTGAGCTATGGGGTGTTGTGAGCAAGAATGTATTACTGTGTCTGTAGTTGTTGTTTTTCTGTAAATTTTGAAACAATGTGTGTGTGTGTACTGTTGTCAGTGGTGAGATCTAAGAAGTTTATGGATTTGTTGCCAATTTCCATAGTGAACTGGATATTTTTATATTATAATGTTGTTCTACCAAGAACCGACGAAAGATTCTGTTAATAAAACACCATCTGTTAATACAAAAATAGAATCGACCTCTTTTGCCACAAAATGTTTTTCAGCAGTGCCACCAACGTCATCTACGTTCATTACACCTCCTTTTTGAATTATTTTAACTATGCAAAATCTGTTAAATACTTTAAAAATCAATTAATTTAATAAATTTAACTGTAAAACGTGAATAAATGGTGGGTGACACAGTTTTTTAAGTAACATATTTGGATTTCCCGCCATAAGAAACATAAGAATAAGGTATTTTCACCAAAAAAGTTTTTCTGTAGTTGGCATGTATTATTATATCATCTAATAAGTAAATAGAAAACTATATTTGATTTAGAGTCGAGTAATATTTTAGAACGACAATAACATCACCATTTTGTGTTTGCCTCACATAAAAATCGTAATAAAGGTTTATATTTGTTATCCATACATGCTGTATGAGAGACCTTATTGTAAAAAGTTGAGGGAGAATAAGAGCTTGTACTGTGGTAGAATTTATTACAATTTCCACGTATGTTTCAGGAACTGTCAGATTTCAAGCAGAGCTATAGTTTGTTCATCTGGCCATTCCGTAGTTTCTAGCAATCACCTGCTCTTCCGCCACGTCAGCCAAATGCCACACGATTGTTCGAGCAGCGCCCGATGATTGAAAAAGGTTTTCTGTGTAACTGTCGGGAAATTTTGAGTTAGTATATAGATTAGTGAGACTGAACATGTTCCAACAACTTCTGACAAAGTATTGTAAAATATAGTGAGTCCGTCTCAAAGAAAGTAATACGTTAGTGGCTATGTCTCAGAATATCAGAATATGAGTTACGTAGAACCTGATGTAAATAAACAACTATGTGTCACAAAACATGATTCAGTGAGGCACTGAAGTCAATTCGATTGCGAGAACATCTTTCTAAGAAGCATCGAAATTACAAGGAAAAGCGCATTGAATATTTCAAGGAAATATATAAGAACAGCCATAATCATTCAACAACGTTTGCATCACTTGACAACCGACGGGCATCGAAGGAGAACGAATATACTTCAGCTTATAACATTTCACAATTAACTGGAAAAAGTGGTAAAAGCTACAATATTGCAGAAACTGTAGTAATACTCTATATACAGGTATTTACCTGAACAGTAATGCGTCATAGTATAACAGAAATTTTAAAAAAGATTGACCCTAAGCGACAGCATAGTAAAGCAAGGCACTGAAGAAATTGAACTTAACGCTGAAAAAAATTATAAGTATTTTTCAAAACTCTTCATTTTCCATCCAGTTGCACAAGTCTACCATTGCAGATAATGATGTTTACTTGATACCGCATGTATGATGAAAACAATACATTACAATAAAAACGCTTTTCGTAATAAACCTCATTGCCTATGTAACGGGATAATCTATATTGCATAAAGAGAAACCATAATTTACAAAAAATAATATTCCCTTGAATAATATTGTTGCGTGCACTACAGGTGGATCATCATCAGTGGTAGACCGATATAGTGGATTTCTTGCTTATTTGTGTAAAGAAGTGCCAGGTGTTTTATATATTAATTGTGTAGTGCACAGATAACATCTTGTAGAAGGACATCTAAGTACAAGTCTTAATTTAGTATTAGCTACGATAATTCGAGCCGGAAACGAGATGAAATCCAACTCAAAAATGACAGATGTTTCAACAGTTTTACTAGGACAGTGATTATGATTTTACTATGTTGCTTTTATTACTTATGTTCCGTGGCTGTCAAAGGTGTCACACAGTTTTTTTAATTATTAAGACCAGTCTGTGTCAATAGTCAAGAATGACACAGTTCTTTGGCAGGTAATTTCAAGAAATTTAATGATGTCAGTTTGCAGCTTCAAGGAAAAAATGATATCTCTTACAGGCTACCAAAGTATTATGTCATCATGTCTTGACAGACCTGAACTACTTTCGTATATTATATTCTTGAGAGAATGTTTTCATCTTCCTGAAGTATAGTCTATAAGAGATAACGCAGCTCAAGATCATACTGACCGATTTAATAGCCAGGACCTGGTGAACAATCCGAAGATATTTTGAAACTGAAGGAGTGTCAGTAGATGAAAAATCGTTTTACCGCAAATATTGAAGATGTGGATAAAAGTCGACCAAAAAGCTATCAGAAATTATATATAGTGAAGAAAGTAGAGATAAATTCTAAAGCGGTGGATGTGTAAGGCCGTGAAAAATATAAAATGCTCGTCTTACAGAGAAGTAGGTGGAAAATGATATTGAGTTTTCTGATGCCTTTTCATACCCCATATCTTGTGGAATCTGACGTAGTGCTATTAATCATATTATGACCAAAAAAAGATACCTCCTTAATATTTCCGATTGAAGTGACTTTCGTTTGTTCCTGACAAAACATTTAGCCAGATATCCTGGATTTAATGTCTCAGCATCACTGTCAAAAGATCTTATTAGTACTATAATTACCTAAATGTGGTTTCTTAAGACGTCATGCTTAGTCTTAAAAAGTTAAAAATAAGGTAAGAGCGAGTCAAAAACTGCCTTTCCAAAACTGAATATGGAGTGTGACATGGAAATTGATAGGAAAAATTTCACTTATTTATTGACACAGTTACCCACTATTTGCACACTATGCTGTCACAAACGAACTTTACAAATACTCTTATTTCAACTGCATTTTACTAATGTAAATATGTGGACACAGACATTGTAAAGTGCTTAAACGAAACGTCTAAAAGAGATACTAGAGCTGTAACCATAAACATAATTTTTAAATGGACAAAGATCATCGACATAAGTGATAATATAGACCACTGTACAAGTGTGCACTGTCTCACTTTTTCATTTCATAGTCTGCTTGTTCTCCTCGCACGCTTTGTAGGTCGCTCGTTATTGAATTGCCCTAGCTTTGATCTGATGTAAATTTTTTTAATTCTTCTATGGGGATAAATGTTCAATCAGATTCTTGGAATATTAAATTTGTAGAAATCATATAAAAGTTTTATGTTCATAGAAAATATTTTTTTGTTTTTCCGTCACAATTATCGAGCAGTCGCTGTAATGACCAAATGTAAGCGTGTGTATCAGTTACTTTAAACGCATTGTTAAATTCACTTTTTACTTCATTTTTACTTCATTAAAAATAACTCTCCTTTCCTGACATGATTAGAAACTGTGGAATAATTAAATACGGTAGCTTTTCTTTTAGTCCGCGTAAAATCCACGCGCTGCTACCTTTTGTCTTTAAATTCCGATAGAACCTGCAATTATTTACACATTACGAAGTACTGTAAATGTAACGTATTCTTTTCCGAAAGGAGAGAGCATCAAATTTAATGATCAGTTTTCGTATCACCAAAAGATCTGTCTTCCAAGCTAACTGTGGGTCGTAGCAATTTTAAAGCTGGTACTGAAATTATTTAATAAGATATAGAAAAGCAGTAAGCAAAGTTTTCTGTACCGTTGTCGTTACTACTAATTATTGCACGTCAAAATACACAGAACGTTAAAAATTTTCATTTCTCAGTTATTTTAAGTTGCTTCAATCCATTTAAAGAGAAGCTGTGCCGTTAAAACACAACATATCTGTTTGAAACTTCGGACAACGTTAATACTGAGGGAAAAGACTGCTCAAATTTCCTGACAGATTAAAACTGTGTGTTTCACCGGAACTCAAACCTTGAACTTTTACCTTTCTCAGGCAAGATCTCTACCGACTGACGTACCCAAGCATGACTCACGACCCGCCGTCACAGCTTTACTTCCGTCAGTATTTCATCTCCATTTTTCCACAATGCCCTTTCTTAAGGGGCTGCTATTGCTGCAAGGTATACAGGGGAAATTTTATGCAATTTAAAACGCGAGAAATGAGGTTCTCGGGGAAATAAAACTGCGATAGCGGGTGGTGGGTCGTGCTTGGGTAGTTCAATGGGAAAGGTAAGGCTCCCAGGTTCGCTTCCAGGTGTGGCACAGAGTTTTAATGTTCAAGGAAATTTCAGATCACCACACACTCCGCTGCTGATTGAAAATTTGTTCTGGGAGGAGACAGCTGTGGGTTAAAGTAAATATTATGGCCTATATTACTCTTGCCAAACGTACAACTGATCCTCTCGAAGATATTTGCGGTGGCAACTTCTATGGCAGGTTTGTTCTCCTTTGAACTAGTTCGAATTATTATTCAAAAGAAACAAAGTTTTCAGCAATAGCTGATGGTCATAGGTGATACAGTCTTACTTGTGTTAAATGGTGCGGTTCACCCATTACGGAACTTTCCATCAATTTTATCTTATGTTATGTGTATTAAAACATTCGCCCGAACGAGAAAAGCATGATATCCTTCGCATAACGGCGTATTCTTTCTAGTTTGTTTGCAGAGAGAGAGTCGAGTGTGGGCGTAAAGGTACACCGAGAGCTAAACTACCGGTGGTAATATGGTGGACAGTAACATTAGTACGCATATTTCAGTAAACAGATTAACGTTTCACTGCAACAAAACGTAATGTTTACAATCCCCTCCACGGGAATTTTGTAAAAGCCAAATTTTGTTGTCCAAAATAGTCAATGAAATCGGAAAATTTAAGTTATTATGATTGCGGTTAAATGGAAGGCTTTCTTATAAGTACCGTCGTCAAGACCTTGTGTAGAAATTGAATGATGCAATCTTCACTAAAAGAATGATTTGCACTATCTATGACAATGACCACTTCTACTCTGTTATGTTGTATAGTGCTATATTTGGCCTTCGCTCTCTGTAATCAAAAACAACTAGCCCAGAAAAGATTGGTCATACAGATCTCCGGTGTCAGTTGAAGAATTTCGCGTATTTCGGCCTTTCCAGGTGTCTCACAATTTTAAATCTGCCGTCCCTGTACAGACATTCCATCACGAGATTTGTTGGTGACAGCACTGACTCATACAAAAGAAACTGCAACGTTTATTCAGTGAACACTAGACAGAAAAACAATATGCACTTGGGCAGCACGTTCTTAAACACTATGCAGGGAGGTGTGTGCTTTTCAGGCGGGTTCATTTTCAACAGAATTTCACAAGAAGCTAAAAAAGGAGTGAGATGCCACAAGTATTCAAATCGAAGTTGAAAGGCTTGCTTGTGTGGTGTTCCTTTTACTCTGTACAGCTGTTCCTCGCAGTAACGGAAAATTTTTCTCTGTATCTCTTTTTTTATTCATGTTTCATTCTTTTGGTCATAGATTTGCAAGCCACAGCTCTGGACTCTGTTTACTGATCGTTCGAAGACGAAGCAGATCTGGTTCGCGTGATACAACTGAAATTGAAAGACAAATAAAAATAAAAAATAAATAAAAACGTTGCAGTTCGTCCTATCCCATTTTACATACAAGTGATTAGTATTGAGTGTTAAAATATTATCGAAATATTGTCTTTATCTGTTTCATTTACCGCGTCAGTGTTAAATATTTCGGTAATGCGTGCTATTGACTGCCTACATATACACGGTAGTTCATACGGTAGTTCAATTTACATCATTAATGGATATGTCGGCTGGGTTGTGTGTTGTGCATATACGAGGACACGTCAAATCAGGACTCGTCAGATTCCATCACTTGTCCAGAGGCAGACAATATGCCTCTGCATTTGGAAATTTCGGACCCGTTATCATCTAAAAGTTGAAAATGGATAATTACGCAGACTACATCTCTCTCTCTCTCTCTCTCTCTCTCTCTCTCTCTCTCTCTCTCTCACACACACACACACACACACACACACACACACACACACACACACGGGAAACCCTAAACTCAACAACTACTGACGTGATAGAAGTAGTTAAATGTATACTATATATCCCCATGCTGCGTTACGTAGTTATTTGTCACAGCCTAAATACGCAAAAAACAATACACAAGACATTTACGGAGAAGGAAAAAATGCAGAGTGCACTTACGGTACAGATGGACCGCTGATTACTTCAACCACTTGTTAATAACTTCAGCAAGTATACAAACTCAGGAGCAATATTGTTAGCACGTTCATTAAAAAAAACGCTCCATTATCTATACTTGTTCAGGTGTAGCATCAATAAACAACATTATTTATTCGTGTATTTCAGACAGTAACGAAATAAATTGAGAAGACGTTAATATTTTATCATTTTCATCAAAAATTAATTAGTTGTCAGCTTTCTCTGTTAGAGACGAACACTTGATGTAGTACCACTAAGTACTCTCTTTATGAAATGAATCAATAGAAATACGTTTTAAAAGAATCCTCGCAACATTTCAAAACAGTTAACTTTGCTCGTAAACGACTTTGAGATAGGTAAACTAACAGGTAATTCACTGTGGAAGGTGAACGTGTGTTCTCAAACATCCAACAAAAATATAAAAATGTGGATGACGTTGAAAGGGGGGATAAAGGAATATATATTTCTCTTTGTGCTTTTTGACACATCTGAATCTTCTTGTGATTGTAAGCTTAGTCTGCGCAACGGAATCACTTACTTGGAATTTGTTTTGTCGCCTTTGCTGCTCTTCTACCCATAGCAACGCTGCTACACTATGACATAATTTATCTATAGATACAAACATAGGTGGAAGATACGGAAAACAATAAAGCTCAATATCAAAGGGAATTTTCTTGCTACAGTAATAATATCCACTTTCCAGACATGTTCCGCTCTTTACATGCTACATTAAAGACATGCCCAGTAAATTTTTTTATTAATATATTGTTTTACTTTTATCAAGTGTTACTACTATTTATATACTTACTGCTGAAAATGGAACCACCATTATACTTATTGATGTTACAATGCTAGTAGCGAGAAAACAGTTCAGGGAGGATCAATTTACGGCATGTATCGATCTGCCACGATTCATTAATTTTACCGAGACAATACGAATGTGAACTACTCCATCAACGTATGAGAACCTTTTGTTCTCTTATCGTACACGAAGGCAGAATTACGGCTCTATGCGTTACGATCGACGTTTGCTGTGCTCTTACATTGTTTACTTTCCACCCCAGTTATTGATGTGTCAGCTACTGACTTGGCCATTTGTTCCGGCTATTGTGCTCTCCGCTCTCCTCTGTGTCGCGAATACAAGTTCCGCTGACTACATGACGGTACACGTTTGATATTTCGCCCACACTACACATCACTTCCTCCTTTTTGTCTGAGTTTTCGCAGCCACGTTGTTTTAATGGGTAGTCGTAGGCAATGAACAATGTTTCCATGTAGAATGTTGTGAATTTCTCGAAAATTGAATTTACGTCGCTCCGTCGGAATACTGGAATCAAAATCAGTTACACAACATTTTCCCTGTTTTGGAAAACTATTACTACCTAACAACAAAATACGCCAAAATGGGGAGTAATGTCTAACAGCTACGCATCTGGTAAATCTGTTATTTATCACGAGGCGCGTTGTAGTAGTGGCAATGTGTTTTATATTTTACATCATACTCTTTGTAATGTATCACAACTCTGTGCTTCAAGTAATAACGTTATAACAAGCAGATGGAAAGGAACAGAATTTTCGCTCCGGAATTATTATTTAATATTTATAAACAGTCTGAACATGGTACCTACGCGATAGGACCATGTGGTCTGGGACTGAACGTACCTGCAACGGGAGTATGTCTTGACGACAAAGAAACTGTTGTCTCAGTGATACAGAGCACTTTATGACGGGGTTATTTAATACCTTAGGTTTCGAAGAAACCTACCGCCTACACAGAGGGCTCTACCTCTCATTACCAACCTATGTGTGCTTATTTGCACAGTTTTCGGAGGGTTGCCTATCTGCGTCAGGGTGCCAGACACTGACGTCTTCACCACGAGCCTTTGTGGCATATTCATCCCTGAAAGACAGTTCAAATTTAGCGGAAAGGGCTTCATTACGACGGAGATCCCCATCTTGGCGAAAATTACTAACTTCTGAATTTAATGCAATTAAAGTGGAATTTGGTGTAAGAGAATCTATTCTGTTACTGGCATGGCAGAAAAGAGCGCCCAACAGGCGAAGTTTTGAAATCCTGAAGCGACAAAGAGAGCTGAGCAGATGGTAAAACAATAACAAATTATGTCATTGCCACCTCACTGTAGCTCCACTTGTATCAGGTGGTTATAGTGAAAGTGCAGCTAATCACAGAGATCCATTGTGAGCTATAAATATCGTACGGCAGCGAAATTCGTTATGTACGCTACTGCGTTGATGCGGAAACGATTCACGATGAAAAACAAATTAGTCCCAGCTGTCGCCACCACCTTAGAATCTGGCGCTGTACACTGCTTGTATGACGGTATGACATCCACGATGCCATTTGACTTGCCATAACGTGAGTGAACTGTATTATTAGCGAGAGGAGAGACAGTACACTGTTCGTGAAGCAGTTTTATGAGAACGGCAACAACTGCAGTACTGCACTGAGAGAGTATTGCCTACTCAAAGGTCTGAAGAGAGACACGATGTCATTAAACAGTTTAAATAAGATGATAATGAAATTCTAAAGCACAGGCGAACTCCTGGAAGGCACCTGGAAGAAGAAGGCATCCTATCCGAGTAGATGTTACTGAGAAAAGAGCTATTACTGTAACTGACCATGCCGGACGTGCCCTGGGTAATGCAGTGTCACGGGAATTTTCCATCCCATGGTAAAAAGTTGGGAAGTTTTGCGATCTGTTTTATGCTGGTACTTGTACAACATCCAGACGGTGAAGCAACGTTCTGAATTTGCACTTTGGTGCCTGGTACGTGCCAATGTGGATGACATGTGGTCGGGTAGTATTCCATGGAGTGACGAGGCGCAGTTTACGGTACAGGATGCAGTGAATACACAGAACAGCCGAATTTGGGGTGCTGATAAACAACGCTCTGTGCACGAAGAGCCGTTGCACTCCCCATGTGTGACTGTGTGGTGTGGATTTACTAGCGCCTTTATTCTCGGTCCGCTTTTCTTTGACGAGATCACAACTAGAGGGCTATCAGGTGTACCGTGATCATTGTACGTTATCGGCAAATCATTGCACGCCATGGGATTCCTGTTTTGTAAGGCGGCAAATTTGTAGAAAGCACTGTTTTCATACAAAATGGGGCATCACCATAATGCAACTTTCCACGAACGGGTTGTTTCCAGAGATTTTCCAGATATATGGCCTACAAGATTACCTGAAATGAATCAGTGTGACTTTTGGCTCTGGGGGTATGTAAAAGAATGTGTTTGCAGGAAAACGTTCGGTCTCCATCTGATCCGAAGGCCAGTATACAGGAATACATTACTTAGATTCCGCCACAAATGCTGCCAGCAATTGTTGGTAACGTTGTTTACCTTGGTGCAGCAATTCGTCGTACGTTTCGGGTTTTCATACTGAACAAACTATGTAGGCGCCGCTTAATAATAAAATCAATATTATGCCTTTCTCATTTGTTTGATCCTTTCTGCCCATGTTCTGTACCTAATCCATTACATATGGAAACATTTCTATACGTCTTTCTCGCATTCACAGCGCCAGATATGCACCTGGCTGTCAAAATGGGAACAAATTTCTTTTTCCAACGTTAATCGGTTCGAATTAACACATTAGAATATCTACCAGGTTTCGCTGCCAGACAATAATTACAGCCCACAATGTACATGTGTGTAGGCTAATCACCTAGTACAAACAACTATTCAGTTGGAGTTCCACTTAGCTGCGGTGGTTTTGTTGCGAGAGGAGATCTTTGTCGGTCGACCCTCCGCTCGTCTAGTTTCCTTTGATGTTCTGTGGAGCAGCCAGTCCTGCAAAAATGCCGGAAACATATGTGGCGATGATACATGAAGCACTTAAACTTCTGACGAGACAAGAAGGCACTTGTTAGAAAGTAATACCATCATACAGAAACAGGTAGATATCTTAAAAGCCAGTAAGAGTTAAAGACAATCCGAGTTAGCACAGGCATGGGACGGTTGAAATGTGCTTGCATATTGCACTGATACACTCGGGTGGTGAAGCTAAAACATATGTTGTAGGATGAAGACCAAACATTTCAACTCCTAGCTTACGTACCTTAGGAGTGCTGACATAAGCAGAACAGAGTTAGACCACGTGGAAAAGTTTAATGGTCTGTCGCGAAAGCACTATGAGTCTGTAGAAGAATTTTCAGAGAATATTATCCACCATAAAGCTATCAACAGAGTTATTCTCCAAGAGTAATAAAGCAGAGATTCGATTTGCTTTTGCGAGGACTTATAGCTGACGTACCAAGTGAGGTCAGATTGAGAAATATGAATGATTTAGTTGCTGCATTCAGAATTATCACCCAACTTGAGGAAATTTACATTTCTGCCCAAGGGTGAAATGACCAAAGTGTGTTCTCCCCAGAGGTAAAGTATTATAGGTGTGAACAGATGGGCCCAAATTAAGCAGCAATGCCGCCAAATCCCACGTTCTGAATGTGAGGTAGTAGGGCTCTGGGTGCATGATTGTCGGAGTAGGAAATAGGAATGACAGTACTGGGACAAGCTTTTATCATAGGCAAGAGTAATGCCCATTGGATGGTATATACAGTAAAACGAAATACTGACAAAACGGATGCAAACGCTGAATGGTATTTGTTGGTCACAGTGGATGTACGGAACATAAATTTTGGATAGACATAGGGTCTCGTGTATCAATTATTAGTGTGAACCTCTTAGGAGGGAAGCGATTGAAGAGTTCATGTTACAGATATATTTGGTGGTTGACAATGGTGTGACATCATTACTGACAGCACTGCTCACTGGAGTAAGAAGAGTTCAAGAGCATAAGGAAGTGTTGCCACATGTTGGGGAGAGTACTGTGCGAACCTAGGATTTGACTTTATGGATAAGCGTCACCCAAAAATTGACCTTTTATGGTATACAATCAAACTTAGTGGGACCTTGTTCCCAATGGGCACGACTACTGCACGTGCTACGTCGCGCAAAGGTTAAACAACCATGAAGTTGGTATCAAGTAAACTACAGACATGTGCAATGCAGGTCAATCTGCATAGGGAAATTAGTCATGGTGAGCGTGGGTATTGATTTTCCAAGTGAAGAATTATGTGTTGCAGAGAGATTGGAGTGCAATGATGATCCAAATAAGTCGCATTGTTTTGTACGTCAAAGTGAAGTAAGCGTAGTGGAAGTTGATCCTGATTATATGTACTGTTCCAGTGAACATAGGCAATCTTGGCATCAAAGAGGTAAGTCTGCCAAAGCGTTTACTTGTTCCTAACTTAGATATCCTAGGCGATGGTGATATGAAAGGTCAGGTGGAGAGCTTTGCCACAAATGCCTTTCTCCCATGTGGTTAGTGTGGACGCACACTTTCAATACTTTACGTACATCATTACTCTGTGAAGTGGAAACCAATAGCAAATGGGTATTGGTGAAAACAAAAGACTAGTTGTTGATGTCAGAACAAATAGAAGCTTATCTGACAATGTTGACAATGGAGTTACAGGGTTGCGAACGAGAGAGTCTTACGGCCTGTGCGGCTAGGGTGGTTCGTACTAATGCACAGATAAGTGAAGTTCAACTGTTTGCTAGTAGCACAGAAGCGACTGAATGTCAGAGGAAATGTGGGCATGTACTGTACGGAAGAAGTGCTCATTCCGAAAGTCGTGATAGTAAGTTGTTACGAGCAAGGGAAGCCAAAAGGTATGACAAGGATGGAATTACAAGACAGAAATATGACAAGCAGTGGTCGTATTGTGGCATAGTGTGTACGACTTTCCATCTAGCACTAACTGACACTAGAACGAATGTTGTAAATCTGACACGAATTGCATTGTATTGGCCAGAAAAACCGCTGGATGTGTTGTCAGACAAGAACCTAACCTTCCTAAATGAGACCTTATACCAGACCTCCTACATTACGTAGACCAATTCATAGCATCACAAATGCGATGCATCAGTGCATAAATTACTGCGGGAAGCAACGCCAGATTGTACTGACAATAAGTTCAAATGGCTCTGAGCACTATTGGACTTAACTTCTGTGGTCATCAGTCCCCTAGAACTTAGAACCACTTAAACCTAACTAACCTAAGGACATCACACACATCCATGCTCGAAGCAGGATTCGAACCTGCGACCGTAGCGGTCACGCGGTTCCAGACTGAAGCGCCTTTAACCGCACGGCCACGCCGGCCGGCGACAATAAGTGTCACTGCTTTTAAGATCGTGCTGTTTCTGATTATGTTTGTGTGCACTACCTCTGTCGTAAATGAAAAACTGTGTACTCTCTTGAGTCAAATGTACACCAGATACCAGTAGAATGGTTTATTAATAGTATTAATTAATTACCTGTAATGAAGGGAAATGTACATGGAACTGTGAGTTATAATATGGATACGAGTGGAAAGTGCAAAGTGATATACACTGAAGAAGCAAAAAAAAAAAAAAAAAAAAAAAAAAGAAAAGGTACATTACATCTGAGTGATATCGTCATGCCGCAGCATGATGTGGCATGGACTAATGTCTGAAGTAGTGCTGGAGGGAACTGACACCACGAATCTCGCAGGTCTGTCCATAAATCCATAAGAGTGCGAAGTGGTGGAGGTCTCTTCTGAATAGCACTTTGCAAGGCATCCAGATACGCTCAATAATGTTCCTGTCACGGGCGTTTGGTGGCCAGCGGAAGTGTTTAAACTCAGAAGAGTGTTCCTGGAACCACTCTGAAGTAATTCTGAACGTTTGGGATATCGCATTGTCCTCCTGGAATTGCCCAAGTCTATCGTAATCCACAATGGACATGAATGTTCAAAAATGTTCAAATGTGTGTGAATTCCTAACTGCTGAGCTTATGGGTCCCTAGATTTACACACTCTCTAAACTAACTTACGCTAAGGACAACACACACACACACACACACACCCATGCCTGAGGGAGGACTCGAACCTCCGGCGGGAGGGACATGAATGGATGCAGGTGATCAGACAGGACGATTAAGAAACGTGTCACCTGTCAGAATCGTATTTGGACGTATCGGGGGTCCCATATCACTCAAACTGCAAACGCCCCACACCATTACATAGCCTTCACCGGCTTTAACAGTCCCCTGCTGACCTGCTGACATGCAGGGTCCATGGATTCATGAAGTTGTCTCCATACCCGTACACGTCCATCTGCTCGATACAATTTGAAACGAGACTCGTCCGACCAGGCAACATGTTATCAGTCATCAACAGTCGAGTATCTGTGTTGATGGGCCCAGACGAGGTGTAAAGCTTTGTGCCGTGCAGTCATCAAGGCTACATGAGTGGTCCTTCAGCTCCGAAAGCCCATATCGATGATGTTTCGTTGAATGGTTCGCACTCTGACACTTGTTGATGGTCCAGCATTGATATGTGCAGCAGTTTGCGGAAGGTTTGCACTTTTGTCACGCTGAAGGATTCTCTTCAGTCGTCGTTGGTCCCGTTCTTGTAGTATCTTTCCCCCGCCGCAGCGATGTCAGAGATATGATGTTTTACCGGATTCCTGATATTCACGGTACACTCGTGAAAAGGTCATAAGGGAAAATCCTCACTTCATTGTTACCTCGGAGATGCTGTGTCTTATAGCTCGTGCGCCGACTATAACACAACGTTCAAACTCACTTAAATCTTGATAACCTTCCGTTGTAGCTGCAGTAACCGATCTAACAACTGCGCAAGACACTTGTTGTCTTATATACGCTTTGCCGTCAGCAGCGCCGTATTCTGCCTGTTTACGTATCTCTGTATTTGAATACGCATGCCTACACCAGTTTCTTTGACGCTTTAGTGTATTAGCTTATAAAAAGTAACTTAGACCAAATGCGTCTCTTAAAATGTGAGTTATCTGAACTAGGATAATAAGTTTTTCAATGAAGGGGTTAAATCATGAACAATTTGTTTCGAACTGTATGATACAGCCAGTAACAATGTATAAATTTTATACTGTACATTGCGGGCTTTCAATTTATTAAATGAATGTGATGATGGTGTGGCCCTCAACTACGTAACATCAGACTCAGATTTGAAATATTAAAAGTTTTGGTTGGTTTCGTTGTCCAGGGGCTGGGAAACGTAGATGCCACATTACCAGCCAAATGCTGCTGAGTCTACGGTATATAATGTTAATATACACATGGATCGAATGGTCAAAGGTTCCTATCACTCAGCAGTTGCGAATGTAACGTAGAAATTTACAAATGAAAGATTGAAATTAAATAAAATCTGCAGGTACTATCTTAATGACTTTAAATGATGAGTACTGTGACGGTACGTCACATAAATGGACATTTGGAGAAAGGGAAAGGAAGTTTTTGTTATGAGACGTGTGAATTTTAAATTATTTGAAGACTGTGTACGTCTGCGCGATGTATAACAAATAGTAAAGAACGTAAGTTATTATTATCAAAACATAAATATCGATGTAATTAACAAAACACAGCTTTTTTGGTATAATCTCTGTGTAACATAGGCCATGAAGATCAGAGACAGTGCTTTGATTGAACTAGCTCTCCTGTTTTGTTTCGTCTAGAGGTAGGCCGTCATTGTAGTGCTGTCTGATAGATAATTAACGTAAGTTTTTTCTGTATTTTTGAAAAATATAGTAGAAATTGTTATTAGAAAGAGTTTATTATTGACTTAGTTGTCACCTCTCATGATTGCAACCATTAATTACAATTAACAAACTTTTTACAGAACTTCGCAGAGCAGGGAGGTCATCTCCCCTAGCACGATTTAGTCGACCATTACACTGACTGTATTATTTAATTAAAATATGATGTCATAATATTAAATGTAATTGCGAGAGACTTCTCAATTTTGATCTTTCATTAATTTCAAAGTTAAAAAGAGTCAAAATAGATTTGGTTTATTAATATTTAGAATACTGAGTGAGTTCAGTATGTTTCATTTTGGCCGCCTAACAGCAGACGAGATTCTCTCCAGTTTTGCCTTGCAGATAATGAATAAGAAATATTCAAAATCATTGCATTCCGCAATATCTCAGTTAATCTTTATGTAATTTGGTACATGAATAACCAGTAGCCCCTGAGACCCATATTAATAATTACAGTTTGCGTGAGAATACGCATATTTTCATTTCTAAATAGCAGTGCTCACGCAAACTACACTCTTGGAAATGGAAAAAAGAACACATTGATACCGGTGTGTCAGACCCACCATACTTGCTCCGGACACTGCGAGAGGGCTGTACAAGCAATGATCACACGCACGGCACAGCGGACACACCAGGAACCGCGGTGTTGGCCGTCGAATGGCGCTAGCTGCGCAGCATTTGTGCACCGCCGCCGTCAGTGTCAGCCAGTTTGCCGTGGCATACGGAGCTCCATCGCAGTCTTTAACACTGGTAGCATGCCGCGACAGCGTGGACGTGAACCGTATGTGCAGTTGACGGACTTTGAGCGAGGGCGTATAGCGGGCATGCGGGAGGCCGGGTGGACGTACCGCCGAATTGCTCAACACGTGGGGCGTGAGGTCTCCACAGTACATCGATGTTGTCGCCAGTGGTCGGCGGAAGGTGCACGTGCCCGTCAACCTGGGACCGGACCGCAGCGACGCACGGATGCACGCCAAGACCGTAGGATCCTACGCAGTGCCGTAGGGGACCGCACCGCCACTTCCCAGCAAATTAGGGACACTGTTGCTCCTGGGGTATCGGCGAGGACCATTCGCAACCGTCTCCATGAAGCTGGGCTACGGTCCCGCACACCGTTAGGCCGTCTTCCGCTCACGCCCCAACATCGTGCAGCCCGCCTCCAGTGGTGTCGCGACAGGCGTGAATGGACGGACGAATGGAGACGTGTCGTCTTCAGCGATGAGAGTCGCTTCTGCCTTGGTGCCAATGATGGTCGTATGCGTGTTTGGCGCCGTGCAGGTGAGTGCCACAATCAGGACTGCACGGTACATCCAAACCGTCATCGAACCCATCGTTCTACCATTCCTAGACCGGCAAGGGAACTTGCTGTTCCAACAGGACAATGCACGTCCGCATGTATCCCGTGCCACCCAACGTGCTCTAGAAGGTGTAGGTCAACTACCCTGGCCAGCAAGATCTCCGGATCTGTCCCCCATTGAGCATGTTTGGGACTGGATGAAGCGTCGTCTCACGTGGTCTGTACGTCCAGCACGAACGCTGGTCCAACTGAGGCGCCAGGTGGAAATGGCATGGCAAGCTGTTCCACAGGACTACATCCAGCATCTCTACGATCGTCTCCATGGGAGAATAGCAGCCTGCATTGCTGCGAAAGGTGGATATACACTGTACTAGTGCCGACATTGTGCATGCTCTGTTGCCTGTGTCTATGTGCCTGTGGTTCTGTCAGTGTGATCATGTGATGTATCTGACCCCAGGAATGTGTCAATAAAGTTTCCCCTTCCTGGGACAATGAATTCACGGTGTTCTTATTTCAATTTCCAGGATTGTATTTATTGGAAGGCAGTGAGTCGCGCGCTGTGTTTAACAAATATTATATCGTACGTACTTCAGGGCAGTCTGTGTCCGTACGAGTGTTATCGCGGTATAAGTTAATTAAAAGTCTCATGCTAGCCCACAATATTTAAAACCATCCCAACCAAAATCATAAAATATATAATTATAACAAAAAATTTTTTATGTACATAATTATATGTATGTGAAATTAATGCCATATATGTAATCTATTTCCATGTACCACAAAATACAAAACTTGTACGAGATCCAACCAATGAAGATATATGGACATGGAGCTGACTAGATGCGTGCCATTGTCTCGACTGAGATCAAGACAACAACAAAAATGGTTCAAATGGCTCTGAGCACTATGGGACTTAACTTCTGAGGTCATGAGTCCCCTAGAACTCAGAACTACTTAAACGTAACTAACCTATGGACATCACACACCTCCATGCCCGAGGCAGGATTCGAATCTGCGACCGTAGCGGTCGCGCGGTTCCAGACTGTAGCGCCTAGAGCCGCTCGGCCACTCCGACCTAAAGACAACACCAAGCAACAATAACTAATAAAGGTAAGGGTGTATATGCATGCGATTCTGGCCTGGAAACTAAAGGAAGAAAGGATCCGGGAGCCATGCGCTGTGTTTATCTTCTTGAGTTAAAATTTGTCGGACGTGTTTATTCAATTTGTTTTAACGTCGGCGGATAGTGAAAATTTGCTGAGACAGTGATTAGTGTTCTGGATTTGAGGTCACACAATCAGCTGTGTGAATCAAATAAATGCTAGTGCAGTTGATTGCCAAAGTAATGTTTTAGCAGATGTAAAATTTTTCACAGTGCAACGGAAATATTACGAGTGCGAAAGTGTAACTGTCAGTTTCGGTAGTAATAATAGTAGGTAGCTTCTTTACTTTACTTGATTTCAGTGTTTTGTATGTGCTTTGTGTAGTGTCATGTTTGGGGGAAAATAGATTTTGTGTGTAATCGTGTCTCACCAGTCAGGATTAATACTAGTCGAAATGGTGATATTCACTTGCAAACGGGTCCTACATCTTCACTGTAGAAGTCACGGAAATCTCACAAGTGCACAAGTCTCAGCACTACGAAATATTTCTGCCGCGACCACGCGCAAACCACTCCACACTCTCCAAGTCCCTCTCACGACTGTGCGTCCTTTGCGCTGTCGCGTCCAGCATTTCTCGTGTCCTGTCGTACCACTCAGAACTCTTCTCCCGCTTCTATCCAGTCTCTCCATTCACGAACGCTGTGAATGGCTAGAGCGCTCCTGCCCTGCCTTCAAGCCAACGCACACGCACAAACATATTGAAACACATTCTAAGTACTGGATTTACATTTAAATAACTTGAAATTAAATAAATATTCCTACAGTTGGACCATAAACACGCAATAACACACATTATTAAATGCATAAGCTAATTAAATAAACGTATATCAAAGGAATAGCAAGCAAAAGTAGGCCATTAGCCTAATGTCTCGGTACTTTCTAAAACACAGCAAATACTTAACTAATTTCTTCATTAATAGTATATATCGTATATAAACAAAGACATAGACAAATAAATGTATTTATAACGATGCTGCTACCGGTTTTTAATGTAACTGTGGAGTACTTAAGGCCTGACACGATCGATAGTAATCTGTCATTTTGACCTCCAACATGTCATGTATTATTGAAGTTACATGCCTGTAATTTATACCAATTTAGGTTTACATTAACAGCTTTCTAAGGACATGCCATTCGACAAAATCGGATGAACCGTTTAGATTTTGATAATTCGTTACTGGGTGTTACTTGTATAATTTATTGTCAGATACTAAACTTTAAACTAAAAAAGATATTAAAAATCTGATTACACCATCACAATCATCGTGCAAACAATGTTTCTTTTTGAGGCATCATAATTCATCTGGCTATTACTAATTTCTATAGAAACTGCGAAATGTCTGCAATTAAGGTTTCACAAAGTCCGCCATCTTTGGCACTCCTGGAATGTCTCCGTCATCGACACGACGTGACTATAGAACCCCAGCCACGCGGCTGGTGGACCACGTGGTTCGGCCGTTGTGCGGTCGCCGGAGAGCGGCGGCGCGCCGAGAGGCCCCAGAGTGGCCACGCCGACTCCGAACTTGGAATATTTTCAGGGCGGCTCACTCGCCTGTTACCTCACAGCATGTACGTCAAGACTGTTTCAAAGGTATCTCGGAGACATGAGACGCGGATTTCTGAAAGGCTGTGGGAATGTTTCACAGCAGAACTGTATATTTGGTGCACCCAGAAAATATTTGAAGTTCTTCCCTGGTAACGCCAGTAGCAGAGCATAAGCAGTCAATTGCCAGGCAGAATGACAACAAAGAGAACCGCTGATGAAGTAGCAGCAAATACGGAAGCTGGACCAAGTGGTAAAACAATCACAAATGATGTTTAAGCCACCCATCCACAGCAGAGGACAGAGTTCAGCTGCAGCAGTCCTGTTGAGAGGAGGAGGCCTAAGTTCATCGACCCTCCATTCATCTAGTGGGCTTCGAACCTCTACAGAGCAGCCAGTCCTGTCTGAAGGAACTTAGTCGATTAGCGCCATCTATAACATCAAGACGGATGGGATGTTGTGACTGCCACCACCCGGGAGATCTTCTGGAGGTATGACTTCATCTATTGGGCTAGCCACTGCTGCTTCTCGCCTGTGTTACTAGAACAAATACTGATACTGGAAGTATCTTCCTCCTGACGTGGTAGATGGGGCGGGGATGGGGGGGGGGGGGGGGGAGCACAGTACTTCTCTGCCTGGCTTTGCATACTACAAGCTGAGCTGATAGACGCCATCCTGCGTGCAGTGTACGATAAGGTCATGCACGCCGTATTCATATTCAGAATTCCCGGAAAGGTTGGCCGCCTTGAGCAGCGCGTGTTAAAACCTTGGGGAAACTAATGACGGCAGTGGTGCTGACGTGCAGACTCGACCGCCGCTGCCGCTGTGACTGCGGGCTGAACCTGCGTCACCACATGCCGGGTGAGCACTACAGCTCACGCTCTGGCTCTCGCTGACTACAGACATGGTGCGAGTACATTGATCATGCAGAACATTATGTTAACCGACCTACTATCGATATAAATCCATCCAGGCGATAGCAGCTGAAAGTGGAGGGGAATGATTGGTAATCAGACACACACATGGTGCATGCAGTATCACTGAGCTTGCTGTCCGTGTGTATAACGGGGAAGGCGTGCGATCTATCTGTGTTTGACTGAGGACAAATTGTGGTGGCCTGGAGGCATAGCGCGAGCTTTAGAAAACTACACGACTTGTCGGGTGTTGGAGAAATACTGTAGTGAGTGTTTTTATGTATTGGCGAAACCGAGGTGAGACCAGGCCCAGACGTCGTGGGATTGGGAGGACACACCTCATTACAGATGTCTGAAGTCGTACGTTGGGCAGACAGGTAAAATAGGAAAGATGGCTAACTGTGGCGGAACTAACATCAGACTGAACACACAGTCCACCAACACACTCCCAAGGATTGACCTCTGGAGCCTAGTACTCCGTGCATGTGCAAGTGTTAACAACAAGACATCGGCAACTACGACAGAAACGGGCACATGACCGTTGGCACTGGCCGTTGGTTTAGTGGCAGAACGCTGCATGGTCTGACGAATCCCGATACTTTCTTCATCATGCCGAATCCGTCGCCTTCCAGTGGAGCAGATCCTTGACACCTGTACTGTGGGACGGAGACAAGTTGGTGGCAGCTCCATTATACTCTGGGAAACAATCGCGTTGGCATCCATGGTTCTAGTGGAGCTCGTGCATAGCATCATCGTGGTCAAGGAGTATCGCACAATAATTACAGGCCACGTGCACCTCTTCATAGAGATCACGTTTCCCGACGCCATTGGCATTTTTCAGCGACATAATGCGTCATGTTACAAGACAAGGAGCGTAATGGAGTGGTTCGACGAACACAGTAGAAAATTCCAGTTGTATACTGGCCCCTAGCGCGCCAGATCTCAACCCGATCGAATGCATGTGGACGTGGCGTCAGAGCTCATGGCTGTCCTACCCGAAATTGACGGGTATTAGGTGACTTGCGTGTGCAGATGGCGTGACATCTCTCTCTAGCGATCTACCAGGGTTTCATTGTTTCCATGTCACGGCGCGTCGCCACCTTTATCCTTGCCAGAGGTGGGAAGAAAATGGTTCAAATGGCTCTGAGCACTATGGGACTTAACTTCTGAGGTTATCAGTCCCCCTAGAACGTAGAACTACTTAAACCTAACAAACCTAAAGACATCACACACACCCATTCCAGAGACAGGATTCGAACCTGCGACCGTAGCGGTGGCGCGGTTCCAGACTGTAGCGCCTAGAACCGCTCGGCCACACCGGCTGGCCGAGAGGTGGAAATACCGCCTATTAGGTAGGTGGTCATAATGTTCGGGCTGATCAGTGTATGAGTGTAATGTTACAGGTTGTGTACGTTATAAATAAAGTCGGCGCTGTTTCATCAGTGCTAATGACCTTCCAGTATTTCCGCGTTAGTTTTGTGAGCCACTTACTGAAGCATACCGAAGTGCCAGGATAGTTGTGACTCGTTCTTAGTACAGAAGATGAACACACGACTTTGCTGCCGTAAGGTAGCATTAACAAGGTAAAATGAACGACTGTCAGCATCAGATGGCCTTTAACGAAGTCATATTTTGCGAGACTTCTGACACTATAAGATGAAAACTAAATGATGCGAAGTACACAACTGCAAATGTATCCCATTAAAGGAGGAATGATTGTGGAATAAGTTTTATGCTATAGTCTCTGTTTCAGACGAAAAACATTCAAATTTTGTCCAGTGTGAACAAAATTCCTGTTCATTCCACCTCCATCAGGAGAAAATGTATGTGCTGTGTCAAACGAAAACTGCACACAGAGCAACGTCACTACAATATCCCACCGGCCAAAATGCGCACGCTTGCTGTATTACCTGATCATAGGAACTTCCGTTATTGGGCGAACAACGAGTTTCATTTGCGTAACTTTTTCTACAGCTGTTGTAAATATACTTTATTAATTAATCACTATTTAGAGATCGTGCCCAATCCTCATTGTCCGCAGCTCGTGGTCTTGCGGTAGCGTTCTCGCTTTCCGCGCCCGGGTTCCCGGGTTCGATTCCCGGCGGGGTCAGGGATTTTCTCTGCCTCGTGATGACTGGGTGTTGTGTGATGTCCTTAGGTTAGTTACGTCCTTAGGTTAGTTAGGTTTAAGTAGTTCTAAGTTCTAGGGGACTGATGACCGTATATGTTAAGTCCCATAGTGCTCAGAGCCAATCCTCATTGTATGTTTTCTGATACTGTCGTTATAGACTCCGTAACGCCTCGAAAGTGTGTATATGTCAACGTTATATATGAAACTTCCTGGCAGATTAAAACTGTGTGCCCGACAGAGACTCGAACTCGGGACCTTTGCCTTTCGCGGGCAATAATTCTGGAAACATCCCCCAGGCTGTGGCTAAGCCACGTCTCCGAAATATCCTTTCTTTCAGGAGTGCTAGTTCTGCAAGGTTCGCAGGAGAGCTTCTATAAAGTTTGGAAGGTAGGAGACGAGATACTGGCAGAAGTAAAGCTGTGAGACCGGGCGTGAGTCGTGCTTCGGTAGCTCAGATGGTAGAGCACTTGCCCGCGAAAGGCAAAGGTCCCGAGTTCGAGTCTCGGTCGGGCACACAGTTTTAATCAGCCAGGAAGTTTCATATCAGCGCACACTCCGCTACAGAGTGAAAATCTCATCCTGGGAACGTTATATATATATAGGGTGAGTCACCTAATGTTAACGCTGGATATATTTCGTAAACCACATCAAATAACGATGAACCGATTCCACAGACCGAACGTGAGGAGAGGGGCTAGTGTAATTGGTTAATACAAACCATACAAAAATGCACAGAAGTATGTTTTTTAACACAAACCTATGTTTTTTAAAATGTAACCACGTTAGTTTTGTTAGCACATCTGAACATATAAACAAATACGTAATCAGTGCCGTTTGTTGCATTGTAAAATGTTAATTACATCCGGAGATATTGTAACCTAAAGTTGACGCTTGAATCCTCCGACGTTCAGTTGCGTGTTGTAACAAACACGGGCCACGGTTGGCGAGCAGCATCTGCAGGGACATGTTTACGATGACGACCGTGTTTACGAGTGTGGCTGTAGTGCACTGTTGTGGTTTGGTCTAGCTGTCGCAGTGTACGCATGTAGCGCTTGTTGCTATTGTTATTCTGCATTCGTCTCCGCACGCAGACCAACTGTAGTACACCGTGTTACCAGACGTCTGTGATAGTGTAGTGTTGTAGGAACTGTGACCATGGTGTATTCGAACTCAGAAAAGGCGGATATGATATCTATGGCGAGTGTCGACGAAATGCAGCTGAAGCCTGCAGGGTGTATGCAGAACCGTACCCGTACAGAGAGCATCCAACGTGCCGCACATTGCAAAACATCTACCGCCAACTGTATGTAACAGGTATGGTCGTAGCACGCAAACCGGTCCGTAACAGGCCCGTCACAGGAGAAGCGGGTGCAGTTGGTGTGTTAGCTGCTGTTGCCATGAACCCACACATGAGTACACGGGACATTGCGAGAGCCGGTGGACTGAGTGAAAGTAGTGTCATGCGCATAATGCATCGTCACCGCTTTCACCCGTTTCATGTGTCACTACATCAGCAATTACATGGTGATGACTTTAATCATCGAGTGCAATTCTGTCAATGGGCATTAACAGAGGATGCGTTGCAGTTCTACCTGTTTACCGATGAAGCAGGTTTCACAAACTACGGGGCAGTGAATCTACGGAACATGCATTACTGGTCGGTGGACAATCCTCGCTGGCTCAGACAGGTAGAGCGACAGCGACCGTGGACTGTAAATGTATGGTGCGGAATCATTGGGGACCACCTCATTGGTCCTCACTTCATTGCAGGGGCCCACACAGCTGCAACATACATCGCATTTCTACAGAATGATCTGCCAGCGTTGCTCGAAAATGTCCCACTGGAAATGTGTCGACGTATGTGGTATCAGCATGACGGTGCACCTGCACATTCCGCAATTAACACTAGGCTGTCCCTTGACAGGATGTTCGACGGGCGTTTCATAGGACGTGTAGGACGCATAAATTGGCCAGCCCGTTCTCCTGATCTTACATCTCTGGACTTCTTTCTGTGGTGTGCGTTAAAGGAGAATGTGTACCGTGATGTGCCTACAACCCCAGAGGATATGAAACAACGTATTGTGGCAGCCTGCGGCGACATTACACCAGATGTACTGCGGCGTGTACGACATTCATTACACCAGAGATTGCAATTGTGTGCAGCATATGATGGCCACCACATTGAACATCTATTGGCCTGAGATGTCGGGACACACTCTATTCCACTCCATAATTGAAAACGGAAACCTCGTGTGTACGTGTCCCTCACCCCTCATGGTAATGTACATGTGCGTCAGTGAAAAAGACCAATAAAAAGGTGTTAGCATGTGGACGTAATGTGCTGTTCCAGTCTCTTCTGTACCTAAGGTCCATCACCGTTCCCTTTGGATCCCTACGTAATTCGGTGCTCTCCGATACACACGATCAAACAGCGGAGGAGTGGTACTCAAGCGTCAACTTTAGGTTACAATATCTCCGGATGTAATTAACATTTTACAATGCAACAAACGGCACTGATTACGTATTTGTTTATATGTTCAGATGTGCTAACAAACCTAACGGGGTTCCATTTAAAAAAACGTGGGTTTGTGTTAAAAAACATACTTCCATGCATTTTTTTGGTTTGTATTAACCAATTACACTAGCCCCTCTCCTCACGTTCGGTCTGTGGAATCGATTCGTCAGTATTTGATGTGGTTTACAAAATATATCCAGCCGTAATGTTAGATGACTCACCCTGTATATCACGATACCGAGAATTCTAGTTCAGTCAAGCATGACGATTCCACATAAGTGAAACTATTGTGAGCATACAGAAAATCAACAGAATCCTATACTGGAAAAATGAAGAACTGCGTGTTAATGGTACATGTCCAAACCATCTTCGTTTGATGATGACATTGCACTTGACAATGGTTTTCATATATTCCTTTCGTTACCAGTTCTGCCGTTATCTCTAAACTCCTTAAATTGCTCTATTAAGCATGCCTGAATAAAAGATTTTTCTCCAAATGCATAACTCAACTAACAACACGGTAATACATGCTTTTCTTCTTCTCTAATGCTTTCACGTTACATTTACGGTAATATAATAGGTCTACCGGAAAATCTGAGACCCTAAAACACATTAGATTTCACAGAATGACAATGAAATGCGCACTCAGCTTCACGTGTAATAAGTATACATCCTCCATAATTGTACGTATAAACAGAACAACATTCACTGCTACCCTGTCCGTTATTATACTGGTAGGTGACAATCGTCATGCTTGATGCTTGCTTACATCATTTACGAATATCTGACTTTTTTTGATATTTACACTTTGTCTTGAGAGTGAACTATGGATCCGAAATAATAATTGTGTAAATTAAATGAAGAATAATTTACAGCATAATGGCGGAAATTTCTTTAAAAAAATATTGAAATAGCGGGAATGCCGCAAATCAGCGGTTACACTAGCGAAATCGAGTACTCGCTCTTCTTCCTGAGCGAGTCGACTCCACTTGTAAATAACAACTGACTCATGTTACAAGTGGGCGACGACAGAGACTCACTTGCTGCGACCACGAGCACATGGAGACGTCACAGGAGTCGCTTGCAAGTTTAAAATGAGTATACAGAGCTAATTTCTGATCTCTACTACTTGGACGTCGAAGCACTGATCGTTGTATTTTGTGAACAATAATGCTTAATATTGCAATACTGTTTCACTAACTCCTTCGGACCTCAGACCTTTTGAGTAGCCCACGTACCTAAGGTAGTGGACCAGCAACATGCTGACCTCGAACTGATCTGGGCACACCACTCACTGTAGCGTCCTACCCCCAGGGCGCTACAGTACGTATTTCAACGTTATGTGTTAATGCCCCAAGTCCAAACCACCTTCGTTTGGTGATGACATTGCACTTTTCACACACACTATAGATTAGGTTCAAGAAATAACGGAAAAACGGAAAATAATACTTAGTAACATCGAGTACGGTAGGAAAAGATAGTGAGCAATGAACGTTTTCCATTTTCTTTGACTGGTGTGTTGCAGCCTGTTATGACGTCCTTTCCCATGTCAACGTCTTTGCATCAGAGTAGTACTAGCACCTAACGCAGTCAACTATTTAATGAATATATTTTAGTCTCCGTCTTCCCTACAGTTATCCTCCCTACAGTTCTCGCTTATAATATGTAAATTATTTCTTTATGTCTTGATTCATGTTCAGTCATCTTAACCCTTCCTATTGTGGATGGTTTTCACATATTCCTTTCATTACCAATACTGTGGAAATCCTAGAAGCTCCTTATAATGCTCTATTAATGATGCCTGAATGAAAATTTCTTCTCCAAATGCAAACCTCAACTAACAATTCGGTAATACGTGCTTTTCTTCTTTTCTGACACGCATCAAAGGAGTGGTACAAATACACTGACGGAAAAAAATCGCAAACCAGAAAATGCTTAGTATAAAGTAATGAAAGTTCGGGAATACTGTTGTTTAGGTAACATATTTAAGCGATTAACACTGCAAGATCACAGGTTAGCGTAAGAGCGAGATTAGCCATTGCAAATATGAAATTCTGGTATTTTATTAACCAATGTATCGGCCGGAATGTGGAACGCAAACACGCAAACGTGTATGCACTTTGTTGTAAAGGTGGTGAATGCCTGTTGCACTTAGTCTGTCAATACAGGGGTAGTTAATGCTTGCTGTGGGTAACGCTGGAGTTGTCATGTCCCTCATGTGCTCTACTGGAGACAGATCTGGTGATCCAACAGGCCAAGGAACCTTTCGTCAATCTGTACAGTATATCGGGTAATAACAGCAGCATGTGAGAGAGCCTTAAACTGTTGGAAAGCACCGCCTGGAATGCTACTCATGGACGGCAACTCGTTCAGATTTGCAATTAGGGTGCATGGGACAACCACGAGAGTGCTCCTGGTGTCACACGAAATCGCATCCTAGACCATAACTCCAGGTGTAGATCCTGTGTGTTTAGCACACAGACAGATTGGTTGCAGGTCTCAACAGGCGTCCCTCTAACGAACACAAGGCCATTGCTGGCATCTAGGCATCAGAAAACACAAAAGACCTCCTGCCTGCCCTCCAATGACCTCTGGCTTGACACTGCAAGTCGCAAATGGCGGTGGTTTGGGGTCAGTGGAATGCACGCTACAGGGCGTCTGTCTCTGCGCTGTATTTGAAGTAACCGATTTGTAACAGTTCGTTGTGTCACTGCGTTGCCTACTCCAACAGAAATGGCTACTGCAGATGCAAAACGATGCCCCAGAGCCACGCACCAAACACGATGGTCTTTCTTTCGGTAGTTCCACGTGGTCGTCCGGAGTCAGGTCCTGTAGCGACCGTACATTCTCGTAACAACAGCTGCCAGAAATCATGTACAGTGGACAGTAGCTATATTCCTGTCAAGTATTTCTGCAATATCGCGGAAGGAACATCCAGCATCTCGTAGCCCTGTTACGCGACCTCGTTCGATCTCGTTTGGGTGTTGATAATGACGTCCTGGTCGCCCTAAAGGCATTATTGTCAAACATCAACTCACCACGCCCAGTCACACAGGTAACTGACGCTTATGATCGTTACAACGTGTGTTTGAAGCGAACGTGATTTATATCCTCATAGTGGCGCTACTAGCGTCACTCTAATGCGACTGGCGCAAAAATTTTAGTAGATATCATCTTTCAGGTGTAGAAACAAAATGGTTCAAATGGCTCTGATTATTATGGGAGTAAACATCTGAGGTCATCAGTCCCATAGAACTTTGAACTACTTAAACCTAACTAACCTAAGGACATCACACACATCCATGCCTGAGGCTGGATTCGAACCTGCGACCGTAGCAGTCGCGCGGTTTCGGAATGAAGCGCCTAGAACCGCTCGGCCACCGAGACTGGCTGTAGAAACAAGCTTACCAACTTTCCGCTATGTCGCACAACTCCTTCTTGGTGATACAACTTTTTTGTCGTCATTTTATTTTTCCTGTGATAAACCTGTCATACAATTTTTTCTCGAATCTATGTGGAATCTGCAATACACTCTTCACTAAAATGTTAACATAGAATGAGTAACAAACGCTCTATGGAACATGATGTGCAACCAAAAAATTTGTGAAGATATATACGGGTACAACTGCCATTTCTTCATTTGTAATCTATAACAAAAGTTATGGAAATGAGCGTTTGGCGTCTTTTGCAGGTAAGCCCCTTACGGGGCAGGTAAGACCGCCGTGGTGTAGGTGTTATTACATTTGACACCATATTGCGTGACCTGCGCGCCAGGTGGGGATGAAATGATGATGAAGACAACACAAGAACCAGTCCCTCAGCGGAGAAAATCCACGACCCAGCCGGGAATCGAACCCGGACCCGTAGGACGACAATTCATCATGCTGACCACTTTCTTTTTTTTTAATTTCATTTTCTTCGCTCCTGTTCGTTGCATCTGCTCGTGGCGGACGTCGTAAGACACCCGTTCAAGTTCGTCGTTGATCGATTAACTCAGTGTTTTTATTACAGAGGGCTACTAACCCTCTGAGCGAACACGCTGAGGTACCGTGCCGGCTTTTTAAAAATCTCATTTTTTTCGCCGCATCTGCTCGGGGCGGACGTCGTATGACATCGTTTTAAGTTCGTTGTTGATCGATTAACGCAGTTTTTTTTATTACAGAGAGCAGATACCCCTCTGACCGAACACGCTGAGCTACCGGGCAAGGCAACAAAAGTAATGATAGTATATGTAGTAGGCCTACACTTATACGCATATTGCAAATCTGAAGATGACAGCTATACCTGTGGACATCCGTAAAAAAAGTAATTGCGAACGGGATCTTGACTGTAAAAATATGTTTAAAGTACATACAAGTCTCCTACTCTCATTTGGCAGTATGAGAAACTTCGATCAATTTAGGAAACAGGATCATGGACAGTCCCTGTACGCTGAGTGCAGCTACTTCGCGTGTCTATAACACAATTCTGTAAATATCTCTATGGCAACGACTCTTCATAGATCTACATCGTTTTCGCCTGCAGCCATTTGGGCTTCGCGGTTGAAAGTTGTCAAATGCCCTGCCGTGTGTCAGAGATTTCCTTAACTTGACTCGACCGTACAAGTGTCTTAGTAGTATAAAATAAATGTAAAAAAATTTTAAAATTTCAAGCATGATGCTGCAGTTTTTGATGCATCTCAGTGCTTGTGACGTGCATCTGTTGAACTATGTGTCGTACAAATTTGTATCTGTGTAGATACATTCAGTGTTAATGTGGATACCATCTGTGGAATATGTTGCGAGTGGAATTAGTAGCAAAGGAGTTATAAATTGAAACTTCAATCACGGTGGGGCAGATTTTCACACATTTATGTGTTTATAAAGTCTCACTTCCTAACGTAAGTAACCGAATGGTATACTTTTGTAGGTACATTCGGTGGCATATGTGATGAGCTTTATAAAAGAATTAAAATATCTAAACGCCAGCACAACACGTCTGTTTTCACGTATCTCAGTTTTTAGGGCGTCATATCGCCTGAACAGTGTTAGGTTTTTGGTTCTAACCCACACAGTGACTGTTACCTTACAATAAAGGATTTGTGTACCAACTATGGTTTCAATCTCTCCTGTGGTTTATTGGGAGATGTGGAGGAAAATTCATACATACGTTCAGTTTTATAATATGCATGGATTGAGCAGTCAGTTTTGACCCTCGTCCATTTTACACTGTTTGTGTATACAATAGTAACACGACTTCTGAATATGCTCGTCTCATATGTAAGTCGAAGACGTTGTAAATAATATTTCTCTTAAAGTATAGACAAATGTATGGCTATGGATCAGCAGGGAAACTACCCATTTGTTCAGATGATATAAAAAGATGGAGAGTGTACTGAAAGGGTTCCGCCTACTATCACCGTATTTAAATCAGTAAAGGGAATTTAATAAGTTGGTTCAAATGGCTCTGAGCGCTATGGCACTTAACATCTGAGGTCACAGTCCCCTAGACTTTGAACTACTTAAACCTAACTAACCTAAGGGCAGCACATACATCCATGCCCGAGGCAGGATTCGAACCTGCGACCGTAGCAGTAGCGCAGTTCCGGACTGAAGCGCCTATAAGCGCTCGGCCACAATTTAATAAGTCCTTTCTGTCATTTTTCTCTCGAGAGCACAGCTGTACTAGGCAAAGACTATTCTCGGAAAAACCTGCACTTTGAAATTTATGTACAAATGAATTTAAGTCACTAATTAGGTTAACTCCAGAGGTGACTGATCTTGGAGTATAATGTCCGTACAGAGTAATTTGTTTGAGATGCATTAAGTCTTTAAACGGCGAAAGGTTTTGTATGATTACGTAAATCTCTACTTCCTTCCAAATCCGCCTATAAAGAATTTGCGCACCTTTTAGAAGGGACGTTTTACTCTTTGGACATTAATGCTGTCATTTACACGAAAGCAAGACAGAAACGAGCTGTTTATATGGATTACGGGCTCTGTGCTTTAAAACCAGAGCTGCGAGTACGTGGCATATATAGTGCCATAAAACGGAATCCAAATTACGCAATTCCCTGCTATAGGTGAAACGAAATAAAAAAGCAGCGGAGGTCACTGAAGCTTAGAATGTAAAAGTCATTATTTATTAAATGGGTGTGTCTGTATTAACATCGCTGGACTAATCCCAATCGTAAAAGCTGAGCACCAGCACATAAATGAAGATTAGGCAGAACGGCTGGCGCTCGGGCATCTGTGGGTCCGTTTAACTTGGCCTGTCTTGCAAGCTAACACCTCCATGTCTTAACCTGCGCTGATCGAGGTTGTTATATATCGAATTCCTAAAATTATCAGGGAAGTCGTGGATGCCTGTCCGCTATAGAAAAAGGCGAGTAAAATAAACAGGAGAGAAAGCCGAAAAGTTTCTGTCCTACCGGACGAAATTTCAAAACCAGATTTAAAGAGGTCATGAGACTGACTGAGAGCTGAAATTCACAAGAAACCACCTCAAAAGTGTTAGGCTCCGACAAAACCCTAAAAATACCGCATACAAACAAGAAAGGAAGAGGTATTAGAGGGAATGGAAATGTTCAAGCATACTAAAAGGGACAGAATTTCAAATGTATTTTGCATAAGGTCGTGGTATGAATAAGTGTCAACGTATTTTGTAATTACTATATGCAAGCCTGAAGCTTCGATTAATGTGTGAAAGTTTGTGAATTTCAAGATTTCAAAATGTTTTTAAAGTTTTGACTTCCATTTTGTACACTGACGTAGTGTGTGAAATGACGTAATGCTAATCGTATGTGTGTAAGTAATGTAAGAGACAATATGATGATAACCTAAAAATAGCTAACAAATGATATGTTATCAAGAGGCAGCAGGTTATCGGCATATATCGGTAGTTTCGATTTGGTGGACAGCTATTTACTGTAGCCTGGACGGTGTAAAATCATATCGCTTACGTAAACATATCGCTACGGCAGCAGTTATCTTTTAATCGTTGTCGTGTGTGGAATATTGTTTTCGTGCGAGTCAACTACGACAGCAGTACATATTTAAAGGACGTCCATATTATGTGAAATGATTCGACAGAAAGCAGATCATCATACGCATTATATAAATTGAATGTGGCTACAGCCAAGGTGGAAAACGGACTTGTATTTTCATAAATTTGGAGCTGTAACACCCAATATGGAAAAGCTTCGCAAGGGCTCAATTTCAGTTCATTTGATATTTCAAAAGAACGTTAAACGTAATTGAGACAGTTATATTCAGATGAAGACAACAGCTCACATTTTCACCGATTTTTGACGCTGATTCCGTCTTTTCAGAGTTTTCCAACAATATTCAACCACGTCTCTTCTTGTCTGCACATTCATAGAATCAGCATTTGCTGTTTTCCTGCAGGTGAGTGTGATTCAGAGTCAAAAGCTCATATAAACCTCATCTTGTTTGTGTATCACAAATATGACTGTGAAAGACGGGAATTTTTTATGACATTAATGAATGTGGAATACCATTTATCTCAATCAGCTTCTCCTATTTTGTTTACTAAAGTTATTTATCGGTGACAGGTGACTGCTAGATTCCTTACGAACACCGCATAGGGAAAAATCTTAATGGTCTTAATATTTTCATTTATTTGTATTGCTTATGATTAACTTTAAGAAATCGAGTGAATTAATAACATAAATGCCTAATTTACCTATTACGTTATTTCTTAAAAATTTACCGTTAGAAAAATTGCGACAGTTTCAGTTTTTAACTAAGCATCTATGTATTTCCTTCATACAGTTGAGTATACAATCTAAACAAGTGTTTTAGACGGTTAAATGGAGTACAAAGTGTAGAGGTGAAACAAAATGAAAAGAAAGGCGGAGAAGTGGCGCAAATACGCCAGTATATTATTATGCATAAATAATTCTCTTAGGTTTGGGAGATGCATCATTTAGAATTATCTGAATGATGGCAGTTTAGCCATTTGACTGTTATTTTATTTCTCTTTGGGCACTATTAGAAATTCGGTTCTACAGCGATTTTCATGTGGATCATTGTTATTCTACGGTAATCGATCACATTACATGTCGTAGGCCGTGCCAAGAATATCGTACATAATGTCTAGCCAGCGATACTTATGAGGTGTTTTCAATTTCTGACTCCTTCAGTTTCCTTTTTTGCAAGATAATCACACAAAAAATTTTACTTATATCATTTCTCAACAACGCAATCTTCATGCATCTGTATTACACTTTTCCCTAACTCGACATGATTACATGGTTGATGAGAACGCTTGTTTAGACACCCGTTCTATCGATGGAAAGTTAATGGTACAATAATCTGTCAACGGTGGAAAAGCCAAAAACCACTGGATAAGTGAGAGGATTTAAAAAACCAATGAAAGTGAATTTTTACACAGTGCTAAGTCTGTGGGCTACTACAGAGCTGAATCCCTTGAAATAACCAAACAAAACTTCCAGCTGCTCCACATATTAGTATTTTGTTTGTGTGTGACCTCTGAACACCATGTTTATCCAAAAAACTAACACTGAGGTTCACATTTTTTGTCCTACACAATAATAAATTTTTACGGTTTACGAGATATCGCTATTATGCTACGATTCACTATGATCTGCTGCATCTACATCTACAAAAATACATTGTCACTGTAAATAAACTGGATTTATGTCCGCATTCGTACGAAGTCTTCCGAGTCACTTAAATACGAATAATATAGGCAGTTCATAAAATGTGCAGCGTTGAGCTGACTAGAAATTACTCATCATTTAAGCCACATTAAATTTCTGGTTTCTCTCACAGGGAACATTATATTGCTTGCTAAAGACTAGGTCAACGTAAAAAATTTATTAGTGTTGTATTTGGTGATCACACAATATATGGATTTGTAAAACATTTTACTACATAATTTGTTTACTGCGGTTATTCTTTTAAAAACGTTGTAGGAGGCTGAGTTTTTATTTGCTCTAATAAACAGGTCTCATATCTAATATAAGAGTGGGAGAAATAAGATTAGTGGGCAGCACCGGGAGGTTAGCTATTGTGGAATTAATATCTTTGTAGGGACACAGATATCGTTAGGAGTCGGATAAGATCGGTTTCGCAGTAGACTGTCATATTTGTGATACTAAATGAATTGAGAATTCAGTTAAGGAAATAAGTGTGTGCTAAAATGTGCATTTAAGTAACACTATTAGCTAGGTGAAAAGCAAATTCGCAGTAAACCTAGACAGCAAGATTCCGAAAACTCTTGCTTCATTGTAATGAATTCTTTGTTCAATGAAGTGCTGTAAATCAGCTTTAAATTTCACCTTGTGGTCGGATTACAAACTTGAGAAAATTTTGTAATAAACTGAGTTACAAATGATATTATCCCTAGTGAGAATGAAAAATTTCTTAAGAGCTATATACAGGGCTATTACAAATGATTGAAGCGATTTCATAAATTCACTGTAGCTCCAGTCATTGACATATGGTCACGACACACTACAGATACATAGAAAAACTCATAAAGTTTTGTTCGGCTGAAGCCGCACTTCAGGTTTCTGCCGCCAGAGCGCTCGAGAGCGCAGTGAGACAAAATGGCGACAGGAGACGAGAAAGCGTATGTCGTGATTGAAATGCACTCACATCAGTCAGTCATAACAGTGCAACGACACTTCAGGACGAAGTTCAACAAAGATCCACCAACTGCTAACTCCATTCGGCGATGGTATGCGCAGTTTAAAGCTTCTGGATGCCTCTGAAAGGGGAAATCAACGGGTCGGCCTGCAGTGAGCGAAGAAACGGTTGAACGCGTGCGGGCAAGTTTCACGCGTAGCCCGCGGAAGTCGACGAATAAAGCAAGCAGGGAGCTAAACGTACCACAGCTGACGGTTTGGAAAATCTTACGGAAAAGGCTAAAGCAGAAGCCTTACCGTTTCGAACTCATTGATGGGGGCATGCTGCGTCGAGTGTGGGAGGAACTTGATTATCGGCTTGATGTCTGCCGAATCACTAAAGGGGCACATATCGAACATTTGTGAATGCCTAAAAAAACTTTTTGAGTTTTTGTATGTGTGTGCAAAGCATTGTGAAAATATCTCAAATAATAAAGTTATTGTAGAGCTGTGAAATCGCTTCAACCATTTGTAATAACCCTGTAGTATAGCTGTACGTATTTGTGCCTGTAGTACTGATGTTGTGGAACGAATGGAGATCTGGGAACATTACAGAAATGAATTCTTTGTTCAATGAAGTGCTGTAAATCAGCTTTAAATTTCACCCTGTGGTCGGATTACAAACTTCAGAAAATTTTAATTTCTATATTTCACTGCTAGTTTATTAAGTATCAAGGAAACGTAAGTGTAACGCATATTATTCCAGTCTGTATATCACATAAAGCTAACTCTATTGAAAGTGATGAGCACCGCCCACGTAATAAAATGCTTATATAAAAATTTTCGGTAATTGCTTTCTAGTAAATACTTATGTTGGAATTAGGAGATACGAATTATATACCAGAGCGGCACCGTCGAAACGTAATGAATGTGTACTACAGAATAAAATAGTTTTGATAATATAGTTTTTTTAATCTCAAAGGTTTTTCGCTTTTTAAGACCAAAATAAACAGCGATTTTGTCTGACTGGCATACGATACTGAACTGTAAGGCTTCCGAACGGAATATTTTTCATGGACTCTTATAAAGCAGGCAAAGTTTTTCGTCAACTCTTACAAATTACACAATGGTGAGGGAATTAGGTTGGGAAATGAGCAACTAAGAGAAGTCGATGAATTTTGGTAACTGGTAGCACCATAATACTCGATGACCAAACTACAAAAGCTAATGAACGCTATCTGTCAATCGTAACAAGGACGTTTCCGAAAATAGAGGACTTTATCGTATATAAATTTAAGTATAGGAATTCTTATCGGAAAGGACTGAAGTGTAGTGTAGCCTTGTACGCAAGTGTGACATAGATGATAAACGGTTCGAACAAGAAGAGCAAGAAGAGACTAGAAGCTTTTGAACTAAGATGTTACAGAAGAATACTGAAAGTTAGATGGATAACATGTGTACCTAATGGTGTACTGAATCGAATTGTGAAGGAAAGAAATTTGTTTCACAGACTGACTAAAATAAAGGATCGGTTAATGGGCATCAATGTAGCATCAGGGAATCCATAATTTGGTAGTGTACGGAAGTGAGTGGGGCGGGGGGGGGGGGGGGGGAGAGAGTGGGAACTACATTGCAGAAGGAGACCAAGACCTGTCTATAGCCAAAGGTTCAAAAGGATGCAGGCTGTAGTAGCTATGAAGAGATGAAGAAACATGCGGAGGGCAGGTTAGCGTGGTGTTCTGGTGCATCAGAACGTACATATGACCGAAGACCACGAACATATCAGAAAGGGTATCACTATTACCTGTATCACTTTAAAAAGTATTAAACTTATTTACTGCGCTGATCTTTAGACTGGTTGTTCGTCTTGAAATTAGTATCAATAAAGGAACAGAAATTATATCAGAGGATAAAAGTCGGACTCCTGAAACAAATAGGGGGTTTCCTCCTCCTTACAAGTGAGTACTTTCCAAAAGATAAAATTGTTACATACTAATACTACAAAGGCCTTCTGGGGAAAAAAGTATTCTATAGTATCCGTGGATTTTAATTATGATGAGTGGGGTATCGAAATATGACATAAATAACATGCTGTGATCTTGTTCCAAGCCAATAACTATATGATTTATCGAACAGTGAAATGTTTCTCTGTTTTTAAAAATCTGTCAACCCAGGTGAACCTTCTACCTTCTTGGGATGTCGTTGATCGCTGTTACTGCGCCAGTTCGAAACTTCTGAACTTTGCGTCCCGGTATTTGCACTTGTCTAGTTACTGAGAATGCTCACGAGATACAATGTATTTGTCGAACAATTTTAGATCATCGACTCAACATTGGCTATGAAAATGACGGAATGTCGAAATTTTTCAGGCGATTTTGGAAGTAATAAAAAGTGTGGCGAACACATCAGAAAGTTACTACACTCTGTGAACTTCTTCGATGTCCTCCGCCAATTACATCTGGTGATAATCCCATACCGCACAACAATACTCGAGAACATGACGGAAAACGTAGTAGATTACTGCGGATAGTCTGTTTAGTGGATCCGTTATTTCATTCAGGCGTCTCCCCAATAAAACATAATCTCTGGTACACCTTTTCCAAAAACTTTTCAGTATAATAGTTCCAATTTAAATTGTTCGTTATCATAAGACCTAGATATTAGCTTGAATGGACAACCATTAGGATTGTGTGATTTGTCCCGTAAACGAAAATGAGCGGGATTTTTATTGTTACTCGTCAACTGCAACGATTTGTACCACGCAAGCCTCTAAATCATTTCGTAATTCGTTTTGATATTCTGATGACTTTTCAGACTCTAAACGACAGCATCATATGCAAAATATTTCCGAGCGCTGTTGAGAATCTCTTCAGAAAAGTTTATATACATTCAGAGCAGCTTAGGGCCTATATAGTGTCCTTGGAGAGTTCTAGATATTCGTTCACCAATATTCACAATACAATAGTGTTAATAAAACACATGAGAAAAAAATTAAGGAATAGAATAGAAAGTTATTGCCGTTATCCAGCATTGATTTGCCAAACGATTTTCTGCACAATCAACCTGCAATATTAAGCGTTGCTTCCCTAACATCTACATGTTGTATACCACGGCAGTTTGCCAATGACAGTTCTCCTCGAACCAAAGTACCTCCATAAAACTGTAGTACGTGAAAAACCCAGTACTTTAAATGAAATTAGATTTAGTTATATGTAGAAAACATATTTAAAGAAGGTCATTAGTAAAATGTGCTTCTGTGTTTCAAATTTCTAAATATTGCGTTATTTTTAACTTATGTTGTTTATTAGTATTCAGGAATTAATTGTTAGTATTCAGGTATTAATAACGTCATACAAACCACCATATAATAAATTTTTCAGCATTTTTTTCTTATACACAACTGAAAACCGCCAATAAAAATTGATGTGGTGAAATCTGTAGTTTTTAACCAAATATGCCATATATCCTAGGTCTGAAGTTTTATATTGTTCGAACGTTAACAACACACAACGTAAGGTGCTCACCACCTGCTTCCGTCACGGTTCTTGGCGAAATAGAGAAAGCTTGCAACACAACATCCACCAATCAAGGCAGCAAAACCGTGTCGACTGAGAAGACGTAACCTTAGGACCAATAAGGCAGAGGTAAGGAGTAATTCTTCGAAAGGTTTAAGCACGCTCTCCTCGGTAAAGAATCGCCAAACACACCATGATTGGGTCTCCGCTCTCGGCAAGCGACCCCTGTTGTCATCTGGAGCAGCCAGCAGGACAGAACTCCTTGAGAGAGCTGCAAGTGCTGTTAAATTTGTTCAAACAGCCTCTAGGCTGACCCCTATTGGGATTCCAGCGAGCCAGTTGGTAAGAAATGATGACCAGAAAAGTTCAGTGAGTTTCAGGTATCAATAGAAGTGCATGTACAGATCAGGTACCTTATATTAAAAGATTGAGAAGTGGTTGCTTGCTGGTTGAAACTACCTAGTCAAAGTAGGTGGAACTTCTATGGACGTCTAAACTGTTTGGTGAATATGATTAAGTAGCTTGAGATGCACAACTCTCTCTACTCAGGTAAGCGTGTGGTCTCATGCTGTAATATTACGGACATGGATATCTGGGAGCTGAAAAAAGAATGGGCGCCAGAGGGAGTACTAGATGTTATACTGAGAACGCGAAGAAATAATGGAGTGGTAAAGTAGATCAACATTTTCGCTGTGACCTTCAACTCTCCATCGCTGCCTCATTATGATACGATCCTTCTACTTTAGGGTTAGATCTTACATACCTAACTCTCAGAGGTGTTACAAATGTCGGCGATTTGGCCAAACAACGAGCTATGCAGCCTGTTACTGACTGCTCGTCCCCAGCAAATACACATCAACCGTTTTGAGAGCCACCCAGTATGAAGCCAAGAATTCCAAATATTCATTAAATTGAATAAGTTAAAGTTAAAAATCGAATCCCTTATGCATAAGGCAAGAAACCGCCGACCACTGACATTTCCTGTGCTCCCTTACTGAAGGCACCAATGTAGACGTTCCCGCGCAAATAACGTGCAGAGAAACAGTTGTTCCGCAACCTGTACCTACAATAGGAAACAGAGTAAATATACAGAAGCTCAGGCAGACATGACACAAGAAAACAGCTAAACTTTAACTCTGAGGACCCCAAAACAGAGTGCATATTAGTTTCCCCCTTTTGCCACTAATCGCGAAGAAAACGTGGCCAATTGAGGAGCTCTTCGTTATGATCGCAAGTTGTCCCGATGGCCGTCATGTTTGACTGATGAGAAGGACATTACAGAGTTGGATACCTTGTAATCTGTTCCAGGGAGCCCCTCAACTCTTCCTCGTTATACCAGTGCCTCACCGACCACACACGAAAATAGCGATACACTAAAATCACAGTACTGGAATGGCTTCCGTACTCCAGTGGAATATGAATGAGGTTTCTCCTGTAGGACTGACATCTTGCCTGTGTCTCCAAAACACTCGAAAAGACTGTCATCATGTGCTCTGTGTACCTGTCATCCGATGGGCCCATTGACAGTGAGAACCTCAAACAACTTATTGCCAAACTGACCCACTCCTTCTCCTCTCAGGAGATTTTAATACACAGAGCAACTATGAGTACCATATACTGCTTGCCTCAGGGGTCGAGAAATTGAGGACTTAACACACACTCAGAGCATGGTACTGATAAACATTGTTCAATGTTGTTATTTAAGCGCTCTCCGTCTGCTCATCTCCTCTTCCATACACTACTCAGAGAGAGGTACCAGACAATACTCAGTGGGAAGTGGATGTCGATCTCCATGGAAGCGGGCACTGCCACATCTGTATCCATCCGCCAGGTGGAACAGATTTAGAAAGAAGGTCACTGAGACAGGTGTTCAGTGTGATATCATGTATTGACACCACACTACTAGCGTCTTTAATTTAGCAATGGAATTGCAATATTCCGTGGGGTGCCCATAACGGTCGTTCTTGATCCGGCGGACCCAATAGCGCACATGCAATGAGCCTCGCTTTCAGCGACTGTGTTCCACAAGGGCCCTATGGCGCCGCTATAAACGAGGAACGGCAGCCGCCACACAACCCACTAACTTTTCCAGTCTCTTCACTACGTGGCACTGCGCAGACGCCGCCTGATCGCGGCTCCAGTTTAGAGAGCTTTATCGTTGTTGACACTGAGAGCTAGACTTTTCTTCTTGTTGCATTATTTGCAATGATTCCAACTTTTCTATGATGACAACTGCCACACCAGTCTCTAGCAGACCTCTCCTTAACACTGTGTTTCAAATGGTATACATCATTCAGAAAGGCTAACAGAATGCTTCACAGCCAATGAGCTGTTTTAGAGAAAAGTGAATACATTCAGAGCTGGGTGGATCTCATTACAGCTGTGATTCTCCCAGCCACTGATGTATCCATTCCCATCTCATGAGGAAATGCTAGGATACGGCCTGGCGGTTGATGGAATGATAACTGTCGTTCTGCAGTAAGGGATGTTTGCTACGCGAAGGTCCAGTCAGTGCCCCAAGGATGAGAACGTTGCAACTTTTCGTGTGGCGGTGACAAAGATGAGGAGAACTGGAAAGTAGTAAGAGGTCTTGACAATGGTTTCTGAACTCCTTGAACGGAATCACACCTGCAAACAAAGCATGGATTTACAGGCGGAAATCGCGGCCACCAGTAGCAGCTGTACGAGAGCATGGTTACCTCCTAAAACCGCCCGCAGATATAGCTCGGCCACTGGCTGAACATTTTAGGAACATTAAGTCCGATTATAGCCAGGATCAGGTTTTCCGTCTTGACAGGTGACACAGGAGAGGTTGGGTTGTCCATTCCACTAAGATGGAGGAATACAGTTCCTTTCTTTCTTTGGGAGTTGGATTATGCATTGTCTATAGCTCGTGCAACTGACCCCGCTCACAACCAGATAACGTACAGCACGTTAAATCAGTTGAACCAGCGGTCGAGGGAGGTTTACCGTCACTTTTTTAATGAAATTTGAGTTCTCAATACCAAGTCACTACCAAGTCGTTCTGCAGGTACCACTCCACACTCGATGAAATGATCCAGCTATAAGCAGATTTCTCTCATTTCAAGAAGACGTACGATATCAGAAGGAAGCATAATATTTTGTTGTAGCACTACAACAGGTGTTCATGGACGTTTCCTCACCTTTATACAGTTCTTTTCCTTCGGAAAGGCACTCTAGGTGTAGAGCTGCGAACGTCCTGTCTGAATATTTTAAGCAGGAGAACGGCGACCCTGAAAGAAGAGCTTTAACAGAGTCCGCTATCCCGTTAAACGGTATTATTTCATGGTAAGGAGTTCGGTGGATGACTTCCCCATCTGTGTGTCTTCCAACCCTGCAACGTCTAATCGGCAGTGGAATTTAATGATCAGGTGGTTAAGGAATGGGCAAACACCAAAGATTTTGAGTTCTCTTTGAAGAAAACTGTTTGTGTTGGTTTTAATCGATTCTTTTAAATTTAACTGTATTGAAACTGAGAGACAGTGTTCTCACTTCTAAAGAAAAGGAAAACTGTCTAGATCTTCGCTCTTGGTGAGAGGCTAACGTGGCTGCCACACCTTAAGGAACAGAAACTGTTATGACTCAAGTCATTTTCAAGTGCGTCAATTACAGATCTTGGGAAGCCGACAGGGCACGACTCAAAAATAAATTCAAATGGCTCTAAGCACTATGGGGCTTAACATCTGAGGTCATCAGTCCCGTAGACTTAGCACTAGTTTAACCTAACTAACCTAACGACATCACACAGATCCATGCCCGAGGCAGGATTCAAACCTGCGACCGTAGCAGCAGCGCGGTTCCGGACTGAAGCGCCTAGAACCACTTGGCCACAGCGGCCGTCGGGCACGACTCCTCCAGCTTAATGAAGTCTTCGTGCAAACTAACTTTAATACAGATTTCTGATTTGTGGCATTAGGCTGTCAACAGTGACTTACATGACAACTCCAGGTTCTAGGCTGTGTGCAGCGGCTGGCGAAATATGAAGCATACAATGTCTATCTGTTCCCAAATCACCCTCATACATCTTCGTTGCCCAGTTGCTATAGGAACGTCTGTTCCATAAGCGACAGTTGGTAACGAAACCGTAGGGGATCCATTCAAGGGAGAGCCTAGAATTGCTAAGGTGGAAGGCATTAAGGTCCAAAGCCAGGGTGGAGCAGAGGACCCATTGCTGCTGGAGAGACTTGGGCTACTTCTCCGATTGAGGGGATACAGGAGCAGGTTGAACCGGACCATATTTTTGAAAGTAATTTTTGTGAGATTTTAAATCACCATCCGGATTTTATTAGTGTTGACACAGATGTGTCCAAGCAAGGGGATATTACCGGCTACTCCGTTCTGTTCTGCGGATTTGACCTTAGGATAGGGCTCCCAGAGAAATCTTCGTCGATTCTGCAGACATGTTTGTCATCCAGAGGGCACTGGAGGAGATGATATATCATTGCGGCGAGAAATTGCTCATCTACTCCAATACCCAAGATGCTCCTCATATTATTGGTCAGATGTACCCAGCAGATAGCACGGTGTAAGATGTACAGAATTCTTTCGTCTTGCAAAAGCAGGAAAAGGAAATAATTTTCTGCTATGTTCCATGACACATAGGAAGCCGGGGAAATGAATCGATAATGCAACTGCCATTTAGACGAAGTCTCTTCCACATAGTATTCGCTGTTCAGTTCCCCCACAGAGTGTTACCACAAATGTGACCCGGAGGATCAAGGGTTGGTGGGAGGCTCAGTAATGCAGTGGGGAGCAGCAAGCTCGATCAGTGAAACCTTCAATAAGACAGATTCTCAACTCCTGTCGACCATGACGAGCTGAAGAAGTTGCATTTATAAGACTCAGAATGGGATATTGGTTATTGACACATAGCCTTTCTTATGTTGCGAGTAGCCACCATAGTGTCAATGATGTGCAACCCAGCTATCGATGCGACGTGAGACATGGGTCTCTTTCAGGACCTGCCGCCTATTTTAAGCGAGAAAGAAACGAGAGTGTTTCGTGATTTAATGTTCTGTATGATGCAAAACTTCTTCCAAAAATACTAGGTGTGTTATGGTATCATACTCCTTATTTCTGAGTAGTCAGAAAGCCACAGTAACCCGGCTCCTGTAAATGTATCTCTACTGTTACCTTATACTTGATTTTGCCTAGTTCTTCTGCTGTGCTCTATCTGAATATTATGGATGTTCCTGTATGAATCTCTTGATGCCAGTATCGAACTTGAAACACTTGTTTATTGTTACAACCTGACTTTAAATTTTTTTTCAATAGATTTTCACTATCCTTGTCTTTATTTCATGCAAGGATGCTGAAGACCCTGCCGTTTAGCAATCTAAAACACGGATCACATCACGTTACAAGTTTACTCATTGTGCCGCCTGGGATTTAGCTATTCATTACGTGTCCGGTAATCGAGTTTTCAGACCGTAAAGGATTCAGTTATTACTGACATTTCATTTTGATGATAAAGAACAATGTCTAAAGTTGGTATGAATTCATTCTGTTCGTGGAAGTGGAAGATAATATTTTCCTTTCGCGTTTCGTGTTCAATAATGAGTCCAGGTTCCATTTAAGTGGAAAAGTGAACTGCATGGATACAATACGAAACATGCAGTTAATAACTCCTAAGAAGATGAACTCAATAATAAGCGAAACAGAGGAGGCACACACTACAGTCGATCAAGGGAGACATTCTCAGAAGCTTCGTGTGATGTGCGCTACTTCCAGAGAAAAGATATACGGCACACTCTTTTTCACGGTAAAGACGGTTGCAGGAATCACGTACCTCGTTATTTTCGAGATCTGGCCTTTTCCCACGAGAACATGGCGTATATTTCCATTTTTACCAGTACGGAACACTATCGCACTGTCATCTACAAGTGACTGCACCATTGGTCTCTAATATCACTAGATCTAACGGTAATAGAATTGGTAGTTGGTGTATGTAAAAGGTGCCTTCCCCTCCCCCCCCCCCCCCCCTTTCCAACGACGCTGGGTGAAATACGCCGCCGCATACGACGGAGTACTCCAGACTAGCTCGCACTAGTATAGTAAGAATTTAATTGCCTGGATGTTAGTCGTGAATCCTCTAGACGACACACAGAACATTCGTTATAGCTAAATGAAATCTTTGATTCTTTATATAACTGTAAAAAGTATCCGAATGTCTTATTGATGTCTGGCAGCTCATTGACAGACTGACGCACCTAATGAACTATCAATAATTTGACGTAAAATCATCACTATCTGAATTTTATTCCTGTAGTTTAGTAAAATAGTTAACGATTGTAATGATTAACGTCAGTGTTTGCCATGAGGAAGCAGCCAATTTACAAATTAATTCATTCTTCATTCCGGTGGCCGTTTTTCATGTAATTTTCTCTGTTGTTCAGTTAGGTACGTAGCTAGCAACGTTGGATTCAGTAGGCCAAGTCATTGGCCCCCCTGGGTTGCAGCAGCCTGCCTTCTCAAAGGAATGAGATACTAAACCCAGCCCCGGTTTTTTTTTTTTTTTTTTTTTTTTTTTTTGACAGAAGCCTTCCTCCAATTATCGCATAACGCTATGCGCTCTTCAAAATATGCATCCAGGATTATGTTCACAAAAATAGTTAATGTCGCTGGACGATCACTGATACTAGTGGAGAGTGTCAGTTTTTACAAGGAGGAGCATACGGGCAAAACAGACTTCGATAGGAACTTGTTTTACGCAGAAAAATCGCCTTTGGGGAAACCTATGAGAGGGCCTGCAAGTAACTGATAAAAGTCCTGGTGGTGCCTGAAAATGGTTGAGATACTTTGTGAAAGGGATTTCTTTTCTCTTTGTAACACACTCTGCAGCCGCCAGTTGACAGTGAGGTGAAATGTTGTAAGAGAGCTCCTAGTTGGCTGGTCTAAACAAATACCAGTGTAGGGGAAATCTGGACGCCAAATTCCTTGAAGTTCCTACGTGACGAATGCACTGGCTGAAACAAAAAACTGGCTGAAGTGTGGGAGAGTAGCTCAGAATTGTTTAAAAAATGCATTCTCAAATATGAAGCGACTGGTTAATGTTGCGCGGGGGAGGGAGGGGGGTGTGCTTGTTTGCTTCTTCCTAACATCATTGGTCACGACTTTGCAGTGACGTTTTCATTAGTGCATGAGAATTGCACGGACCTGCAGAACGGAAGAAAACATTTGATTTTTGTTGGAGATCGGAAGAGAAAGGTCCTCGACTTGGTGCACTGTGGAGGAGAGCTAGATTCGGGATACAGAAGAGAACACTTGATTTAGAGACTTCATCTGGAGACTGTATGGAGAGCTGACATGGCGCAGTCTGTTAACCACTACGCTCGACACATGTGACTGCTAAAAATGGTGAAAAACCGGCAGCTTGGGTGAGCAGGGTAGGACAATTAACGTGCGCTTGTAGGTATGCTGTTAGGATTAGTGACATTTCTGAATCCAATGCTTTTCACGGGAAATTAAAGACTCGCTACGACTCGATCAGAAATTTTAGATGCATGTGCAGATTTTCAGTCTCCTGGTGTTTACAGGAAATCCGTGCGTGAGCACTATGGGTTCTACCTGCCCGTAATTCGTCTGTAGATTACGGTCCTGTTTTATTCTCCTGAGAGATTTTCACCTGTTAATATAGTACTCATTCATGTTAACGATTCATATTGTTGTTACACTCTGGATTTATTGTGATCAGACAGACACTATAATAACTAATTATTTATATATGCTAGTAAGGAATTGTGTAATAGGTAAGGAATAATATGGATCATTGTTTCATTTCATAGTTAGCTGACTACTATGTTTACTACATTTTGCGACCTGCAGCATTCGGGTCTCATGTCTGCTAGCGCCATGATGTCCTATTAGTCACCAGTTGCGCAACATCTTTCTCGTTAAATGGATATGAGTCGATGGAAATCGATCTGACTATTGGCCAATCCAACCAATGTGCGTCATTTGGACATCCACAGGGGTATGCCAAAAGCTCAGCTGTACCACTGCAGTATGTGCATTCCTGTAAAATATATATCCTTGAAAGCCGTACAGTTATATTGAAAATAAAACTTTGAAGTTCTATGCGTAAGACATGTTCACTCCAAGTTTCGACCACCAGTTACACATACGATATAGTACTATGAAAATGGGTAAATATATCTGACACGTCCTTTGTTATCATGAAGTACTATTCAGTTCCATTCCATGAGTGGGGAATTCTTCGGAGGCCGGCATTCTGTAGTTAATATCAATTGCATGGCTTGTATGGAAGCCATCTTAGCCAAGCCAATACCTGTATTCTATAAGATTAGCAGTTTCACAGGCTCAGTTTGGTCCTGCTGAAAACACACGTGTTCGCTGCTCTCCAGTGGATGGAGTGGTGTCTACCTGCCCCCGTGCACTGAGTCGCCGCCACACGTCGACTCGACCCAGAGGGAGACTATTTGAATCCCAAATGATGTCGCCAAGGAGAGGATAGGCAACGACGTTCGCTTTTGACCACCAGACTGTGAGCTCTACGGTTCCCGGTAACTTCCAACACTTTATTGTGCCTTTAAGGAACACAGCATGTTGTTATCAATGGAGAGACGTCTACAGACGTTAAAGTAACCTCTGGCGTGCCACAGGGGAGTGTTATGGGACCATTGCTTTTCACAATATATATAAATGACTTAGTAGATAGTGTCGGAAGCTCCATGCGGCTTTTCGCGGATGATGCTGTAGTATACAGAGAAGTTGCAGCATTAGAAAATTGTAGCGAAATGCAGGAAGATCTGCAGCGGATAGGCACTTGGTGCAGGGAGTGGCAACTGACCCTTAACATAGACAAATGTAATGTATTGCGAATACATAGAAAGAAGGATCCTTTATTGTATGATTATATGATAGCGGAACAAACACTGGTAGCAGTTACTTCTGTAAAATATCTGGGAGTATGCGTGCGGAACGATTTGAAGTGGAATGATCATATAAAATTAATTGTTGGTAAGGCGGGGTACCAGGTTGAGAGTGCTTAGAAAATGTAGTCCATCAACAAAGGAGGTGGCTTACAAAACACTCGTTCGACCTATACTTGAGTATTGCTCATCAGTGTGGGATCCGTACCAGATCGGTCTGACGGAGGAGATAGAGAAAATCCAAAGAAGAGTGGCGCGTTTCGTCACAGGGTTATTTGGTAACCGTGGTAGCGTTACGGAGATGTTTAATAAACTCAAGTGGCAGACTCTGCAAGAGAGGCGCTCTGCATCGCGGTGTAGCTTGCTCGCCAGGTTTCGAGAGGGTGCGTTTCTGGATGAGGTATCGAATATATTGCTTCCCCCTACTTATACCTCCCGAGGAGACCACGAATGTAGAATTAGAGAGATTCGAGCGCGCACGGAGGCTTTCAGACAGTCGTTCTTCCCGCGAACCATACGCGACTGGAACAGGAAAGGGAGGTAATGACAGTGGCACGTAAAGTGCCCTCCGCCACACACCGTTGGGTGGCTTGCGGAGTATCAATGTAGATGTAGATGTAGATGGTTGGAAGACCTGATGATGACACATTTTCGTGATCCAGTTGACCTTTAGAGCATCGACATCAAATTCCACCCACCGGTTTGTTGTCTCTTGTCATCGTACACATTACAGTTACCTACACGCCCTCGCGTGGGAAGAGCGTCTGGATAAAGTGCTAGATAAGAGATACACCCTGAAACTTCCTTTGGCTAGTTTCGGCTGATGGTGCAAGTCGACCTTCATTTGGACATGTGTGGAAATTCTTACCTCTAAATCTATGGAATTTGCTATCATCCACTCTATGTTGGTGTCCAAACCATAGTGTACTATGGGGAAAATGTTAGCCAACACTAGAGCTCTGTGCGGAAAAGCAGGTGGCTGCTGTATCCGAGCGGGTCTAGGCGCTTCAGTCCGGAACCGCGCTGCTGCTACGGCCGCAGGTTCGAATCCTGCCTCGGGCATGGATGTGTGTGGTGTCCTTAGGTTAGTTAGGTTTAAGTAGTTCTAAGTTCTAGGGGACTGATGACCTCAGACTAAAACCTCACTAAGGCCAAAGAGCTGACAGTTCACAGGTGGTCTATATTAGACGGTCCATCCACTTGTGACTGCCATTAACGCAGAGAAAGTCGAATGTCGTACGTTTAGAACATCTAAAACCAATGTACATAAATATCCCAATTAGATACATAAGCTGCCATGTACCACCTGCCCACTGGCAAACTACCCTCAGTAGAGGAGGGAGAGACAGGGCCATCCCGATGTCGCAAAATCTGGTTAATTCACATTTGTTAACAGATTATCATGAATATTTTTTTAGTGGCTGTTACTGGTATAACCTCTGTGTTGCTAATTGACTGGAAGGAGCTCGAATAATCTAATACGTCTGATGCTCAGTAGTGACCTTATTTTTGATGGTACTGAATCGTATAGAAGGAAGTATTTGTGTCTGAGTGTTCAGCCACGTATGTCTACTAATACTTCACTAGGGAATGCAGTAGTTTCAATGATGATGATGTTTGGTTTGTGGGGCTTTCAACTGAGCGGTCATCAGCGCCCCTAAAAGGTCCCAAGTTTTACACAATCCAATTTAGCCACAGTCACGAACGATGATGATGATGATGATATGATGATGATGATGAAATGAATAGACATCAAAAACCCCCAGTCTCCGGGCAGAGAAAATCCTAAACCCCGCCGGGAATCGAAACCGGGGCCCCGTCATCTTGAGGAAATAAGTCAGCCACTAGACCACGAGCTGCGGACGGGAGTTTCAAAATACCATTAGAATATCTGCTATTCATTGCCCAAGACCCATCCTGCTGAAAAAAAGTTTTATTCCAGTTGAAGACATGGCTTTTTGTATTTTAAGTTGTATTGCCACCAGGGAGGGATATGTATTATAAGCATTTTCAGTATAGATACCATTCCTTTCTCCTTACTTTAACATAAAACTTTGTTCCACATAGCCCCACGGATTAAAGAAAAAGGTATTGTAACTGTATTTTAGAAGGATGGCTAGCGGATACCATCAAATTCCTCAAAGCTGAACAGAGAAATGAAACTCGTTGCACTACCGCAGTCAAACTGCGCCAAATTTTACTTTTTGTCGCACCAGAATAAGGAAGCAGTTGTTTCTGCTGTATTGCGACGAATTATTATTTGCATTACTAATAACCTAACAGTAAGTGTCTATATTTTGGGAATTCGGAGCTGCCTACAACACAAACACCTGTTTCTCATGCCCAATCTTGTTTCAGCACCGTACTCTACTTTGTGCCATTCAGTTCTGTAAAATGCAAATACGTTTTTCTGTACTTCGTGGTTTGGGCAAAATGCTTGTTCGGACTTCACATTCTGAGTTGTTATCATCTTTTCGTGGGTCTTCCCGGTTTTCTTCGTCCTTGTGGCTTATCAGCTTGTTTTGGTAACCTGTCTTCACTCAATCTTTTAATACGTTAGTTCCATTTTCTTATGTAGTCGTTCACTTTCCCTTATATTGCATTAAGTTCTGTGCTCAAGTCTTTGTTACGTATTTGAGCAATCTTTAAATTTTCTGAAATTTTTTTTTATCTTCTCCTAGATAGCAGAAATGAGAGACTTGATCTACTGGATTTCTGTTGATTATTACCTTTGAACGGACTGTATATTTTCCCGGAAATGGTATTGATCTGGCTTTAGGTAGCAAACTTTTTAAGTTATATCCTTTAAAATTCCTTGTCAAGTGCATACATAAATTTTCAGGACCATCTTCCCGCTTTTGTACGACCATGAAGTCATTTGTAAACAGACGTATTTTTGTCTTGAGGCTTACTTCTTTGTCATTCATTAAGAATACATTCACTGAATGTTTGTGGAATGATACAATATTGTCTCAATTGTAGAGTAGTTGTTAATATAATATTCTTAGTTCTTCCGGTATTCATTAAAATGTCTGCTGCTTTGTTTATTCTTTTTAGTATATGAATTAAATGGCAGATCTACCCAGGCTCATAGCTTCCCACCTTTCATATGTGTTTAATTTGTAGAAGACTTTATTAAACACAGTAAAAGCAGTATGAGTTATGTTGAATTTTCAGAGTTTTCTTATTGTTTGTTTTAGAGTGCAGTTCTTCTCTGTACATGAACGACCTTTGCTAAATCGTGCTTGTTTTTCCTCCAATATTACAGCAGTTACTATCTTCAGTTGAATATTTATTATATATTACAGGTGAAGTTAAGTAGCCTCATCCCCCTATATTTTACTCAGATGTTTCTTTCAGCCTTCTTAAATAGCGATATTATTTTAACTATATGCTATCCGGATGGTATGTGACACTTCTTCTAGGTCTCCGTGTCACAAGGCCAGAAACGAGCAAAAGTTATTTGACGAACATGGTAGCGAACACACGTTGATGTGTTTGCCAACAAATTCATCTGATATGCACCATACTCAGCATATCTTCGACGTTGATGAACTTCATATCCATGCACCGGAAACTCTGGGCCATAGTTTATGGAACTTGCATGAGCTGCGCGTAGACGCCTCATGCCACGTACTTCCGGAAAACTACGAAGAACATGTCGAATCCATGCCATGCAGATTCGCCGCAGTTTTGGGTCACAAAGGTGGACTAATACGATATTATACAGATAGTAATAATATTTTGGTTCAGCAGTGTATATCCGAAAACCAAGATATGTTTAGACGTGTGGCATTGTCCCCTCTCTCTTGCCGTTTGCCTGTAGACAGCTCAAGAGTTGCTGAGTGTGGTAATCATTCATTCTTACACATTCATGAGACCCACTCCTCAACAAATGGCGAACACCTGCGTATACAGAGACTGCACTCGTATTTGGTGTCATGTAGGGTACACCTGCATCGAATGAATTTAGTTGTTAGTTGTGGCATACACTACAGCCGTTTAGTGTCTCCACAGTCAGTGTCTGATGTCAGCAAGCTTTGCCCTGAGAAAGGACGCATCAAAATGGCAGAAACGTAGGTTTATTTCAGTATCCTGAGTATTTTGTAAGATGACGCGATAGAACAGACAAAACCATTTGAATGAGATTGACGTCAGCTGCCGAAGCCTTGTAATTTACACGATTATTCGGTGATATCCTCCTACGTAAGTATGTATGTATAAGGTGTGAGAGGAATGTGATTACTGATTTTTTATCTGCCAATGTTTTTATTTTTTGTGAAGAACAATACTGTCCCTTCAAACTTGCTCGCATCGGCATATATAAAACGGCCTAGTCGTTGTTGCCATTCTTCGTAGCAGAGCAGCGCTGAAAGCTGATACTGATAGGTGATTTAAAATGTAGGTCACATACCTCTGAATGTTATCCAAAGTCTAAAATTGACGCTCTTTAAAGACATTTTTATCTTTCGGAAAAAGAAGAAACTCACAAGGACTTATACCAGGTAAAAGAAGGTGTGGGGGAGGGGGTTGTGGACCCACAGGAATGCCTTTTGAAGTAAAAAGTTTCTTGATGGACGTAGCCATCTGACATGAGGCGTTGTCATCATGCAGCATCCACTGGTATGCCATAACCGGTCTCACTCGATTCGCACTTTTCCTGCACTTTTCAAAGACGTCTTTGTAAAACATATCGTTGACAGTTTGTCCTGGAGGAACAGTCTCACAAGAGCATGCACATGTTCGACGATTTCGTATGTTTTTTAAGTTGAAGGTCTCCTTGAGCGACGTTCGTCTTTGGCGTGTTCTCGGCCTTCGAGAAATGATTTGTGCAAGCGAAAGAGAAAATTTTGTGCTCTAAATAAGGAATTTCCCCTTTAGGCCTGTTTCAACTTTCCAAAGGTCACTCTCGCTGATTCTGTTCCATATTGGTAACAGAAAACACAACTTCACTGATGGTGAGCTCAAAAAACATTGAAACCTTGGCTGAGCATCTGGAAGAGGAACACACCGGTCTACACAAGTAGAGAAACACAGCGTTGCCAGATCGCTTGCTTTGTTGTTAGTCTCAGTGCTTTTCTCACACGCCTGACAAACAGGCAATTCAAAATTTCTGCTTTCTAGCTACTATCTTCAGCTGCAACATGATTTCACAGAAATGGGTGTGTACATCTTTAACAACGCGGCCAGGATGGCGTGACTTCTCTCCCTCTCTCCCTGTCTCCACATTATTTTATCACCAGGAACGTTAGTGTGACAAAGAAGACTGAATTGATGCTGGAATCAGAAAATTTATTGTTGCTTGGATGTCAGCATACTCTACAGAATTGATAGGGGTATTAACAGGAATTTCACAAGATGAACTGTACCAGCTTTTGAGGAGATGGTGCAGTAAGGGCACTCATAGAGGGGATAGAAACGGGGAGCGCAACGTGACACGGCTGTTGCGTCAGAGTGGCAAGGACGAACGACCGTTCTCCGAAGCGTACCGCGCCATGGCTCTGTGTGCGAGGCGCTCATTGATAGCCGCACTTCTCGGAAGCATGCCTAATTTATCTCGAGCACACACGATCGCGCTCTGCGTGGCAGAAGACAGAGAGGCACCGTGTATCACAGGCTGTGGCCACAGGTAGACTACGCGCCAGGTAGAAGCTCCAGATAGCTCTGCGTCTGCATCTGAAGATACGAACTGCGACCGTAAATACCGCGAATCATTTATCTTCTGAAAACGCTTGCTGTACTTCAAAAACCCTCGTTATAAATTTCTGCAGATAACTCACATATTTTGGGCGAAAGCACCCTACACTATGCGATTTGGTTCAGCGCTTACATTCCGTTATATGACAGCAAACTTTTTTTTTGTTCAAGAGAGGAAAATAAAAATATGGAACTGGCCATTGGAATTGAATCGTCAGGAGGGATAGCAAATAACGAGATTTACTAGATGGAGAGTGTTGGAATGTCAGCATCTTGGAACTCCATTACCACATGTTTTCAGTGGGTGACAGATAGGGATAATGTTTTAGCCAGGGCAACCAGACTACTACTTTCTGTGTCAAATATGGAACTGGCCATTGGAATTGAATCGTCAGGAGGGATAGCAAATAACGAGATTTACTGGATGGAGAGTGTTGGAATGTCAGCATCTTGGAACTCCATTACCACATGTTTTCAGTGGGTGACAGATAGGGATAATGTTTTAGCCAGGGCAACCAGACTACTACTTTCTGTGTCAAATATGGTACTGGCCATTGGAATTGAATCGTCAGGAGGGATAGCAAATAACGAGATTTACTGGATGGAGGGTGTTGGAATGTCAGCATCTTGGAACTCCATTACCACATGTTTTCAGTGGGTGACAGATAGGGATAATGTTTTAGCCAGGGCAACCAGACTACTACTTTCTGTGTCAAATATGGAACTGGCCATTGGAATTGAATCGTCAGGAGGGATAGCAAATAACGAGATTTACTGGATGGAGGGTGTTGTAATGTCAGCATCTTGGAACTCCATTACCACATGTTTTCAGTGGGTGACAGATAGGGATAATGTTTTAGCCAGGGCAACCAGACTACTACTTTCTGTGTCAAATATGGAACTGGCCATTGGAATTGAATCGTCAGGAGGGATAGCAAATAACGAGATTTACTGGATGGAGGGTGTTGGAATGTCAGCATCTTGGAACTCCATTACCACATGTTTTCAGTGGGTGACAGATAGGGATAATGTTTTAGCCAGGGCAACCAGACTACTACTTTCTGTGTCAAATATGGAACTGGCCATTGGAATTGAATCGTCAGGAGGGATAGCAAACAACGAGATTTACTGGATGGAGGGTGTTGGAATGTCATCTTCTTGGAACTCCATTACCACATGTTTTCAGTGGGTGACAGATAGGGATAATGTTTTAGCCAGGGCAACCAGACTACTACTTTCTGTGTCAAATATGGAACTGGCCATTGGAATTGAATCGTCAGGAGGGATAGCAAATAACGAGATTTACTGGATGGAGGGTGTTGGAATGTCAGCATCTTGGAACTCCATTACCACATGTTTTCAGTGGGTGACAGATAGGGATAATGTTTTAGCCAGGGCAACCAGACTACTACTTTCTGTGTCAAATATGGAACTGGCCATTGGAATTGAATCGTCAGGAGGGATAGCAAATAACGAGATTTACTGGATGGAGGGTGTTGGAATGTCAGCATCTTGGAACTCCATTACCACATGTTTTCAGTGGGTGAGAGATAGGGATAATGTTTTAGCCAGGGCAACCAGACTACTACTTTCTGTGTCAAATATGGAACTGGCCATTGGAATTGAATCGTCAGGAGGGATAGCAAATAACGAGATTTACTGGATGGAGGGTGTTGGAATGTCAGCATCTTGGAACTCCATTACCACATGTTTTCAGTGGGTGACAGATAGGGATAATGTTTTAGCCAGGGCAACCAGACTACTACTTTCTGTGTCAAATATGGTACTGGCCATTGGAATTGAATCGTCAGGAGGGATAGCAAATAACGAGATTTACTGGATGGAGGGTGTTGGAATGTCAGCATCTTGGAACTCCATTACCACATGTTTTCAGTGGGTGACAGATAGGGATAATGTTTTAGCCAGGGCAACCAGACTACTACTTTCTGTGTCAAATATGGAACTGGCCATTGGAATTGAATCGTCAGGAGGGATAGCAAATAACGAGATTTACTGGATGGAGGGTGTTGTAATGTCAGCATCTTGGAACTCCATTACCACATGTTTTCAGTGGGTGACAGATAGGGATAATGTTTTAGCCAGGGCAACCAGACTACTACTTTCTGTGTCAAATATGGAACTGGCCATTGGAATTGAATCGTCAGGAGGGATAGCAAATAACGAGATTTACTGGATGGAGGGTGTTGGAATGTCAGCATCTTGGAACTCCATTACCACATGTTTTCAGTGGGTGACAGATAGGGATAATGTTTTAGCCAGGGCAACCAGACTACTACTTTCTGTGTCAAATATGGAACTGGCCATTGGAATTGAATCGTCAGGAGGGATAGCAAACAACGAGATTTACTGGATGGAGGGTGTTGGAATGTCATCTTCTTGGAACTCCATTACCACATGTTTTCAGTGGGTGACAGATAGGGATAATGTTTTAGCCAGGGCAACCAGACTACTACTTTCTGTGTCAAATATGGAACTGGCCATTGGAATTGAATCGTCAGGAGGGATAGCAAATAACGAGATTTACTGGATGGAGGGTGTTGTAATGTCAGCATCTTGGAACTCCATTACCACATGTTTTCAGTGGGTGACAGATAGGGATAATGTTTTAGCCAGGGCAACCAGACTACTACTTTCTGTGTCAAATATGGAACTGGCCATTGGAATTGAATCGTCAGGAGGGATAGCAAATAACGAGATTTACTGGATGGAGGGTGTTGGAATGTCAGCATCTTGGAACTCCATTACCACATGTTTTCAGTGGGTGAGAGATAGGGATAATGTTTTAGCCAGGGCAACCAGACTACTACTTTCTGTGTCAAATATGGAACTGGCCATTGGAATTGAATCGTCAGGAGGGATAGCAAATAACGAGATTTACTGGATGGAGGGTGTTGGAATGTCAGCATCTTGGAACTCCATTACCACATGTTTTCAGTGGGTGACAGATAGGGATAATGTTTTAGCCAGGGCAACCAGACTACTACTTTCTGTGTCGAAGTAGGCCACGGGAAACGCGCTTCATTGTGAAATTTTGTTGAAGGGTAAGCTTACGGAGACATCGAAGTCGCTAACGTTGACGAGTAATGTAGCTGCCCACATGACTGGCTATGCGTACTGTGATTCTCGATGTAAATGACCGTACAAAGACAGATTATAGGCATGTGCTGCACCCGAGGTTCCTCTAACTACTGTGTATCTTATTCACTACTTAATGGCCGCATAGTACTTAACTGCATTAACGTACAAGATCCAAATTTCTTCTTGTTCATGGCTGGTGTATTACTAGAATTTATAACGATTAGCAGTAAGAAGGCGTGGTACTGTTTCAAACGGCACCACTGGCTGGCTGACCATCCTGTTTGTGCAGTTGTTCAAGGTTGTCGTATGCTGGATGTCTAAGACCTTTTGCGTCACATTGAAACAGGTGATAGTGGATCCACAACCGATTATATTGCTATAGGGAACCTATGATGTGGAATGCATATTTATTGCTTTATCTACAGGAATAGTGTACACTGAATGACGATAATATAACTCACAATAATTGTTCAAAGCGATGACTGCCAGGCTGAAGGCATGCATAGCAATGGCACATGTTCTGCCCCTCTCGCAAGGCTCACAGGTGGAAGTTACTACCGTAAACTGAAATAGGCAGCGTGTGACAAATAACGTGCACCTCTGACCATCAAACAGACGTACTCTACAGAACTTAGCTCATAGCACATTATGTAGGGTGACGACCGCATGCATCGCACCGGCGCATTAAACTGTGCCGCACACACACCACTGTCTCTGGCGTCAGTTCTCCATTGTATCAGAAAGCTTGTGATGTCTTCACGGTGAGACGCAGTGGTGTGTATGTTGAATGACGCTTAGACAAAGATGGGATGTTACTCGTCACGGAAGTTGACAGACAAGCATTTAGTACATGGCTGGCAAGATGTGGAGCCGGCAAAGCCACCTGAATGTACAGAGACCCCTTTCCCAACAGGCGTCATCGTAAGTGGAAACGTTTATCTCCGTGGATACCAGCTTACAGCAGACGGCGTCGTTCACGCCACAGAGAGCAGGCCAAAGTTCCCGCCGAAAACATGCTCGAACACCGGACTTGGGGAGATGGTGTTGGATCGTGTAGCCGACCATCCGGAAATAAACATCCGTCAACTTCCATTGAAAAGCACACTTAGAAGTATAGAGTGTGGTGAGTAGTGGTGAAACGGTATTACACTCCTATCATAAAGAACGTCTGAAAGCACTGGGACCATCAGAGTTTGAGGCCCGTGTTCACTTCTGTCAATGGATTATCCAGCATAGTGCTGTAGTGCTGAACTTCGTACAGTTTGCATTGTTCACGGATGAGGCCTCATTCACCCATGATGATGTTTTCAACAGCCGCAACAGCCATGTCTGGAGCGGGGACACTCCCCACACCACACACGTCGCGCTGGCCACCAGCAAAGTTTGTCTGTGAACGTATGGGCGGGCATTGTCCAAGGTCACCTAATACGGCCTTATTTGCTGCCTCACCGTTTCACTGATCGACGTTACCTGGCGTTCCTGTGAGATGTGCTGCCACAGTTCTTGGATACTCTACTCCTTGTTGTCTGCGAAAGGATGTGATTTCAAGACGACGGCGCACCAGCTCACTTCGATGTTAATGTCCGCGAGTACATCAATAACACGTACGCTCATCCTTGGAATGGAAAGAAAGATCTTTACCTATGGCCAGCAGAATCGCCTGATCTGTCACTTCTGGACTTTTTCCTCCGGCTTTATGTCAAGACGTTGGGGTATAAAATCCCTGTAGAAGTGGATGAAGATCTTTTTACTAAGATGCAAGATGCATGTCTCCAAGTTCAACCTGATATTTGAGGGAGTGCGGCAGAACGTCACACGCCGTTTCCATGCACGCGTTGAAATTTGCGGTCGTCACGTTGAACTACTACTGTGAGCTACGTTGTTTTGATGTGGTACGCTGTATATGTCTATAGCACAATAAATATACATTTTCGACCACATATTGCCTATGTCGACGTAATCGATTTGAGACCCACCTGTTTCAGTTTGACCCACAAGGCTTGAGACAACCTCATAGTGCATCGTTAATATACTTTTATCCACGTATAACTGTTGCTTCATCTTAAATACATGTTTACCACGTATAACATATTGCTGCAACATTTCTGTCCCTGACATACGTTTTTAATTCGGACATTGGTAGTTTCTACCAGTCGATGACAATGGTTCGACATAAGCTGGAGTGGCAAATATTACAGTCAACTATGTTGGCAACACGAGTAGCTACATCGCTGACTCTTTCACATGAGAACGTGATTAGGAAAAGCTGTTGTTTTAAGTGTGTAGCGAACCCTCCATATATGAATAGGTATGTGACAATAGTATTTCTAGTTTCATAGTTGCCACGATATAGTGACAGATTTATGTTCTCTGATTCACATATCCTTTTGTCTTGGATACATATCTGCAGACGCCAGTTTAATTTTGTCCTTAATAACAGCAAGATGAATAATTGGTTCTGATCCAATTATTTACAGTGGTGGTGAGTTGTTCTGGGTTTTATGTGACGTCTTAGGTTTTTTTGAACATTTATATGGCTGTACAGTTTTACTATGATGTACGCAGTGAGCTCTGTATGGACGTTGCAGGTTATATCCGGTCACGTAAAGGACATACATGATGTGGAATTTTTGGATATGGATCCAGGATACTTTAGGCTTGTTGTTTATCCTTCAGAGTTTATAGGTGCCTAACGTATCATGCAGGTTATCGTTAATTACATATATGGCATACGTTACATGATGATACAGGATAAATCCCAGAATAGGCATGGTTGTTGCGAGGTTCTCCTGTCTCTGTATGCAGCGACGTTATCTTGTATTTCCGACACAATATTGTAGACACTAACTTCGTTGTAATAATATAGGAACGATTTATGGTGTAGCGACTGTTGTTGTACTACTGCATGTGTCATATTAAGTAAAAGAGTAATTAGGAATATCGGGTGTGGACGTCTCCATATTACATGATCAGACTTCACATATAAAAGCTTATTTCGTACCCATCGGAAAGACTGCAGGAATAGATACATCAGTTCCTTTTCCGTGTATTTGCATTCGTCTGCTACTCACTCATGACCTACACTATATGTTGCTGTGTTCATTTTATGTGTTGCTTATAATATTCGTGTAATGCGAAAATATTTTTAATATATGTGTCCTACGGACACTATATTGATGTATACTTTCCTTTTCTTACTCATACTAGCATATTATTGACTCCGAGTCCTACGATAGTGCCCTGCTTCATGTAAGACGCGGTTTATTTCATGACCTTGATCTTTCAATTCATTTCATCTTCTGCGAGGCAGTACAGAAACAGATAAGAGTCACTGTTCGCGCATTCCATGTATGAGTATTACATGTATTACTTCCGAACTAATCTAGACGATAATGCTTTCATTTTATGTATTGGTTGTAATATAAGTGTAATGGCGTATTCGTTTAAACGTGTGTAATCTACGGGCAAGATGGAAGTGTCAGTTATTGTACCGTTAATAGTACAGAAACCAGATAGCAGTTACAAGAGCCGAGGGGAATGAAAGGGAAGGGGTGGTTGAGAAGTGAGTGAGACAGGGTTGTAGTCTATCCCTAATGTTATTTAGTCTGTATACTAAGCAAGCAGTAAAGGAAACAAAAGAAAAATTGGGAGTAGGAATTAAAAACCATGGAAAAGAAATAAAAAGTTTGAGGCTTGCCCGGCCGGAGTGGCCGAGCGGTTAAAGGCGCTACAGTCTGGATCCGCACGACCGCTACGGTCGCAGGTTCGGATCCTGCCTCGGGCATGGATGTGTGTGATGTCCTTAGGTTAGTTAGGTTTAAGTAGTTCTACGTTCTAGGGGACTTATGACCACAGCAGTTGAGTCCCATAGTGCTCAGAACCATTTGAACCATTTTGAGGCTTGCCGATGACATTGTAATTCCGTCAGAGACAGCAAAGGACCTGGAAGAGCAGTTGAACGGAATGGACAGTGTCTTGAAAGGAGGATATAAGATGAACATAAACAAAAGCAGAGAGGATATAAAAAGTAGACAGGCACTTGCAAGGAAAGCGAAGATAAATTTGTTAACATCGAGCATAGGTTTAAGAGTCAGGAAGTCCTTTCTGGAAGTATTTGTATGGAGCTTAGCCATGTATAGAAGTGAAACATGAACGATAAATAGTTTAGACAAGAAGAGAATGTGGTGCCACAGAAGAATGCTGAAAATTAGATGGGTAAATCACGTAACAACGGAGATGGTACTGAATAGAACTGGGGAGAAGAGGAATTTGTTGCTCAACTTGACTGGAAGAAGAGATCGGTTGGTAGGACACGTTCTGAGGCATCAAGGGATCACCAATTTAGTATTGGAGGGCAGCGTGGAAGGTAAAAATCATAGAGGGAGACCATGAGGTGAATACACTAAGCAGATTCAGAAGGATGTAGGTTGCAGTAGTCACTTGGAGATGAAGAAGCCTGCACAGGATAGAGCAGCATGGAGAGCTGGATCAAAGGAGTCTCTGGGCAGAAGACCACAACAACAGTATTAATATTACAGTATTACCGTTGGAATCAGCCAGCTGTGCTTTTGAAGTTGTACTTATATTTGCATACGTTCTTTCAATACTTGTCTTCGTTTGAACTGTTATGTGTTTATGTGTTATTATGGATATGCAAAAAGACTAGTATTAGGGTTTGGCATTGAGTATACGGTATCTGGATACCTATAATATCTTGTTTAGTGAGGCAACACACAGCTTCAGGTATGATTCGAATACACCTTCCTTATGCGCTATCCGTATCATGTTGAGGAAGCTAGCCTTGTCTGACCGATAGTATCATAGGATTTTATACAAAGGTTTTCTTTTGTGGTCCTGCAATGGCGCTTTCGTGGTTGAGTGGGTAATAAGGGAGTATGTAATGGACGGAAGGGCAGCATTTAGTACAATGTGCTGTTTTCGGGGTTGTATGCGTACGCTCCTTGTTATTTATCAACCATTTCTTACGTTTTACGTACATTTGACACAATAATGGACTTTCGTAGATATTTATTCCATTTTCTACTAACTTATGATTGTACAATACACGTATTAGTGGTGAGTTTCTTTGCACAGATTCATTTTGGTTGTCTTATGTACTCAATATACACTATTTGCTAATGTCACTGACGAACAGCTCCGGGTTATGATCTGTTTGAATTCATAAGCCCTCTCACAACGTAGTCTAGAAATTTGAGTTATTCAATGACTGGCTACCGTTATTATGCAATAGACTAGTTCTGTCGGTGTATGAGATTTATAATTAATTTTATTACTGGACAAAACAAATGACGATTTATGGAAGATTTTATTCATCCGTTGATTATGTTTAAACTTAGTTGACACCACAAACGGTCGTCAGGCCACAGTCATCTAAACAATAAAATTTTTAAAATGTTACGTAACTGGTTTCGATGCACTGATTCGTTATTTTCCAATGCAATCACAAATCTGGAAAACTGCATTAACAATTGCAACCACACTTCTGTCAAACATTACGTATATTTGAAAAAAATGTAGTTGCAATTATTATTACAGTTTTCCATGTTGGTGAGTACATTTAAAAATGTAGACTCAGTGCGTCGCAACTAGTCATGTAACTTTTTAAAAATTTCATTGTTTTAGTGACTGTGGCTTGACGGCCATTTGTGGTGTCAAATGAACATTTTAAATTTCAGTTACACTCTTTGATGACAGTTACGTCGAAATACAAAATAATGATTATGTGCAAAATGTTTTGAGGTATTATTTTGTTTACTAACAAAGAAGTATTCGGTAGCGTAAATTATGAATCTGTTTTTGTGTCTCTGATGATTAGATTAGAGATTAGATTAGATTAGATTAGTTTTTCGTTCCATAGATCCAAGCTGAGGAGATCCTCGTGGATGTGGAACATGTCGACTTTTATTGTTGTTGTTGTTGTTGTTGTTGTCGCATTGATGATTGGTGTACATAGGACTTGTTAACAGTGCAATGTAGCACCGAAATCGCGCGCATTGGGCAATTATATATAAAAGGCCGTAAAGTGGTACTGTCGAATCGATCCTCATACGCTAAGAAAAGGTTATCGCCTTCTGTACGCAATGGTAACTCATGTGCTGGGCACATATTATTTTGGCTGGGCACATATTA